>NC_091000.1:14173928-14480714 GCF_041146395.1 Eulemur rufifrons
GAGGATGACATTAATGGTGCAGAAAGCAACTTTTCCTCCAGCATCTTTGGCCATTAAACGAACTGGGATTACTTTCTCTGCTGGTGTTTCTCGATCAAGTTTTTCCAAAGTAAATATCTGTCCTCTCTCATTTGTGTAAAATCTGTCTTTGGCAAAGTCGTTTACAATATGGTAAGAAATTTGACCGTAAATACCAGAATCCCCATCAGTTGCTTTAACCTCAATCACCAGGGTATGTAAGGGAGCATTTTCAGCTAGTTCCACTTCATATTCATTCTGAAGAAAAACAGGACTGTGCAAATTGCCTCCAATTACAGTTACATGAACCTGAGCTGAACTTCTAAAAACTCCATCAGAAACAGAAATGTTAAGGCTGTAAAATGGCTTCAAGGTGTGCCGGCGCAGGTTTGAGAGTGTGATAATCCCCGTTTCACTGTCAATGACAAAATTTTTATGATCGTTGCCAGACAGAATGGAATATTCCAACTTGTCTATGTCTGAACTGTCTGCATCATAGGCTTTGACACAGGTCACAAAATGCCCATGAGTGGCATGCTCGCTGATTTTGGCTTCATAAATCTGTTGGTCAAACAGTGGTGGATTATCATTGAGGTCAGTGACATCCACTGTGACAACCACACTGCTGCTCAGTGGGGGCATACCACCATCAACAGCTCTTACGAAAATCTTGTGCTGCTGGAACTGCTCATAATCCAAGGTTCTGACTAGTGAAATGAGACCAGTGCTGCTATCTATGTGAAAATGATCATGACTCTTGCTATGATTCCCAAACAGCTGGTAAGAAATCCCTCTATTTGGTTCTGAATCAGAATCTGTTGCTCTCACTTGAACGACAGATGTTCCAATTACAGATGCCTCAGACAGGGTGGCTGCATAGGACTGCTGGACAAACACAGGAGGGTTATCGTTGATGTCTTCCACTACAATGTCCACAAATACTTCAGCATGAGCCCCTGTCAAGGAGTCAGTTGCTCGTATGCTCAGCTTATATGCTGGGTGGGACTCAAAATCCAGAGGAGCTACGACATTTATCACTCCAGTATTGAAGTTAATGGTAAACTGGTTAAAGGGATCTCCATCTGTGATGCTGTAGAACACTTTCAACCCTTCTGGGCTGTTGGCTTGCACATGGACAACTGGGCTGTGCATCTGGATGTTCTCCGCAATCTCTGCACTGTAGAAAGGCTTTTCAAACACAGGCATGGCTTTGTTCATAACAGTGATTGGAACAATAACTTCAGCTGAAAAGGCTGGGTTTCCTCCATCTTTTGCAACCACTGTAATGAGATATTCTTTATTTAAGGTGTCAAGTTCGAATTGCTTTTTCAGTGAAATTTCACCCGAAGGTCCAATTTGAAAGTGTTCGTGATGTTCCTTAAGGTAGTAATGCACTTCCCCGTTTCTGCCACTATCTCTGTCCACAGCAGTAACGTAGCGAATGACATGGCCCACCTCAGTATCCACTTTAACAACAGCATAGTAGGGAAGGTTGACAAACACTGGTGCATTGTCATTTTGGTCTTCTACAGTGACCTTCACAACAACGTGGGCTACCGCTGAAGGCTTATTTTCTTCTGTCACTTCCACAACCACATTGAAGGACTCCTGCTGTTCGCGATCAAACGGAATACCAGTGGTGGACAGCACTCCTGAAGTGCGGCTTATTTTAAATCTGCGATCTGGGTTGAGGATGTGATAAAACAAGGGCTCATTGATTGGATTCCCAATAGCAGTAATGACAGCTAATGTTTTGGCTTCAGTGGAATTCTCCTTCACTACTGCAGAGTAGGAATCTTGCGTAAACTTTAGCTGACTTTCTTTGCTTTCTTTCACATTAATTTTCACAGAGGTAAAGCTGGCAAACCTGCCATCAGAAGCTCTAATGGTTAACTCGTAGCGGCTTCTTAACTGAGTTGTGTTTTGTACAGTTATAGTACCAGTCTTGTAGTCCATAAAAAACTTTTCCCCAATGTTGCCTTCAGTGATGGAGTATATTAACTGTGAGAATGTGCTTGAATCAGCATCTGTAGCATTTACTGTGATGACCTTTACTCCTTTGTATGATGGCAACAAAAGAGACGCTTCATATACTGACTTGGAGAACACGGGAGGGCAGTCATTGATGTCAATGACATGTACAGTCACATTCGCTGCATATTCAGCAAATAAACGTGGAGTTCCCATGTCATGCACTTGTACAGTAAAGTGAAAAATACTTGTTTCTTCATAGTCCAGACTCAGGACTGTATGAATAGCACCAGTGCTAGAATCAATAGCAAAATATTTGTGTACAGATGGTTCAACAATGTGATAAACAAGCAAAGCATTTGATTCTTTATCAGCATCAGTTGCTCGAATCACTAGCGGGATGTTCTTGTCTGTTAGGACCACACTGTTAATTGAAGCTGATTCGCTAATGAGTCCTGTATATTCTGCCTGCATAAAAATTGGCAAGTTGTCATTCTCATCCTGCAGATGCACTACAACAGTTGTATTAGTGGACAAACCAGCCATGTTAGTTCCTTGTATTATCAACGTATAAACGGGCAAAGTTTCAAAATCCAGGGCTTTTTGAGTGATGATACTTCCAGAATGTGGATTAATATCAAAAGCATCACCTATATTTCCATCTTTTATTTCATACACCACAGATGATTGACTATGGGCTGTGACCATTCCGACAAAACTCCCAATGCTGACAGTTTCACTAATTTCAACAGAATATTCTTTTGACGTGAACTTAGGAGAGGCATTGTCAGCAATTGTGACAAAGATATGCACAGAAGTTATTTCACTCATTGGTGGATTGCCTTTATCTGTAGCTTTTACCATTAAATCATATTCCACTTGGTTACTTCGGTCTAATTCTTTGGCAGTTTTTATAGAGCCCAAGATGGGATCAATTATAAAAGAATTTCCAATATTTCCTGGAAGGAGAGAAAAAAATATGTTAGAGAAAAATACAAGGAGCAATAGAAGTAGTATTATAGTTGGAGAAACAGAAACAAACACAGATATCTTGAAAAATTATATTCTGAAATTAAGCAGAAATTTGGGGTATAATATTTGAACAGAACTGTCAACTTGTTTTATTTTTATCCACCTAAAACCAGCTATACTTTTCAGAATTTTCTTCCTAAATTATAAAAAGCAAGAAACAGAAGAAATACCACCCTGTACCTAAAGCCCAACCTCATTCTCTGGGTTGAACTCGGGATGTACTGTGGAAGGACATGGTTATCCTTCCATAAAACAGTGGAGTTAATAATTTTCCAAGGGTCCCTCACAACATCCTTCTGGAACACATTTATATTTTCAGCAGTTACATCTCACAGATTCTCAAGATTCTTCTTCATTATAAAAGAATATATGTCAATTTAGTAAGAAAACTTACATCAAGCTTCAAAAGAGCTGCCTCTTATTTTAAGTATTCAGAAAACCAATGGATAAGTTTGTGTAACTTATTCATCCCACTCTACAGGTTTTGAAGATTTCAACAACATTCCCTTCTTAATCTTTTTCAGGTCAATTTATCTTCTAGGTCAGTGGTTTTCAACTGGGGTGATTTTGCTCCCAAGGAGACATCTGGCAATGTCTGTAGTCATTTCTGGTTGTCACAACTTGGAAGGAGAGAGTGCTACTGGCATCTAGTGGGTAGAGACCAGGGCTGCTACCTAGTATCCTACAGTGAACAGGGCAGCCCCCTACGACAAAAACTCATCTGGCCCAAAATATCAACAGTGCTAGCTGAGAGACTGCTCTGGGAGGATTGTTTTACTTGCTTTTCTTTGGACTTTTTCAGGCTATATTGTGTGTATATATTCAGTTGCAACTGTAACTCTACAATAATTCCATAGTTTTGTACCATTGATTGAAATCTTTTTGAAGAAAACAGCAGCTTTCTGTAGCCGTTTTGGAGAGATCAAGGCAGTGTTTGGGCCCTCACGTTTGATTTGTCCATGAAACCTCCACCCCTTTCCTATTTCATAAGTGAGTGTCCAGAATTCATTATTCTCATCATAGCATGGAATTTATTTTCCCCAAATGAACTATAACACCTACCCAAAACAAAGTTCATTTGCCATTTAACTGCCTTCTCAAATTCTTCTTCCTCTAGGTTTGCAATCAGTATGGCATTTCACAGACCAGATCTACTTAGCGTGAGCTGCAAACCAGGGGATTAACCAAGTACTTCTTTCTCCACCTCATTAACAGTAAACACTTCCTCTACAGTCTTCATTTCCTTCCTTTAATACATTTTTCAAAAATCCATGACCATTTTTTCAGAGGCCAGACCCAGCCTGGCTTTCATTAAGTCTGCCTGGCTCTGAGTCCAGGCCCCAAGGCAGCGTCTTGTCTGCAACAGGGCGAGGCCCAGGCTCTCTCCTCAGGCCTGGCGCTTGGAGCTGAACCCTGGCCCAGGATGAGGTCCTGCTGCCCCTGCCAGGTCCTGGTGTTGTAGGCAATCATCAGAGCTCCAGGATCCTTTTCTCATCCTACGGGCGCATCACCCCTACCTCCCAAAACTGCGACGGATTGTCCAGCCTGACACAGGAGACTGTGCTGTCTCCATCCCCACCCCTCAGACTTCCTCTGTCTGTACTCATAAAGCAGCTGACCTACCATATTTTATATTCATCCTTCTACATGCATTTCTCTTATTTTGTATAGGGAAATATTTTGCAAGTAAAGCTTCAAATATGTAAGGCCTCCAAGAAGGAAGAACAGATTTCATCTGCAGTGTGTTCAGGCTGGCTGTGCTGAACACTGTGCTTTCTACACAACTTGCTCCCTGCCCTCCAGCCACGCTGGCCACCTCCTCGGCTCTTGAACCAGGGGAGCACACTCACCACCGATTCCTTGGATGTGGGTGTGTTCTCCTGGACAGTCTTCCCCAGCCACCCTCACCGCGGTTCCACTCACTCATTCACTCTGGCTGTATTCCAGTGCCCCCTGTGAGGCCTCCCGTGACGTCCCTGTTCAGCATGGCTGTTCTGTCTCCTCACCCTGAGTTTTCTTTATAGTATATAGTCTTGCTCTTCACTGGCCATGGGACATTGAGAAACATTCTTTATTATCTAGGGTGTCTTGACTTTGATAAAGACGACTCTGAGCTTGTCACTGATAAGAAGAAGTTAAACAGGAGCCCAGCTAGTGATTTGACACACGGATCTCACTGCCTTATTCCTAAGGCAGAAATCATCAGATGTACAGACAGGAAAGCAGCATCATACTTATTTAGAGAAGCACTAAGGGCTGCTGAGTGGCATGAATGTGCCCCTGCCTTTGCTAATAATGGGTACATTCACCAAACACTGACATTTTTTACACACATGATATTTGTGAATGAATGAATAAGGCAGTGGGAGAAGTCTGAACTAGGTTGGGGGCTTATTCCCTCACTTTAGCTGAAATATTAGTGACTTTCTAAACAACCCTAAATTGTTCTCTGTACATCTAGACAAACAGCTAATTTTTGCTCCTAAGCTATCACTTTACTACACAGAGCTGCGCAGGGGGTCTGTTTCTTCCCCTGTGGACACACTGGGACGGTGAGTAAGGACCTGCAGACTGGCTCACAGGATGGCAACCTCTATCAACTTTCAAGGCAACTGTATTTACCTTAGTTTGGGAAAGACGACCAGTTCTAATCATAAGTGTATTTACTGTCTTCAATTTCTATGCACTACAAAAGTTTTAAAGTAGTGCTCCAATAATCTACTTTTTAAAAAAGACATAAAGAGAAGAAAACATCATACAGCCAGAGTATGGCACTGATGTGTCTCTAGCACATAACCCAGTTGTTACCGAAAATATCTTTTATTAATTCCTTTCCCCTAAAGACTCCTAATCAGGCCAAACCTTTTGCTCAATAAATTACTACTAATTAAACATGCAGTGTTATGGACTGAATTTGTAACTAGTCTTTTGAACTTTACTAAATATTCTCTGACACAAATTACAAGCAGGTGATTATGAATAAACTGTTAAATGACAGGCAGTATGAACATTTTATAATTCATACTATTCCAACAGATACACACACACAATTCTAGTGCATTTTAATAGTGGTTTCCTATAAAGTAATTGTTTAGCATAATTTTTATATCACCAAAACTATAAAAATATATTCCAAAAAGCTCTAATTCTACATTTATAGGCTATGGGTCTTATCTATTCTTTGAGGGTAGATAGAATTCCATTCTTAAAATACCAAATCACTAATTCCATCAGTCACTACAAGCATTCAAAGAATGCACATGCTTTTACTCAGACACCAACAATCATATTTTAACCACCCAGTTGTTGAAAATTATGTGAAAGCTAAGGGAAAGTTTAACATTTTCTCCTACATAAACCCCGTCAGTTTGTCTATGACAAAATTACTTTATTGAAGTGTTCAGGCATGCACAAATGGAATGCACTGTTTTTTTAACAGCTAAATTTCTGAACCAGTGGAAAAAAACTCCATCTTTATTCAAGGCACTACCTACACTACAATACATTTTAACACTGCAATCACAGGCTATATGTAAGATCTTATTTGTGAATAATGAACTCAATTTGATTGTTTTAAGGGAAACAAATGAAATTTCAAATATGTTAAGAAATAAAAATAGTTTAACTACCTAAAACACATCAGTAAGTATTTTTTTAATTACTTTCCATTTACTCAGATTTTGATTACATGATCTATAGTTAACCTACATCTGTACCAATTCTAATTCCTAGAAGAGACCATTTCTAAATATATAGAGCTATGGACTTAAAAAAAACCTAAAGTCATAAATGGAAGATTTTAAGTCTCTGAACTCATTACGAAGAAGACAGAAATAGACTATATTCCTTGTACTAACAGTGGCACTGAGGAAAATGGAAAACTGTGAATTGCCTTCTCAATATTTAATCACTCATTTATAGTATTTGGCATGAGTAGGCAAAGTCCCATAGCAATGAGATTTCTGACTGTATAAATCATATGGACCCAATGGTAACCCCTACCTATCAAGCATGAGTACTCCCAACGCGGCAGCAGGCACATAAAACGAGTTTCACTCGCCTGTGGAGTGAATGCAGCAATAGCAGAACCAATAGCAGAACAGGAAACAAAAGCATTTTTTCACTCTGCCAGGACTGCTTCTTGGTGGCCCTCCTTGTCGTCCCCAGCAAGACTCCAGGCTTCTTACCCTGCTGTCCCTGGAAGAGCTGTCCTGACCTGCAGTTCCAGGGGACCCCTTGGACCTCGCTGCCTCATACCCAGCTCCGGCAGGCCCCGGCCTTGTCAACATTCCTCTAGCCCAGTCCCAACAACTCTGGGGTCTATTTCAACTACCCAGTTCCATCAATGAAACTCACCTGGTTAAAGGTAACTGGTTAAAGTGGGTGGCAAAAAACGGGCCCAACCTGGAAAGAGTAGGAAAGGGCCTGACACCCGCTTTCTGAGATTTGAGTCAACTGGAATTGCATGAGTCAGCACTCTGTCGTGGGATTTCCTGCTCTGCCCAAGAGAAAATACCCTGACAAAGTAGTAAAATGTTAAATTACTGGGCCAGCATCTTCCTAAGCATGTCTCATAGTTAACTGATATAATGGAAGAAAGGTATGGTTATGATAATTTTGGAATTATTAAATTCGTCAAATAAAGTTTTCCTTACTATAGGACTTCTCAGAGTCTTGACTTATGCTAATATCGTGAATCCCCAAGAACTTTACCTGAATTTAGTTAGGACTCTACCTTTGCTCTCTGATGGGCTGAAAGATTTTTTTTTTTTTTTAAATCCTCTTCTCCTAACATGTAAAAATATTGTAACAATTTTTGCAAGGATATACAGAAATGCTTCAATGCCCAGAACTAACTTTGGAAAAGAAGAAGTAGATTTTAGCAAGTACGAAGCTAAAACTCTACTGAGTGCCCCAAGAGTACCTGATTCAATTGAGTACAGCACTTCAGCATTTTCCCCTTTGTCCTTGTCCAGAGCTGTAACCTGCAACACCACTGAGCCCACAGCTGCTGATTCATACACCCGCCCTTCATAGGAGGAACTGGTGAACCATGGGGCATGGTCATTCGTGTCGCTGACATTGACAACAATCCTTGCAAAGTTGCGTTTTACAGGGACATCTTGATCCCTTACCTAAAAGAATCAACACATTATCAGTTCTGTTGGGGTTTTCCTTATAATCAAAAATCATTCTCAAACACATGAAATCTTTCAGGATCCAAAGGTGGCAGAAAAACGAGCAGAATGCCCCACCTACCATGACTGTGAGAACATGCTGGTGAATGGCTTCATGATCTAGTTTTTCATTAGTATAGAGAGAGCCAGTTGCAGGATCAAGGCGAAATTTCTTCAGACTCAATGGGTCTATACTACTCAGCAGAGTGTAGCTTAGTTTGTTTTTTTCATCCTTATCCACAGCACTGATTTGCAAAATTTCTGTTTCTGGCACTGTATCTTCAGGAATAACAACTTCATACTTTGATGTAGCAAACTGAGGACGATGGTCATTTGTGTCTATTACTTTGATGAATACCTGTAATGAATGACAAAATGACTCATGTAATCATATTCCTAATTGTGATGTTTTAATATTTAAAGCAGGAAAAAATCAAATGTACACTGATAAAAAACAATTATTTTAGCAAAATGAAACACTAATGAGAAATAAAAGCAATAAAAATCTAGAATCAAAAACTTCTTAAACCCTTCTCATTGATATATTAATTACCTAAATATGAGTAAGATAATAAAGACCTTTCTAAATTCTTGAAACTAACTTTGTAGACAGTGTGTGTAACACTTTTCACACACAACACTTTTTTTCTGAAATGTGGACTTAATTTCTCTTACAAATGTTAAGTAAGTTTGTAGATTATAGACTGTAGATTACTCATGTAAACATAGCAGAGAATTTACCAGAATTTACAGAAGACTAATTTCTTGTATCTGATTTGACTCTGTAACTACCAACCTATTAAGATGAGTGAAGGCAGATGGTTAGACTATCTAAATTTCTCATCCTAATCTTTCACACCACAAATCCTTGATCATAGATTTTTTTAATATATAAAAAGAAATGTGTTCTAAAATTATTATATTATTGTTATCTCAACATCTACCATAAGTAGTAAATACGTTTATTCCCTAAAAGCATTTTTTTTTTTTTTTTTTTTAAGACAGGGTCACTTTGTTGCCCAGGCCTGAGGGCAGCGGTGTGATTATAGCTCACTGCAACCTCAAACTCCTGGGCTCAAGCGATTCTCCTGCCTCAGCCTCCCAAGGAATTGGGACTACACATGCGCGCCACCATGCTCGGCCAATTTTTCTACTTTTTGTAGAGATGAGGTCTTGCTATATTGCTCAAGCTGGTCTTGAACTCCTGACCTCAAGTGATCCTCCTGCCTCGGCCTCCCAGAGTGCTAGGAGCCACTGTGCCCGGCCTTCTTAAAAGCAATTTAAAAAGACTGAAAAGATAAACTCTCTTAAATATGTCAACATAAAAACTTCACAGGAAAAAAAGCAGTTGTTAAAAAACTCAGTCCTAAGCTAAATTAAAAAACAAGAAAAAACATTTACTTTGACAGTAAGAAGATTAACTTTCAGAACGAAAAGATATATATGGATAAGGTATAGTGGAAATCAGTACTGATTATAAAACATGGTATAGAGTTTATGAACAAGAAACCTGAGCCTTGTTAGCTCAGATGGAAGAAAGGGATCTGCCAGTCCAAGTGGCACAGGATGCCAAAGTCCCAGGAATGCACAGGTGAAGCTGTTAACCACATTGGTGCAGGTGTATGAATAGAGACCTTTCTGTGAAGACCATACCAATGTACTTGTAGAAAACTACAACATCAATGATGGATTTGTAACATTAAATTTTATATGAATACTAAATGCATTCACCAAACCAAAGAAATGTTTTATGTGGAAGTTTGGAAACACTTATTTTTAAGGGTCAGTAATGATCCAGAAGGAATGGCTATAAAGATAATTTCTATAAATTAAATCATTATATATTCATTTCCACTATAAATTTAAAAATCACTTTTCCCATGTATTGGGTGTTAGGCAGAGAAGTTTAGTCCTGCTCCAAACTCAACTAATTAGGTCAAAACAGCTGAAAGTAAAATCAATCATTTTTGATAAGGCAATTCAATTGAAACATATTCACTGGGCACTTACATGCTTAGCATTTGCCTACGTAGTTCTGAGGGTGTACAATAAGTGCACAATAGTCCCTGCTCTCACACAGCTTTCAGCCTCATTGGGCAATGCTTGCATATACAAAGTCTAATTACGTCTTATATATTATCAAGTACATTTTTAAGAGTCCAGAGATTGGCTGGGACATTCGGACAGCTCCTAAGGAGGTAATGCTTTGCTTGAGAAGGGTCTGGTTGGTACGTGAATGTGTATGGGGAAACACTCTCTCAAAGACATGAAGGTGAGAGGTGGAACTGAACATCACTGGACAAAAGGACCTAAGGGACAATAGAGCAGGAGCAGGAAGAAGGTGGGATGGCATGTGCAGAGGCTGGACTCCCGAGGGAGGCTGGAGAACTATATACCCTGTGCTTTCTGAGCCTTGTGTCAGAGGAAATCCACCTGCAAGACGAACTGCAGGGACAAAGATTGGCCAGAGGAAGGTGAATCAAGTGCCAGGTGGGGGGACAAGAGCCCAAGACAGTGTTGATGTGCAACGGCTCTCACTTTCTGAGTGCTTACGGGGTGGTACTCTCAGAGCTTGATGGGCAAGCACCCCAGTTTCATCTCACGTAACCGTTACAAGGATTCTGTGAGGGTGGTCATCACTATCCCCAGCTTCCACGTGAGAAAATGGAAGCACAGTGGGTTAGAGCTATTTGCCTACGGACAAGAGCAAGAGGCAGAGCTGAGATCCAAACCAAGCTGCCTATTCCAGTGCATGCAATGCTGATGGTTGAGAGAAAGTGGAAAAAAAAACCAAACAAACAAACAAAAAAACCCACAAAAGCAAAGCTGTTCCAAAGAAAGAAAAAAATGGTAACTGGAGATACAAGATAAAGCAAAGTGATTCACGTTGATACTGGTCAGCATCCTAGGCAGAGCACGGCAGGACAGGAAGGCAAGAAGAGCCGTTTCTGCAGAGCAGTGGCAGTCGTGTGCCGACCCTCCCTCCCACTACACACCTCGGCTGAGATCGCCCGGCGTCACCCACCATACTCTCCCAAACCTTCTCCTAAACCTGCTCAAACCTGGCATCTGCTGCCGCTCACCTGGATGCACAAAACCTGCTCTGTTGGTTTTTGAGTTTTACCTATAAACCCAAATCTACCCTGCCGTGTTACAGTGCCTTATCCACACGGGTCTGATTTGTGTTGCTCTTTGTATGGTGTATGCTGCTCTGCACGCCCCCCCATACCCCTAATCCTGTCTCCCTGTTCTCTGCCCCAGACTGAAAACCCAAACCTAATTACCTATCGTTCCCTTTGTCCCCCACCTTCACAGGTCAACCCGGGCTCAGGAATCACTCTCCCATATTCTGACTACCTTTCCCTGCCAGCACCTCTTTAGATTATCAAAAGCCTCTGAGAATGACTCGAAATAAGTTACACTTCCATATAAATGCAGCATCGAAATGTGAGATTTACTGTGCCCCTGAGAAAGAAAACTAGAATGTATTTCCTGGGTTTTATAGGAATTTTAGTCAATGTACATCATATTTCATACTAAGTTTTTAACTGTACTAATTAAAAATACAATTATTGGGAAAGAAGTGCAATACTAAGTATTCATTGATGTAATAAATAATAAATGCTTCAGGTAGATGTATCGTCTTTAGCAATGAGAATGCTTAGCACACTGGGCCATTTCCACTGCTTATTAAGTTCCTTCTGCTGGATTTCTGGTTAGTTGATTACATGAACAGGACTATAGTTATACTCTTTAAATCCTTCTCTTAGAATTATCCTGTTGGATTTATTACAATTCTTGATGCTTTTATTCTCATTTTCATGCTCTAAAATTTACCTTCAAGAGCTTATCCTTAAAGAGAGAGAAAACCAATCGATTCTGCTTATCTCTGGAATGAGAACAGCTACTGACGAAACTGAAATTTTAATACCGCACTAGCACTTTTACATGACAATCTCAAAATGATCCCAAAAGCATACAGAATAGTATACATATATCAATTTTACATACACAAAAAAATCACAAGGATTTGGAAATAGAAATAAATTATTCATAAGTGGCTTTAAATTATCTACTCATTTATTAATTGAAAAGACATCCCAGACTACAATTTTTATCCTATACCGCAACTAAATGATTTAGCAGATGATCTGTCTCACTTAAGCTTTAAAATAGTATAACCTAAAGCTAGAAAATTGGAAATCAGAAGCATTTTAAACTCTACTGTTTAACTTCTTCCTTTTTCTTTTAGAACATAGATTATACACAAGCCTTTAGCTTCTATCAGTCTAATGTAAGCTCCAAGATGGTAGCATTTTTTGTCTGTTTTCTTTCTATTATTCAGTTTCCAAAACAATACCTGGCCTATAACAAATGTTTAACGAATATCTGTTAAATGAATGACTCTGCCTCCTCCTGAAACCTCACGATGGTCATCATCCAGGAATGTTTCTTTTGTATAGCTCAAACAGCCCACACTGAGAACCAAAGAGAATTATTAAAAAGAAGAGAAATTAAAAATTTAACATATAGCTTCTTAACATTTAAGTTTGAAATCTCAGTAATCTGGCCATCTCTGTCATCGGACAGGAACAAATAAAAATGTTAAAGGAATTGTTAGAATGATTTTATCAGTTATTTTACACAGTCCTCGTTAAGGTAGCCAAGGGGGAGGAGGAGTGCAAAAAAAGTGATTTAAAAGATTAATCACTGTAACCAGTTTTATTGAAAATGACTTAGACAATTCATCCTCAACAGAGATGTATTTTACAGTAACAGTTGAAAAATGAGCACCAAATTAGAAGATTTTGATAGCAAATGACAATGCAGGGTTTTTTTTGTTTTTAAAGTCCTCTCTCAATATTTTCAAAACTGCTTAATTATATGCAAAACCTAAATTGGGATTTGGAACTAATTTTCTTTCCCTAAATAAAAATCCTTGGGGCTGGGCGCCGTGGCTCATGCCTATAATCCCAGCACTTTGGGAGGCCAAGGTAGAACGATCACTTGAGACCAGCCCGAGGAATATAGGGAGATGCCGTCTCCACAAAAAATAGAAAAATTAGCAAAGCATGGTCATGGTGGCACATGCCTGAAGTGCGAGCTACTCAGGAGGCTCAGGAGGCTGAGGTGGGAGGACCAGATGCGCCCAGGAGTTTGAGGTTGCAGTGAGCTATGATGCACTCTAGCCCAGACAACAGCATGAGACCCTATCACAAAAACACAAAACAAAACCCAAAAAAAAAAAAAAAAAAAAAAAAAAAGCCTTGGCATAGTTTATAGTTGTAAACTATATCAACATACTAACATACTTCTTATTTTAGAACCTCATAGGGCAAAATCAACTGCTCATATTGCCTGTGGGCCCTTAAATCAGAATGTTATCTGAATCTTCCTCTCACAAATCTACCATTAGTAATTCACTTACCTGAGTAAGGATAGTGGTGGTTCCATCTGTAGCCTCAACTGTGAGGTTATAGTTTGATTTTTGTTCTGCATCAAGAGGTTTGGCAACGATGATGGTTCCAGTGCCCTTGTCCACATCAAAGTGACTGTCATAGTTGCCACCTAGTTTAAATTACAACAAAATCAGTAAAAACAGGTCACAGGATGAAAATCTGTCCTTAATTTTGTGGCTTTCTAATATTTAATGGTAGCGGGGAAAACCTTCTGATACACTGATCAAAGTGATTCCAAGAAGCAAGCATTTAGAAAGACAAGAAAAGAGCAGCCAATTAGAAAGACAATGCTTATTAAGGCAAAACTGGACCCCTAATTGTCAAGGATGCAACCGAGAGGAAGCCAGAAAGCAACTCTGAAAACAGAAAGTGCTGCTAATATTGCCAAATGAGTTACTTTCAATTTGCTTTTTCAGGGGATCTGAGCATCTTCAATTTATATCTCAGTAGCTATATGAAACATCACTGGCCATTTAAAAGTTTAAGTATTCAAAAAAAGTTTTTTGATATTTTGAACACACTGCCCTAGTAAAACAACTATTAAAAATAAATGTTAACTCTGAAAAAAAAAGGTAGTTAACTTCAATTAATCCTGGCTACTATACACTATCTGAAAAGAATTTATTTTCCCATTCTTGTCAAATACAAAAGCTTAATGAAGCGAAAGTTCTGTCCTACTAATACTAGCCAAGTGCATCCTCAATTATATTCTAGATAAAACCACTGAACTTGAGACACTTACATTAATGAAATGTAATGGAATGAAAATAAATGTTTAATGTCATGATGAAGTTCTACTACTAAATCTAACCAAAAAACAAAACAACGCATACACAGTCTTACGTCAAACCTAAAACTATGGATCTAGGGACGCATTAAGTCAACATGTTTGCAGTTGGAATGGGTGATCATATGCACACTATGAAAAGAAACAGCGATGAAAGACAGTCACTGAAAATAAGTTCTTAAAAAAAAATGCATTTATTTTAGATCTCATAATCTGAGGCAAATTATGTGATCTCAGCAGATACCTTCTGCTGTACAGTTCAGGTCACAAGTCATCTGAAAGATGTAAAAAACTTCTCTAGCAAGGGAGTCTCCTGGCCAGCCAAAAAGAAGCAAGCAAGCATGGAAAGCAAGCACAGAATAAGAACAGTCAATCACACCAGCTCCAAACACCTTAAGTATTAAACTGCCAAGTCAGATGCTGCGTAACAGCAGCCTCTTGATCTGGATATGTGATAAAAGTTAACAGAAGCAAACAGGCTACTTTGATTACAGGTAACTATGAAAGTAATTGTTTTCTTCCCTCAAAACTAAACTGCAATGGCTTCACAGGCATTGATGATATCAATAATTTCATATACTACCCAAAACTGGGATAGCAGCCCAGCCTTTGACTGGGACAGTTCAGAGAGGCAAAGCCTGCCCTGCTTGCACCCCAGGTCCCTAGTCTGGGTCCCTTCAGCTTCAACCTGCTGAAAGAGTGTTTGAGGATAACATGGCTAAGGGGCAGAGGAGGAAAAATGGACATAAAGTTCCAGCTAGAGATGAGTTGCAACACATACTTTTGATCTTAAATATCCTTGTCATTAAAATATTGTGAAGAAACAGAATGAAAAAAACTCTAAGATGCCAAAGTTTAATGTCAATTTTTCAAAGCATGTTGAATAGGGTATTACATTCTATGTCTGAGCTAAACTGGATGACGGAAAAGGAGAAGAAATGGCTTATTAAGCATGTAAATTTTATTAGATGGTGAATTAATCTAATGAACCCTGCTTCCTTTTGAAAATGAGATAAATAAAACTAAAATAGCCATATCTGGTACTTTAATTTTAAAGTTATACAAAACAAAATTTGTAAGCTTATTCCCTACAAAATAGTGACATGTGACAATTACATAGGCATAGTTATTTTAAATGTTCCAATCATATTCACGAAAAATAATGTGCCATATGTTATGTATTAATAAATAAAAATTAAGAAGCCGTGCTTTTGGACCAAAACATTTAGGTTTTTCTGTAACTCCTTGATGCACATTTTAAAAACTTTACTTTTACATTAACAACCGGGTGGATAAAGAGCACCTACTTTAAATCAGTTTAATATACACTGTACATTGTGAAAAATTTTGCAATCAAAATATTATAGTTTAAAGCAAATTCTCCACCTATAGGTGTTACTTCCAATATTAAATCATGAGATGTGCACAAAACTCAGACACCCATACGCAGGTTCTCCTCAGTGTAACCTACGCCAGGACAATGACAACCACGAGGAATGCTTACCAATGATGTCAAACCAGAGAGGTGTGCCAGGAGGCTCCACAGATATCACGCCAATCATGTGAGCAACTGGATCACTTTCCATGACAGTAAAGGTAAAAAACGATTCTTCAAATGAAATTGGCTCCAGGGACGGTTTGGGTTTGGAGATCCATTCAATATGGAGTCTGGTGGTTGACGACTTTTGTGGGCGACCATTATCAACTGCCTTAATCTATAAAAATATACCCAGAGGGGACACAAAAAGCAAGTCAGAGTTACAGCCCATAACTGAAGCATAGATTGGTTTGGTCTTAAAGTGGGGCAATTTCAAAAATTTAATATTTGTATACCATGTGTTTAATGCTTGATAAAAAGAGCAACCACTTCATGACCATACTCAACATAAAGAAGCAAATGGAGTGACAATTGAAAAGGAAAAACAAACTCATATTTCTCAAGCAGTATCAAGCACTGCCTGAATGTTAAGTCACAAACACTGAAGCCATTTACTTTAGGAATAAAATTTTAAGAGAAGAAATCCATGACTAGGTTTATCGTTAAAGTATGTAAGAAATTCAAAGGGTATGATCTTAACTCACTGAAAGAATATCATACTCTCCAGCTCCAGAAAACTTTTTGGATGAAACCACTCCAGTTTTTGGTTCAATAAAAAATTTGCCATGCTCATTGCCATCTTCGATGCTGTAGGAGATTTCTGCATTGGGACCTTCATCTTTGTCTGTAGCTATGACACGATAGAGAGGCTCTCGTTTGGAGTTTCTTTCTCGGTCTGGTTTTTCCCGCTCTGGGAGTCTGATTTTGTAGAACTTTTGCAGGAACTGAGGTTTGTTGTCATTTTCATCCAGGATTTTCACAATTACTCTTGCAATGGTTGATTTGGGGGGACTACCATTGTCTGTCACGGTAACCTGTTTTTTAAAGGTAACATATCAACAAACATTTTTAAGATATCCTACATAAAAAGTGAATACCTTCTTCCTAATGGTAATCAGCACCTGTGCAAGCTCTATAGTACACAGGCCACCTCTTCTCATTCCGGCAACAGCCCTGTGAGGAAGTAAGGCAATTCCTCCCTTTTTTACAGAGGGATTCAGAGGGGCTAAGAAAGAAATAGCTGTTCACTCTCGCTCTTTCCTGACCATGCACTCTCTCTTCTCAAACTACTATAACTGTAAAGTGAACTTCACCAAAATGTTAAGCTTCCAAAAACTTAACAATTATTTAGGCAGTGGAAAAGATACGTGAAGATTCTAATTTGAACATTTAAAGAATCCTCTTAAAAATAATATATATTCTATATACTTAAAAATAAAATCTCCATGTGCCACATTAAAAAATTGTCATTTGTAAGCTTCATCAATAAAGTCTGCCAAATCATCATTTGAAAGTACATGTTAAATAGTACACCTTTTAATACTAGTTATCACCATTTTATTTTGTTGGGGTGTTTTCTTATACAGAAGTTTTTAACGCTTTATAGTTACATTTGCTCTATGTGTGTGCACGTATAAAGTACAAGGACTGGAACAGAGCACAAGACAGTGGTCATGTATTCTGGGAAAGGATGGGGGAGGGGCAGGGATGAGGGACACACAAACTATATTCATGAAGTTTTCTTTATGTTCCTTTTTATTATATTAATGATCAGAAAATAATATAACAAAATATTAACAGCTATAAATACTGCTAATGGGAATAAGATTGTTCTTTCCCATAACTTATAATTACAAATATTTTTAAAATAATTAAAAATAAAGAAATGCTTACTTCTAATATGTGTTCATCTTGCTGTTCTCGATCTAGTTTCCTTGATGTCGTTGTGATGAGACCTGTAAAATGATAACAGTTCATTAATACTCACAAAATAAGTTCAATTACAAAATACTGTAATTAAAACTACACTCTTGTAAAAGTCTGAGCAAATCTCTAACTTTTTCCTCAAGGGAAAAAAATGATTACTAGAGATATTTAATTTTTAGGTATGATTATTTTATCTACAAACAACAACATATTTCTTCACTTTAATGATTCTTAAACACATTAGATAAACAAGTATTAAGGAAGTAGAAAAACTCAAACCAGTTACATTTTCTACTTGTTAGTAGTTTCAATATATATTTTGTCAGAAAAGATTTTTAAAAAGTGAGATTAAGTTATGAGGATTTCAATCTCATCTATATCTCCTTTAGTTGCTCCAGAGATAACTGAGAATTTATAGAAATAACTTATATAACTATGTTAAAACGACCATTGAAAAACATAATGTTAAACTATAATTTATTACCTTAGAACCATCTACCCTCAAAACTGAAAAACTGTTATAAAAAGATAATGTGATATCCGGGTAATATTGCTCATTTTAGTTTCTGATAAAAGAAGAAAATAAGTGATTCTCCAAGAAATTCCATATTCTTTATGTCTTTAATTTTCTTATCAAACTAGAATATCTATAAATTTCAACTTCACTCTAGAACTTTAATTTTAATAACTGTCTGAATAGTCAACATATGTTGGAACCTAAAAGACCATTAAAATTGATAAAATGTATTCTTGTAAAACAAACAAATTCCCCTAACCACTAAAATATCCTCTCCAATCTGTGCTGACCACGGACAAGGGCATGTTGAGTGATCTGTACATTAGACCTGAAGATCAGGTAAAGCCTGTGTGACATGACAACCAACGGGGCTAAACTTTCTCCTGCCCAGCATTCTGGTTTTTTCCCACAGGGAAACACTTCAAATAATTCATATTTAGGAATAGGCTTTATCACTCTAAATTATTTTTCTCCTATAACCCCAATTAATTTCACTGAACTACCAATTTTTTTTTACTTCCACCATCATTTAATAAAATAAGTAACATTTTAAAGGCTATTCAAAATGTTTCTCTAAAGTTGTAAATGAGAAATTCGTGTTTTCATTTAATTCAAAGTTTTTTTTTTTCTTAAACAGTTATTAAGGATCTAAATCAACATGATCTTCCTCATAATTCCATGAAGCAGTGCTCTCTAACAAGAACAACAAAAGACTATACAATAGCTAGATACTGGGATTTTCCCCAAACCATATTTACATAATAGATTACAAGGGTCTTAAAGAAAATGCTTCACATGCTTAAGGGTGTGAAAAGGATGCTTAAATGTGGCACAAACTTTATTTTCATTCGTCAAAAACCTTTTAAGTGAATCCCTTTTTTTCTATCAAAAATTTGCCACCCTGTTGTGACTGTGGTTTTAAATAGTTCAAGAATGACAATAAATCACATTTATTAGTTTCCCCTAGTTGTTCTAAAGCATCCATCACAAAGTAGCTATCAATGGTAATATCACATGGAGCAACAGCATGACACGCTCACAAAATATTCTCTGCATAACACTTAATCATTCAGCAACAGCACTGCACAAATATCCGTTAGCAAACACAATTCCCCACTTTACAATTTACTTACAGCACATCAGAAGGCTAACAAAAGGTGTGCCTACATCCATACTACCAATATACAGCCAAAAAGTAACCTGAGTATCTCCTTCCCAGATTGAAATTATTTGTATGTTCTATATGCTTCAAACTAATTCTCTGATAACTCAGATGGAACACTAATTCCATTCAAATGCAATGAATTATAACGCTCCTTTCTTTTCCATTTCAGCCTGACTACTCCTATTCACTCCTTCAACTCTCAGTTTAAACTGAAATGAGTGTAAGCTCATTTCCAAGGCCTAGTCTGACAGGGCTAATCTGGGTTCTGCTGCTGGGTTCTCCGAGCCCTAAATTTCTTCTATCACAGCATCATTCAACAGTATTACAGTCACTCATTTAAAAGTATTCTATATAGCAAAGCCCACGAGGACATCTACAATATTTAAGATCTTTTCCTGTGGCTAAAATTTGAAGCAATAGTAAATATATTTATCAAAATCCAAATTTTGATCCAGATCCAAATCCATATATGTCTTAATCCTATATGGCAACAAAAGCAAAATGTTCCCAGATTTTGATTGTGCTGACACTGCTTTGCAATGATTACATCCCCTCCCCAGTATGAGTCGCCACCTCCTTGGGCTCAGCTGGCGATGGAGAAACCTGGTTCATCACTGTTAGTTCATGGCTTCATCTGAAGACCTAAGAATCAAGTCTCTCTGTTAACCAGGACTTTCGAAGAATCATTATTCCACTAATTTACATATTTTTGATTTCAATAATCTCTTGCTAAGCACTAAAAATTAACAAGTTAAATGTATGTTCATAAGCAATAATGATGTTGTCATGTGTACTAGCTCACAGACATCCACCACTTGTTCTGCCTGCATTGTTACTCAACTTACTTTTCAGAATGTCTTCCCCAAATATGTTACTTTGAGACACATACATAAAACCCCAAGACAAGGCTCTTGTCCTCAAAGGCATGCAATTTATTTAAGGATACAGCCCTCTTAGTAAAAGGTAGAGATGAGTATTAAACTATTCTCTCATAGTTCCTGTTTCAGCCAACACTAATTATGTGCTTCCCAGGATCCAGCTCTAGGCTAAGGATTTTATGTTTCATTGTCACTGGATAATCACAGCAGCCCCATAAGGGAGATACTAGCACACTCTCTTCATCTTAAAGGTATCCGAGGCTTAGAGAGGTAAAATCACAAAGCCAGTAAATGGCAAAGCTGACACTGGACCCCAAGTCTGTCTGATTCCAGAGTCCAAGCTCTTAATTCACATAAATAACTGTAAGTGTATATTTATAATTATATATTTAATATGTATAATGATCACACAATAAAATTATTCAGTGCATACATGTGACTTTCTCACATTACTCTCGGATTGGAACGTTCTCTCCACCAAACTCAGCTCCTTTTGTAGGAGTCCGCGGGGCTCTATGGCTTCTTCACAATGTTTTATGCATCACAGCACTATTGTGATGAACCTTTGACTGTAGGCATGCACTTTAGATATGTGATTTTCAGCCATTTCCCCCCACTGATTTCTCTGAAACACTTTCATATATTCTACTTTATGCTAAACATAACTGTAATTGTGGCATGTTTAGTGGTAAAGGCAGTGTTTGGTTGAAGTTTTAGGGGCCTTCTGTATAGACAGGCTAATTTCCTCAGTAGCTGTTGCTACCATGATCTGGAGATTGGATTTCTACTTTCAATCCCGACTTTGGCAGGGATTGCTCCCAGCACATTCAGTACGCTTTAACAATCAGCACCATTAGGACAATTACAGTAAAAAACCTGTAATACACCACTGAGTAGACTGTAAAACTTACATTCTCGAGCAACTTTTGGACAAGGAGCGCTACAAAAACCAGCAAGGCGAGACACTGGCGTGAGGCATACATATGTAGGTACATATGCAACATGTACACACATTTTTTGCACAGAAGTTCTGACAGGTTAAACCCTGAAATATTGCCTGTGGTTACTCCTGGGAAATGGAACAGGTGGCTAAAGGAAGAGGGGCAAAAGGAGAGGGCTCTTCACTTTTTACTTTATACACTTCTTTATTGTGGTTATCTTTAATTTTTAACAAGTACATAAAGAAATTTAACCATTAAAATATTTTAAAGCTCAGAGCAAAAAGAAATACTGTCTCTTGGTTGAAAACTAATCTTAAGCTGGAAAGTTCCAAATAAATGATTTCTTTGAAGCCGGAAATATATGGCCATGAATATAGAAAGTTAAAACTTCTTGGAAATACTACAGTGGCATACCTTAAACAACTTTTTCTAATGTTTTTGAGTTGAAACAAATTCTTAATGAAACCTATCATAGATGCTAAAATATTCCCATACTGTGAAATCAAAGTTTGCTACAGCCAGAGGGTCTCTTACAATCCTTTAGCCCAAATCCTATACTTTAAAAATTGGGGAAATGAGGTGTAGGAATGTTAAATAAATTCCTGAAGTTCAGAGTTAGCTGCTGAGGGGAAACCAGCATTGAGCTCTTACCAAAAAAAGTTTTCAGAAGTCTTTCTATTGCTCCAGCCCTTTTCAACCCGGTGTGCAGCACAGTCATGAGGTACCACCCCACGCCAGAGCCACCAAATCACAATCTCCATTAGGACCCAGCTTGTAAAAGCTCATAAAGGTTTCCAAGTGACTTGGAGATCCATTCAATGCTAATCTTCTCAGTCTAAGTGCTTAATCTTCTCAGTCTAAGTGCTTACAGAAGTTGAAAAAAATTGACTCTCTTAATAGTTTTGCTTTTAGTCATTACAATAATTACTACTAGACATATTCTGAGACAAAGTATATTATCTATTTCTTAAAAATATTGTTTGAGATACACAGAAACCTAACAGGACTATAAATATATGAGAAATATATCATATACATCAAGAACAATAATTAACATTACAGAAAATATTTCAACAAAGTGGACAGGGGAGCCTAGCTTAAGATTCCAACTGCTCTTAAATTACTTATCAAGGCCTAAAACATCTCCCAGAATCTTCTTGGACAGTCTGCAACTATTGACCAAATCCTTAAATCTTATTAGAACATAAGTTAAATGAAATGTAGTCTTTCCAACATAAAAAAAAAAAAAAAAGGAATCTAAATGGCTATATAAATTTCCATTTAACAGCATATTTTCTGTCTTTTTGGAAATACATACTGTGGTGGCTTGAATGGCAGCTGCTGTCCAAAAGATATGTCAAATGTGGAATCCGTGAATGTGACCTTATTTGGAAAAAGGTCTCTGAAGATATAAATCAAGGACCTCAATTTAACTCCAGCCTCCAAGATGAGATCATCCTGGATATAGGGTGGGCCCTAAATTCAATGGCAAGAGTCCTCTTAAGAGAAAGGCAGAGAGAGATTTGGGACACAGTGACACAGGGAAGAAGGCCATGTGAAGACAGAGACTGGAGTGACACCGTCACAGGCCAAGAAATGCCTGAAGATTTGAGGGAGCAAGGAAGACTTTTCCTTCTAGAGACTTCAGAGAGAGCATGGCCCTACTGACACTGATTTCAGACTTTTGGCATACAGAATTGTGAGGGGATGCATTTCTGAGTGTTTTTTTGTTTGTTTTTTTTAAAGAGATGAGGTCTCGCTCTGTCACTCAGGGACATGATCATAACTCACTGCAGCCTCCGACTCCTGGGCTCATGTGATCCTCCTGCCTCAGCCTCCCAAGTAGCTGGGACTACAGGTGCCCGCCACTGCCTAGCTAATTAAAAATAAATTTTTTTTTTTAGAGACAGGGTCTATGTTGCCCACGCTGGTCTCCAACTCCTGGCCTCAAACGATCCTCCCACCTCAGCCTCCCAAAGTGCTGGGATTACAGGCATAAGCCACCATGCCCCATCACTAGAATATTCTCTTTAGTTAAAAACATTTACTTGTGTTCACCCTACATCTGCCAAACTGTCCTTTCTATTTTAGCCGTAACTCTAACTCCTCTTACACAGAAACTAAGAAAAATGATAAAATGCCTATTACCAGGATAAATAAACATAACTTGTATAAAATAAATATTAAAGATATGAGAGGTTAGAGTTTAAATTAAAAGTGTTTTAGAACTTCACAGGACATGTATTTCAAACCTTGGGCTCCTGTATAACTTTTAAAAAAATTTCCATGGTGTACTATTGAGCCTTTTTTGAGTTAGTTAAACCATCAAAGAACTACAGGGACTATCCAAATGTACGGAGAGTAATGATGGCAATGCAATTAGTAATTACAATAATTTTTAAAATGAAGCATTGAAGTAAAACAAAGCGCCGTGAGGTAGAGAAACAGCAGACAGTAACTGCAGAATTCCAGGTAACACGTGACTGTTGCTGTGTCAGCACTTCTGTGGGACGTCCTGGTCTACAGCTCTGTACCCAACCAGCTTCCATAAAATGAAAATGGCCTTAGGACAAGGCTGCTCACTGCAGTTGAGGAGCTCACAGCTGAAGTCCTGAGAGCTGCACAGTGGGTAGGCAGAGGGCGTCATAGGCAGACAGGGGAGGGACACAAACTAAACCAAGGGCAGCATTTATCCGTTCAAACTCTTAGGGCTCCTCTTCCAACAGGGGAAAGGGAAAATCATTCAAATGTGGCTAATTTAAAAAATCTTTTACCAGTCAACTGGAAAGCGTTACACAGCAACCACCCCCTCAGTATCACCCTTGGTTCTGGGTGGATACAAGTGAATAAGCGGTGGCCTTGGCCCATAAGGACCTGAGCCAGGGCTGGATCCCCAAAACACAGGCTAGACCAGAGCCAACACTGGAACGGCAGAGCTAACTTGCAGACTGGCAGGGAGGATATCTCTTCCCTCCATTCCCCTTCTAAAAATACAGACTTGTTTGTAGGTCATGTGCAAATGTTCAACTTTTCCTACATTATCACTCAGCATCCAGCCCCTGAGAGCTTCAGACTGTGAGCTCAGAGACACTCTGTGGCACTGAGCTGTCTTTATTTGGGTGGTGTTCTAGGACCACATTTAACTGTGGCCTGGTGAGAGTGCTTTTGGCAGCTGTGGCCATCTGAGCAGCTATTGTTTGTCACTGTAATACTGGTGCCGGCAGGATTAGGCTTGGAGCCAAAAATGGAATTAATTCTATTCATAGACTGTCAAGGCTGGAAAGCAGCTCAGAACTCATTTGGTTCAAACTTCCAGAGTTTCAAAGAAAACACTAATAAAATTAATCAAATGACTAAAGTCACACACGGAGTGGCTGCACAACAACTTGTACCTTAAAATCTCCGGACATTTCTTCTGATTGTAATTCTATCTTACTAGCTGTTTCTTGTTAAAACTGATGGTATTAAAACATAAGATGAACACAAATTCAACAGCAAAACTCAATCTATGGGGAACTGCCCTCAGCATTCCTATAAATGTCAGACATAACAAGTACAGAAACAAAGGGGGAAGGTACCCAACCATTTTGTAAGGTTAACATCATGTTGACATAAAGAGTAATCTCACTTAGGCACTTAAAATGCAAAATCTTAAATACAATTTTAGCAAATGATATTCAGCAACATATAAAAAATCCAAATACCTCTTGATAGAATCTATCCTAAGGATTTAATCAGTTTTAGTTGGAAAAGCATGTCGTTATCAACATGTACAGAAAAGGCATTGACTAAAATTTGACTTCGTTCAGATTTTAGGGATAATACACTTATTTTATAAAATAAAGAGTATGAGAAACAGGTAAGAAAAAGCTATAGATTCCACCCTAAAATATCTGCATATCATGGTAAAAAGACTATAGATAGGTGAACTTCTTTCACAAAAAAAAAAAAAAACAAAACGAATTCCTGCCATTGTAACTGGACTGGCCCTTCATTTCCTTCCTTTGCAGCTATCAAATGTGACCGGAAACACTTGGAAGTTGTTTGCAGCTGTAACTATTTCCTATTACACTTTTTTCAGTCTCCGTTCCAGCCACAATAAAATGCCATTTACTTTGGTTCAGAAAAAAATAGCTGTAAAGTGATACTGGACTAGCATGAGGAGAACCCAGTATACTTATTAGCTATCATAGCATCTTGTGACTTTGCGGCGCTTTAGGGATTACTACATATAAACTGTATCTTTATCCAATCTGTCTGCAATCAAAAATCACATTTTTATACTGAACATAAAATAATTCTATATTATACACTATTCTACAATATAATAAATGAACAAAAAACATGCCACTGGATTACACTGATTTCTACAAAGCATACAAAATTGTAGATTAATAACATGAGCATGAACATCTCAACAAAGAATATGGGATAAAAAAATAAAGAAAATTGCAAAGATTTGATAAGTACACATATAGCCACTGTAGAAGCTGGAATTTGGAGCTCTGAAATACTTTCAATAGGACACACCAACACAAAGAGGTTATGAAAATCTCAAAATTTAGGGATATTTTATCTACTGAGAGAAAGTTATTTCTCAAAGTAAAAGCGATCTAACAGTATACTAATCAACTTGCTAAATCTTATCTGAGATTTCAGCATTGATAACTAACATTCTAACTGCCTTTTTTTTTTTTTTTTTTTTTGAGACTGAGTCTTGGCTCTGTTGCCCAGGCTGGAGTACAATGGCATGATCACAGCTCACTGTAGCCTCAAATTCCTGGGCTCAAGTGATCCTCCGGCCTCAAGCTCTTGAGTAGCTGGGACTACTGGCATGCACTACTACATCCAACTAATTTTTTTTATTTTTTTGTAGAGATGGGGTGTCACTATGTTGCCCAGGCTGGTCTCGAATTCCTGGCCTCAAACAATCCTCCTGCCTTGGCCTCCCAAAGTGCTGGGATTACAGGTGTGAGCCACTGTGCTTGGTCTCTAACTGCTATTCTTTAAATAAGAATTTTAGGCCAGCCTTGGTGGCTCACACCTGTAATCCTAGCATTCTCAGAGGCCAAGGCAGAAGGATGGCTTGAAGTCAGGAGTTTGAAACCAGCCTGGGCAAGAGTGAGACCCCATCTCTACTAAAAATAGAAAACATTGGCCGGGCATGGTGGCGCATGCCTGTAGTCCCAGCTACTCAGGAGGTTGACGCGGGGGGATTGCCTGAGCCCAGGAGTTTGAGGTTGCTGTGAGCTAGGCTGATGCCACGGCACTCTAGTCAGGGTAACAGAGAGAGACTGTCTCAAAAACAAAACAAAACTAAACTAAACTAAAAGAAACAAAAAACCCAAAAACCTCCCCCCAAAAAACCCAGAATTTTAATGATCCAGAAAAGCAAAATATGTATCATCTTTTCTAAGCATTCTTGCTTAGAGCAAGAGGGGGGAAAAAAAAATCAATATGGTTTACCTAGTCCTACTAGTAAATACATCAAAAATCAGGCATCAGGAAACTATAACTAACTTGTTTTTGTATGGCCTGCAAGCTATTTTTAAATGGTTGAAAAAGACTTTTGTGATACATGAAAAGTACATGAAATACAAACTTCAATGTCCATAGATAAAGTTTTATTGGAACACATCCATCCTCATTCATTCCATATTGTCTGTGGCAGGATTTGTACTACAAAGACAGAGCTGAGTACTGTGACAGAGACTGTATGGCCTACAAGCCAAAAATACTATGGCCCTTTATAGAAAAAGTTGAATGACCCCTCCAGTCCATAGTTAATAAAACTAAGTTTAAACATCTTCTGTTTTTCAGAAGCTTTGTGTTTTCTGGTCTGAAAGTACCATATAAATAAGGTTAGCCTCAAAAGCAACTATTATATACTACAGGAATTCCTAACACAAAAAATAGATAAGCTACAGAAAAACTGGCCCCCAAACCACATTGACAGCCCAAACCCAAAGGCACAATGCATGAGAGTGTACAGAGAAGAGGCAGTTACACAATTCACATCTGTCTGGCTCTACCTCTGGGTGCAACACATACATGTGAGGTACCCATGTTAATGTCCCTCTGACTCCTAATGAAAGTTTTGTTCCAGACTTATCCACAAGTGATGCCAAAAGAAGGTAGAAGGGTGGATCAGAGAATGAGACAGAAAGATGGCAAAAAGAAGAAAACTCGGCTTTGCTGGTTTCTCTCTGGCTGTCTCCTTCAAGCTCAGTTCTCAAAGGGAACAGGCCTAAGACAGTGGATGGAAATTGCTCACAGAGAAAGAACCAGCAGGACTCACAAGAGTCTAACAGCTCAACATGCTCCAAGTTCAATAATGAGATGAGATTTAGAGTAAGGATCACCCTCCAAAATATGTGAAATTTTAACCCTACAAAATTAATAAGGAAAAGCTAGGAAATATTAAGCTGAAATAGCTTCAAAATAGTTTTTAAACTATTTAAAATTTTAAGTGGATAAAAACAGATGTAGCAGTTGTTGAAGAGCCTAAACCTTTTTAATATGCACATGTAGACATACAGAAATCACATACACATATATTCAAAAAGGATGCCCTACCTTTACCTACTACAGATTTCTGTTTTTTTTAAGACAGGGTCTCAATACGTTGCCCAGCCTGCTCTAAAATTCCTGGGATCAAGTGATTCTCCCAGCTCAGCCTCCCCAGTAACTGGGACTTACAGGCTCGAGCCACGACACTTGGCTTTACCATACATTTCTGATGAACGTATCTTTGGCCACAAAATAAAATTCTTTATCAGTGTATTTGTTCTAAACAGGAAGATGTACATCAATGAATGAAAAGAGGTAAAAAGTAACACATTTGTTAGGTAAAATCAGTGGCTTAGTAAAATGGGGTTTTTATAGTATTAATATATACATATTTGCAGCACTTCTGAAATTGAAAAAGCATTTTTTTCCTGATTAAAAAGCAATAGCTAACCTTCTAGGTCTAATCAGGGGGTCAGATTTATGCTCTAACATAAAACCACCAAGAAACATAAAATAAATGAAATAGTTTACAGGACATTAGACATCAGGCAAAGAAAGATAATGATTCCTGAAAGACAGAAGCAAACAAGGTGAGACCTGTGACTGCGCCAGCTTACTGCCTTGAGACAGTTTGCAGACAGTTACTCCTGTGTGAAATCCACGAAAAATGGAAGTACGTGTCCATATAAAGACTTGTACTCAGTGTTCATAGCAGCTTAACTTGTAAATAGCCAAAAAGTGGCAACAACACAAGTGTCCATCAACACATGAATGGATAAATAAATTATAGTGTATCTATGCAAGGGACATACAGCAACAAAAAGAAATACAGTACTGACATGCACTACAGATGCATGAATCTCAAAATAAATATGCTAAGTGTAAGAAGGCTTACAAAGAAAGTCTAAGGAGGCTTACTGAAAAAAAGAGTATATGCCATGAGTACATCAATATAAAATTCTAGGAAATGCAAACTAATATTCAGTGACGGAAAGCCCATCAGTGGTCGCATAGGGATGGAGGCAGGGAGGAGGAGGGGACAGGGATTACAAAGAAGCATCAGGAAGCTTTTGGGAGCGATGGAGATGTTCATTGCTTGATTACGGTGATGGTTTCTCAGATGTGTAAGATATGTCAAAACTTATCAAAATCAAATTGTAGTCTAAGCATGTGCTCTTTGTCATATGTCAATTTTAGCTCAAACAAGCTTTTTAAAAATTAAGAGCAATACTAGGTTTGTAATAAACTTAAAAAATACCAAACATACAAATAAAAGAATAAGACTGTGGTCCTTTCTAAATCACCCACATGTCTAAAAGTAACATTTCAAAGTTATCTGCCAATTCTAAGATGCATCCCATTCCTCAAAGTTCAAACTGATTAACTTAGTAACTGAAAAGACACTTTGCAAGGGTGGTGTCAGTTTCCTGAGGTTACTTGTGGATAATGAAACTTGAGAAGCTCATACTGGTCCCTTTTGTTCAGGACTCTCCTTCCGCTCTTGGCCTTGACATACCACAAAGCTGTGACGCTCTGGTTTGCCAGAGCTGTGCTGCTGAAGCTCCAAACAATCCGACATTCTATGCTCTTGTCTCTCTCCCACCTTGAGCGACTACGCAATTTATGTTAAAAGAAGCAAATTTACCCTAACTGATATTGGACATAATCAACTAAAAATGTTCTAAAAATTTACAGTGCCAACAAAAGTGTATGTATGAAGGAAAAGAAACTCAATACAATCTTTTGTTTGTACATCTTAAAAAGAAAACCCACGGCCAACCCTACTTACAAACAATAAAATAAGAAATGTCTGAGATGTAGAAGATAGCTCCTGGCACCATAATTAGCACAAAAACTGTGACTAGCAGACAAAAAACTGTCCAAAAATTTCATTCAAACCTGTCATTTAGAGCCCAAAGTTCATAAAATCACTAAACTCAGTCTTAAGAAGAATTTTTGTTTTTGTTTTTAAACTATTTTATCATACTTTGAAAGAAGAAAAAGGTATTGAGGAGATAACTTTTAATGAGGTCATCTGATTTAAATTTATAAAAAATGTCCCAAGGGATTATACATAGACTCTTTAAAATAGGTCATTATTTATAAACATAACAAATATTATCTTTAACACTTATTCTGGTGTTCAAGGTTTTCTTGACAGAAACGCTTGATAGTGTTGCCGTTTCCCATACACTCATTTAAATTATCTCTTGGTTTCTGATTCTCAACACTTCTTCAAATTGTCTCCCAACACGACCAACATCCCCTACCTTCTCTCCATCAGTCTATTTTTTACCACCCTCAAAATCAGCCCAATAACTTTCCCAAGAGGCCTCCTCTTCCCAATTATACCCCCCACGTTGGTCTGTTTCCCACTCTCTGCAGACACATTTATCAGAGCCTGTGACACATTCTGTTGGACACACCTGTTTCACTCTGCTATTTCACTTTTGTATACTACAGATTTTCAAATCCTCTCTTAAGGAGCTGTATATAGAGTAGAACAGCTCACTAAATAGTCATGCGCCACCATAAGGGAACTTCGGACAAAGACAGACTTCATATACAATGATAGTCCCATGAAATTGTAACACCATATTTTTATTTTACCTTTTCTATGTTTAGATGTGTTTAGATACACAAATACTTATGCTTGTCTTACAACTGCCTACAGTATTCAGTCTAGCCACACGCTGTACAGGTCTGTAGCCTAGGAGCCACAGTACCACATGGGTGTGTAGTAGGCTGTTCCACTTAGTTTGTTTCAGTATATTCTATGATGTTTGCATAACAATGAAATCACCTCATGACCCATTTCTCAGAATGTATTCCTGTAGTTAAGGGACACACGACTGTATCTGATGCATAAACAAATCCTTTGAATGACGATGAATTTAGGTTTTCTCTAGTCTGCTGGACATTTATGATAATCACCAGGGGCCCAATTTTATCTTTGCCACTTAGAAGCAAGTAGACCCACTTCATTCTACCAAATTTATTTATCCAAAGGAGATGTACAAATTTATTAATCTAGTAAAATCTTGATTGTCTTTTAAATATTAACAGAACCACCATAACACCTGCAAGTGGAAGAGGCTGTGGCACCTTTCCCATAAATTACGCTGGGTGCTCGGCGCTCTGCATACACAAGTCTTAACAGGAGTGCAAAACAGTTATCCCGCATCACAAAATGTAAACCTGGAAGCCAGTTTTCCCCAAGATCCCAGAGGTGAAGCCTCACTATAGCTCAGATCTCCTAACTTCCAGCCCGGTGATCGTCTCACTCAGCCATTAATTATTATTATTTTTTTTTTTTTGAGACAGAGTCTCACTCTGTTGCCCGGGCTAGAGTGAGTGCCGTGGTGTCAGCCTAGCTCACAGCAACCTCAAACTCCTGGGCTCAAGCGATCCTCTTGCCTCAGCCTCCCGAGTAGCTGGGACTACAGGCAAGCGCCACCATGCCCGGCTAACTTTTTCTATATATATTTTAGTTGGCCAGATAGAGACGGGGTCTCTCTCTTGCTCAAGCTGGTCTCGAACTCCTGACCTCGAGTGATCCACCTTGGCCTCCGAGAGAGCTAGGATTATAGGCGAGAGCTACCATGCCCGGCCTAAGCCATTAATTATTAAGTGACATGATTTCGGTCTCCAGGTGGTGTGATGGGTGGGTCAGTAAATCACAAGCACTTCCACAACCAATTCCCCCACAGTGCTGGCCTACTATTAAACACTAGTCTGCTTTAAAGGTTGTGAGGAAGATGAGGCATGTACGCTGTGAGCTCTGAGGATCACGCCCAAATTTTCTATGGTGTTGGGGGAGAAGAATCATCTAGAAACAGATCTTGTGAAGCTACATTTACCATGTTCTTTAATAATGCCCATGCTAAAATATGGTTATTTCTTGATCTGTAGAGAAGTTAGGTGATTTGTGGAATGATCAGACTTTTTATTAACCATCCAGTTTATAACGTACTTCACAAGAAATGCTCCTGTGTACTAACTGCAGTTATTCCTCCACTATTATCTGCCTTCGACTCACCAAAAAAGAAAACCTCTTTGGACACCCTAATGAATTTTCTCCTGCTGTCCTGGCAGCAGATGCATGTGCTTTCCAGCCGGGGCTGGGAGCTAGCTGCGGGCTCCTGGAGGGGATTTATTATTGCCAAAGATAAGGAAGAGTGAGGAAGTCCCTGCAGACATCTTTTCTAGGAGCTGTCAGACCACAGCCTGATGGCATCACTTCGGAAGGCAGAGGAGGAATCACAGCTCCAATCTATGTAACTGCCTTAAAGTTCCTTTCTGCTTCTTCTCCTCACATATATATTACGCCCAGAACTACACTCTTTGCTCAGACATTCAAAAGGAGATTTACTGCTTGCCCCCCTCCATCTCTTTACAGAGAATTTAATTTGATCTAAAAGAAGACATAAGGAAAACAAAAACATTTTTTAAATCTAATTCATCCAACAATATTAATACAGACATAATACATAATAATATTATGTTCTTGAATTACTACCTGTGATAGTATGACATATACATACAGGTTTCCAACCATGGCTCCTGGCTCATCCCTCTCATAACTCTTGTTAGTCTTTTGTTGTAATGTTGGGGCACCTTAGGCCTCAGAAGCAGGCCTTAGAGGAAACAGAATCCCTTTCTCTCTCTGACCTTCTCCTGCCCTCCTTTCACCTGCCTGAGGCAGGACTCTGATCTGATTGTGGGTCATAAGACCCTCATTCCAACAGGGGTCTCGTACCCTGGAGGAAAGAATGCTGCACAGAGAGGCCAAGCAGCATCTGAACAGACAGGCCTGCTAGGTTCCCCCGGTCTATCAGTGTAAGATCATACCCTGTTTGTCCAGTCACATTTCGACACGGTTATCAATCAGTCTATCCAATGCAGCCTCTATAAAAGACCCAAGAGGACAGGATATGGAGAGCTTCAGGGAGGGTCCAGGAGGATGAATAAGAACTTACCCACGTGGTGCACCTCAACTCCTCAGGGACAGAAGCTCCTGCACTAGGGACCCTCACCCTATGTACCTCTCCATCTGATTTTTTGTACCCTCTAAAATACCCTTTGTAATAAATCAGTAAAGGGAGCTATTCTAAAAAACTGATCAGACCCCAAGAGGGAGTCATAGGAAACCCAACGTGGAGCTGGTCAGAAGTTACAGAGGCCCAGACTTGCACCTGGTATCTGAAGGGGAGGGCAGTCTCATGGGACTGAGCCTCTACCTGTGGGATCTGAGGCCACCTCCAGGCAGACAGCCTCAGAATTGAATGGAAGGACACCCAGCTGGTGTGGGGGGAGTAGAATCGGAGAAAAACTCTTTGGAGTAGTTTTTTGTTTTCTCCCTTCACATTCACACCACCTCAAGGCTTTTACTTCCAGATTTCTCTCTCTCTCAAGGTCTGTGACCACCACCAGAAAGGCAGACTTTGTGGATTCTGAAATCCTCCTCCAAAATTCTTGTAAATTTCTTTCTTATTTTATATCTGACAATGCCTTATAATTTTTCAGCTCTTAATTCTTAGCTCTTTTGCTTTATTTCACAAAACGGTGGGTGAACCTAGGTAACACTTGTGCAGTAAAAATAGTGTACAACCACATGCTAAAACAAGTCTTTCATTAATCATTTACAGAAGCTTTTTCAAGTTTTGCATGTTGTCTTAATTCCAGCCCCTTTTCTTGGGCCCAGGGTCCTGCACTCTACCCCTAAGGCATCCAAAAGAAAAAACTCTAAGCTCCTGTAAATTTCTCTCCTATAAAAATGTGTTTAAGGCTCCATCTTAATAATCAATTACCAAGTTTCTAAATCCAACACCCCTCCTTTCTCCATCAGAGGAACTCATCAGAATTTGTCCAAAGGTAGAGAGTAACTGTCTCAAAGTGAAAAGCAAATACTAACACATTCAAAATAAATCTTAAACTTATGTTTTACTTTTAACAATCAAGACAGTCTTTAAAAATGTCAGGTTGAAATATGCTGACAAGAGGTTTAAAAACTAACATTTTAACATCCTTTTCGAGAAACAAAATATTACATACATATAGGATCTCTATCTTTCTATAAGCATTTGTTATACAGATCTTAAACTCAAGCTTCTTTCCACTTTAAGAATTGCTTCCTTTTAAATTCAATAAAAGAAATTAGGAAATAAGAATGACACAACAAAAGGGATAGCAAAGACTGGCAAAGAAGCTGAGGCTACTGCCTTAATTTTGGTTTTTTTATATTATTTCTCTGACTTATCCCAGTAACTGAACACACCAATTACCCTAGAATAAGGAAAAACATAATAAGCAAAGACATGATTGAGGTATATAAAGTACTAAAAAAATCTCCTTCTTCAGAATTTTCTATTAGATTCTACTGACAATTATTGAATAACTACACATCTTTGTCTAAGACCAGTAATCTATTTGATAAACAGTTTATTTTCCTACAAATAAACTGTCTTCTCAATGTCAGATGGTGGTTCAAACTTTAACTCTCATCAATAAATCAAAGTGTACTATACTTCACATGGGAAGTTTTCACAGCACAAATGAGGGCTAAGTTATCATTCACAAAATGATAACTACATTGAACATTGTTTTTGGTGAAATAATACAAGAGAACTAAGAATTAAAAATAATACACTGTCAAATGTAAGACAGCAAAGATTAGAAGTTTATAAGGATTTTGGAAGAAGATTTTGGGATCACAGAGCTATCTTCTTGGCAGAAGGGGGGGGTCACAACATTGAGAAGAGAAAAAAGTTAGGAGGAAAAATATGAAGGTGTCAGTTTAAGAAAGTAACCACTGCCAATGGGAAAACTGTTTAATCCCCATCCCCTACCACCTGCAGAGATATAGAGCTGCTCTATGGGAAAAATGTAAAAGAACATTAAAAAACTATTGAATTGTGAAATAAACTCTTTTGATATTCTATACAAAAAGCTGAGTTAAGAACATTCAAATTCTTAGCAGCAGCAGACTCTGCTGTAAGTTTAAAACATATCACTAATTTAGGAGCTATTACTAAAATAATAATATTTGCATTTTCATCTGGAAGTGAAACTCCACTAATCAGTAAAATCATAAAATAGATGTATAAAGGCAAACTCAAAAGAAAAAAACCACACATTTGGAATAAATTTTCATCTGAAAATAAAGACTTGCCTTGAATAACTCAAAAGGAAAATAATTTATCAAAAACTAAATTACGCAAAAGATAAATGCTAATTCTTAATTGTTCATGCTTAAGTGTAAGCATGAACATTCCATATAATAGTATTAACACACACCTGTTTTAGGATGTATTGAAAAGAATCCCTGTGGATTTCCACTTGTAATTTTGTACATCAGCTTGTCATTAGAGCTAGAATCTGGATCAAATGCCTCAATCTGGACCACAGATACATCCTTGGGAGAATTTTCCATTATTTCTGGATAATAAACAGGCTCTGATGTCTGTGGCGCGTTGTCATTGACATCCTCAACCTCTATGTAGACCTCTATAAATGACGAAAGAGGCACAACACCCTGATCGGTTGCGTAGACTGTTAGCCAATAATGGGAGGTTGACTCACGGTCCAGTCGATCAGAAGTCTCTATGACACCTACAGAGAAAAAAGAAGAAAACAGTCAAGCAGCATGTCAGGAACAACAACAACAAAAAAACACCGCTACTCTGAGAAAGTGTTAGCCTAATGATAATAACGCTGACGTACTGAGGGCTTATGTGCCTTTCTGTGTCCCAGTTTCCTCTCCTATAAAATGCAGGTAATAACTCGTCTTCATAGGTTGATTAAATGAACAAATACACATAAAAATAACTAGAACAACACTTGGCTCATAATATAGGCTATAAAATATTTGTTATTGTTAGGATTAGGTGTTAGGCACTATTTGGAGCACTTTAAAAATATCTCACTTAAATCTCAAAATAAGCAAGTGGGATGGGCACTACAAGATTATCTAATGGTCTAATACTTCATTTGTCCAAAGGTGAAATTTATGGTTGGTTGAGATCTGCTGACTTTTCAAGCAGCTAATCAGGAAGCCAGGGACAACACCAGAGCCACCACCCCGATCTGAGTCCCTGCAGTCTAGTGTCCCTGCTCCCCACACTGCATTCCCGTGACCCAGTCCTGCCACCGTGGAAGGAAAGAGGCCAGAGCAATACTCCTCGAGACGGCTTAGTCTGTACACACACCTCTTCTCACAGTGGCTGAGGAAAGAGAATACAGCCTTTCAAAGCCCAGAATAATGGACTGCTCAGTGCCCTTCCATTTCATCGCCTCAAACAAAGGGGAAGATAACCAGTGTGCTATAAAAATATAAATTCTCCAATTATGCTATAAACTCCAAAGGGGCAAAAGTCACTCATTCTCAAATACCAGTAGCCCTCGCACCTTTCACAAAGCACAATAATTATTTATTAAATAGATGAATGAAATGCAAAAATATATTAACTGCAGTTGGTACAGAAAAGTCTTCAATTGGGACCCAAACTAGGACACATTTCTTATTAAGTCAACTAGCAAGAGATGAAATTACATGATTATGAAGAAGAGGGTCAGGGCATCTAATTTTTGGCCCAGCCACTGAAACCAGTCAAAATCGTACCTAATCCCAGGACTGACTTCCTCTCACAGTGATTAAAAGTGGAAATATCCATTTCTTTTCAGCAAATCCCACCTTTTTAATCATGGTGTAATCTTGCCCTTTGGCTCCCAAGATACATCATTGCCTTTTTTCTCATGGCCTGATCATTCTGAGCTAATGATACTTTTTGTGTTCAACACCATGGTCCAGGTTGGACTTTGGAACTTGTACAACTTTAGAATCACTAAAGTTTCCCATCCAACGCAAAATACTATGAGAAAAATAACAAATACCAATTTCATCTATGCTCAGAAATGAAATTATTTTTCTCAAACAAAAAGAAATATGTATTTCATATTTTTGATCATGACTTAAATTTAAACATTTGCTTACTTGAGGTTGTTAATATCATGAAAACCCATTTATTTTGAGTGGAAGATTGTCATATCTAACACTCCCCAAAAAGCTTATAACTTAAAAATTAAAAATGTAACCAAGTAACAAAATGTGAAATAAATTATCATAAAATGAATGTCTACTGCCATTCAGAAGCATTATTATTTATTATTGCATCATTAATTCTCACTGAACCCTCAAAAATACAACTTCTAGAAATATGGAACAAAGCCTCATAACTAAATAAAAAGAAGCTAACGCTCACTCCAGACAAAGGACAACTGAAGATAAAGTCAAACACACTTCCCTTTTTCTCTGACCCAAACATAATCTATGCATACTCAATCCATTTGCTAAATTAGTAAAATTATATCTGTTTGCAGTCTGAAAGAATAATTTTTCACCATTTCTCTAATTCATCACACCCATCCACCGACAGATACAAGGAAGTCAGGGAATAACAGAATGTTCTCTTTAGGAGGATTACATATTAATAAATCCAATGTACATATGTTCCTCTGTGTTCTACAACTTCATCAAAATGCAATAAAATCTGTTTGACAGGTAAAGTGTTATTAGTAAATTTCAAGAGGACAGGTACCTGGTGCCTTTATTAACCTCTTTGGAGTTTTGATCTTCACATAATTCATGATGTCATTCACTGTTTAAAAATGTGTGCCTCTAAATGTGATTCACAGGCATTTAAAAACAATTTGCTCAATGTTTACTACATACCAGGCACTATGATAAGTGCCTTACATGCATTGTCTTATTTAATCTTTATCTCCAACCTGCCTACATATGTGGTGCTATTATCTCCATTTCACAGATGAAAAGCTCAAATTTGGAGAGACCAGGAGCTTTCTCTGGGTCACAGTAAACAGCAGAGCTGGAATTTAAACACCACAAGTCTCTGACTTCAGTGCCAGCAAAATTCCTCGTCAGTCCTATAGCTTGTATGACAAAAGTGGAATACACAAAACTTAATGTGGTAACTCAGAAAAGTCAAGCTTCATATTTCATCCATTTGTTTCACACATCAGTATTCGTCCATACACAATAGCTTTCTCTAGTCTCAAGGTAAAAGGGAAAAAATATAAAATGGAAATATATTGGGAAGTTCACAATCACAGATAAAAACAGCTATTAGTCTGCATCACGTTCTATCTGGTCTGTCCAGACCACACGCACAACTGTGAGATGCCTCCTGCTGGGCACTGCCCCTCTCCCCAGCACCTGGGCACGCGGACAGCACCGCATGCTCCTTTACATGCCCCCTCGCCACAGTCAGGAGGGAAGTTTCCCATCCTGGTAATCTCTGGATATTGCCTACAATAAAAAGTGAGAAAATAAAGTGGCTCTATTGAAACATGGCAGAAAATTAGAATTGTATTAAGAATTAAAATAGTAAATATTGATGTGTCAGATGCCCAATGTTACTAATTCATGAATTCATGAACAGTGTACGTTTATAATACCATATGGTGATTGCTAAGATATTTATGTTTTGATATACTTTAATCATTATACCCTTGTAAATGAAAAAAATTATTTAATACAAATTATAGAGAACTATAAAGTAAAGAGAATTTCAGCTGCCAAAGGGAAAGGAGGGCACACTGAATAATCTCTTCTAACCCATATCCTCACACTCGTCATGAGAACGTTAGCAAGTGTTCACTGTACGCCAAATCACTTCACTAGATGATTTACATGCATTAAATCATTTAAAGAACAAAGAAGTTGTATGACTTTCATCCCAGTCTTAGACATGAGGAAGGAGAAGCTTGGATAAATCAAGAAACTTGCTTATGCCTTGAAGTGGTTAGGAAACACGGCCTTGGTCAAGAGTCCAAGTAGTGAGACCAAGGTCAGAACGGGGCAGTCTTCCTCCAGAGCTCAGGGTCTCCCAGCAGGCTGTGCCCTGACCCACTGCATCACCGTCAGACACTCCCCGACATCAAGGGCGCAGCGGGGCGATTACTGTAACAGTCAGCTACAAGGAGTTTTCAAATGCTGAAATACGGTGCCCCTCATGCCTACAGGACAATGAAGGAGAGGAGAGGATCTGAAGACTCTGTTTGGTCACAGAATGTCAGGGTACCTAGGCGCTATTCTATTAACTGCTGAAAACCGTCATATACACAGAAAGTGGGTGAAAAGAAGCCGTAAGTATGCAGGGTTATTTCGTTGTCTTCTCAGTTGTAAGATACATCTCCTCAAGACTCCCAGGCAGAAGCTTCTGAAGTGGGTAAATCGCACTAGCCTGAGATCACAGGTGAAAGCCTCAAGCTTCCCATCTTGAATCCAGAGCAGGAAGAAGGTCTGGGAAAGGCTAGGTAAGCGTCCGGGTAATTGGAAAAGAAAGACCAGTAGTAGATCTAGCCCTAGTCATCTCAGAATTAAGAACTAGACTGGGAACCCTTTGGAAATTTTCCAGTGCTACACTGTTGTTAAAGAAAGCTGAAATGATTTGTCCAACTTTAGGAAGTGAAAGGGAGTTTAGCATCTAGAGTAAGGTACCTCCTTAACCAGGGGTCATCAGGATTGAAGCCATCCTTTAAAGGAGTCCTGGCTTCTAAGGTGACCAACACACCAGCTATCTGGAAGTCTGACCAGAAGCAGTGCTTATTCTTTAAGTCACTATGGTCCTTGTCCCTATACTTTAGCATCCTTCTTTTACTAATCCTTCCTAAAGCCACAACTGGCATTTACGGATCCTAAATTGATTTCTGTAACTTTAACAGTTACCTTAATCCCATAAAGAGAAATAGATTTTCAAATTTCCATTAATAAGACTTCTGATTAGTACCTTTAACAAAGAAAAACAAAAAATAAAACTAAAAACTCCTAGCCATAGCCATCACTGGATGTGAATCAAACAACTGTGTTCCTTCTTAAAACTCTATCTCCACTCTTATTTCTCTTAATCTAGAATTGTCTACCAATCAACTTTCAATAATTACATTTTGTACTCACTCTTCCTGGAGAAAAAATAAGAAACCAGAAAGAACTATAGATTTTACAGACATTTTTCTTAAACATATACTCAAAACAAGACCTCATCTTGTGTGTGTGTGTGTGTGTGTGTGTGTGTGAGAGTGTTTGTGTGTGTACACGTGCATCCAATCCACCCCATACTCTTCGCTGTGGCCTCCTTCTGTCTTCTCTCTCTCCCCTCTCTCAGGTCCCTTCCTTCTCAGCCACCTCTGTCCTCCTTTCCAGTTCCTCTTTCACTTTCTGAAATGGCAGCAATAGGATACAACCAGCAGATATGGGAGCCTGGGCTGCAAAAGACGGCAAGGTGGTAGCCCAGGATGAGCCAGATGAGAGGGATGCCAGGAAAACACCACCCCCATTTGTGTCAGGAGACAACGCACAAGCAGTGAGACCAAGTACTGATGCTGCTGTGTGATGCTAGGATGCATATTCTGAGCAGAGAGGACAAGTTTAGAGAAGCTTATTCTACGTCCCACTCAGCAGTGCTATTAGCAATCATCCCTTTACTTTAATGAAGCATTACAAAAGTAATAAATGCCTAGCTTTCCAGTCTTGAGAATACAATGGAGACATTTTCAGGAAAAGTTGTTAATGATCTGAAAAGTTTAAAGGAAGTCAGAAATTTGGAGGTATTAAGTGAAAATATTTATCATTCCAAACATAGTCTCCAGGATTTCAAAACCACCACCAGATGTCACTATGGAAACTGATTTTAAATATGCATACAGTGGATGCACACAGTGGAAGCACTAGACCTAAGGGGAAAAAAAACCATGTAATTTCTAAAAGACCTTGACCAATGTAGTTGAAAGTGTAGCTCACAGCAAAATTTCTTTATAGATATGTTCATTAATGTCCATGTATTTAATTAAACAGGTACTGATGTTCTTTTCCCATAGCCTGATTATTCAAAGGTTTTGGGTTGCTCAAATAGATGGTTCAAAAGTAAGTAAAGGTTTCCAAGAATAACTAATTCTACTACCCACCACTGATGGCTATGTTGCTGTTAACGAATATTGTCCCTGAAGAGGAAAGGCCAGCATTCCCTCCACTGACACAGGTGGAACAAGATGGTTTCAAGGCAAAAATAAAGTCATAGGTAATATGTCAGCCAAAAATAATTTAATTGATTCAAATTTCCACGGCCACATGGAACACCTTTCTTCCTGGAATTTTCCCATTTTCTTTCTTTAACAGGCCTTGGCCCCCTATCAAGCCTTAATGCCAAAGGTTTCAACAAAACCTTATTATTTCTGGTTCTTCAGCTACTCCAACTCAGTACTTGTAATCAGCAACAGCCCAGCAACATTAATCTGCAAACCCTACCCTCCCTTCTGATATACCATGTCACACGCATTTTCTTAAAGCTTTTTATACAATTGCTTAAGGCAGCAATTGTATGAAATTTGCTTTGGTCAATTACAAGAAAAACTTAAATGTGAAATATAATTTTTGGTGATATTTTCCTTACAGGCAACAACAAGCTAATCCATCTTTTCTCCAATTCCATGTCCAGAATAACTCTTTTGGAAATAAGTGTTTTCCCAAATATAAAAACAATATTCACTTGAAAAGAACGGGGATACCACCCACACACTAGAGACCCAGTATCTGTGGTTTCTGAAATTAATCTATAAATGGCTACTCAATATTTTCTGCTAATTGTGGAAAACTCAGAAGCTTCAGAATTTTCATATTAAACATTAATCTGCTCAGAGACATTAATTCTTCCTTAAAATTAAATTTTAAAAGTAGACTAAGCTCCCTATTAGAATGCAAATTTGTTAAGGGCAAAGATTTGTGATCTGTTTTGCTCAAGGCCTGGGAAATAGTGGATGCTTCATAAGCAAGTGTTGAAAAAGAGATATTTATTAAAAATAAGGAAACTCTGAGAAACAGTCACAGCCAAGAAGAGCCTAAAGAGACATGATGGCTAAATGTAATAACACGGTGTCCTGGACAAAACAAGGTACATTAGGCAAGAACTTAGAAAATCTAAATAAACTATGGACTTTAAGAATATATCAATACTGTTTAATTGTTAACATCTGTACCATACTAATGTAAGATGTGAACAACAGGAGCAACCGTGTGTGGGGCAGGGCTAGGGAGTTCTATGGGAACTTTGTAATTTCTGCTCAATTTTTCTGTAAATCTATTTAAATTTTTTTAAAAGCTTGTCTATCAGAGCTTATGATATATAATGTTTCTTTCCTTCTGTAAAACTAATCTTATCTCATTTATGTTATTAATATTTCCATATCCTGATGATACCTTGAGAGATTCTAATGTGTATATAAGAAATCTTTTATGTAAAGCTAAAGATTTAAATAACAATCTAATTCAAAAATTAAGTATCTGCGTTTTAACTTTTAAATGTACTGTAAATTATGAAAAAATTACTTGTTTTTCCTATTATTTAATAAGTCAAAACTCTTGAATTCTTTTAGAAATATTAGTACAATAGATCGTGTGTGTACTAAAAAAAAATGTAAATATACACTTAATGTTCTTGCTTGTTTCTGCCATTAGTTGGCAAAGTTGTATTATTACTGTTGACTAAAATAGAGGAAGAAATGAAAAAAGACGAGTCTGTTAAGTTGAAGGCATTTAAGATTCTAAATAGCTATTCATATCGGGGAATGACACAGAAAAAATGCTTTCAGCACTAAAATTAAAATTTACACTTTCCTTTGACCTGAAGTAAACAAGAAATTACTATTTACTTCACTGGTGTTGGCAGTCATAAAACATAAAGAAAATGTAAAGACTAATGTTTAGTAGTTTATTTTGCAGAAAAAGAACAAAAACAAATTCTAGTACTTTTAAAACAGACTGATCTATTTATGTGTGTATATATGTATGTGAATAATTACAATTTTAATTGCTTGAGACCACATGAATAAGGTAAATATTCCGTGCTTTTGATAATAAAAAATAAGTCAAAATAGTTGGGCACAGTGTTGTATGCCTATAATCCCAGCTACTCAGGAGGCTGAGGCGGGAGGATCCCTTGAGCCCAGGAGTTCAAGGCCAGCCTGGATAACTCAGTAGAGATTGTCTCTTAAAAAAAAAAAAAAAAAAGTCAAAAGAAGTAAAAGAAAACAAGTCAAATAAGCAGTATCCCTCATTAGCCAAGCAAACTGCTAGTCGCAGATGCCTCTCTGCCCTCTTACAGGCAAAAACAGAGTAAATCAGGTATAATTGATACCTCTCCAATTTAAACGAAGCCACGCTACTGACTACCATGACCCAATCTTTCAAAAGCAATGAATTGCCATGAGTGTCATTTTGGGGGAAGCCATTTGTAATTTGGGACCAGAGCAAACTCAGTGAACCGATAATGACAATGACAGTATGATAGTGGCATGCGCATCTACAGCACTATTAATATACCAGACACTATTTTAATCACTTCTTATGAATATATATCAACTCATTATTCCTTACAGCAACCCCCAGAAGTAGGTAATATGATCTACCCTATTTCACAGATGAAGAAACTGAGACATTGTAAACAACTTGCCCAAAGTCACACAGTTCATTAGTGGTGAACTGGGATTCGATCCCAAAAAGTCTGGCTCCAGATAATCATGCTAAATGTTTCGGAATCTCTGGCTGTCCTTTAATTGGAGGGAAGCTTAAGGGGCAACTGAACACAGAGAACAAATTTCACCAGAAGTTCTGACTCGAATGGAATGCAAAAATGTAGTGGCCGGATGGAAAAAATTGGTTTTGCTGTTTTCCCAGCACTTGGGAATCTGGGTTAAAGAAGTCACCATTTCATCAGGAGAGAACAGGGACTGGTTTAATATGTGGTGGTAGATATACAGCTTTAAAACAAGGATGTGTGTATTAATTATATAGAAGAATGTCAGTGACATACAAAGTAGGTGAAAATACAAATCTGTGTAAAAGCACATAAAATATGACCTCAGTTTTGTTTAGTGCTGTTTGGTGGAAAAAAATCACACACACAATTATATGTGTAAAGAAAAAAGGTCTGGAATAAACAAGGTAATGAGTGGACAATACAATCAATCCAGTGAACTAAAATATTTTTAATGTGTAAATTTTTGTAACAATGGATTTAAAATCTGTATTTAAAATGCATACAATAAAACATCAAATAGTACCAACAGATCTTTAAAAGTTTTGCTAGTAGACCTTTCTTGTTTAATATTTCCCTCTATGTCTTAGGACATGTCCTTTCACTTTCAAGTATTTGTTTCATTTAATCTGAGTAGATGTATAACAATGGATATTGTTACAATTTTAATAACTAACACTTATAAGTATTTAGACATGTAACTACTTAGAAAGTTTTAGGCATAGAAAATTCTATAATTATAATGCCCACAGTTAGGTCATAAGTTAACAATTAAAGGAAAAGCTTTTTATGTAGCAACTGTCACTCTGTTTTTTCATCATTTAGATTGTCTTTTAAATCATTTTCATTAAAATACGTATGTATCAACTCTTTCAATTAAAGTTGTTGCAATAACTTTAAAATTAGCTGAGGAAGCTTTCTGACTTGCAAACTTACTAAAACTTTTATTAATTAAGTTCATAATCAGATTTTAAGCATCATGTTTCAAGCCTAGGGATTTCGTTAGGTTTGCAGAGAGTCATTCCCAGGGCAAGCTCTGCTAAACCACGTTTTCATGCTTTGTTGAGGAATGATTCCAAGTTCTGATTTTGACATCAGAATCATTAATATTGTTAATGAGGGCTTTTATGGATAAGCTCTCTTTTTAAGGAGGATCATCTTTGGGTATCAAAAGTTACCATGTGAATACCTATTAACTGGATAAAACTGCATACATAAGACAGCCAGATTTTGGAGGCCTTAAAATACAGAGAATATATTTTACATATCAATGGCAATATTTCTAGCAGTTTGTTTAAAATTTTAGAAGAATTTACAATGTCAGTGTTGATTACTTGTCCCACACTTGGCAAAAGCCTTATACATGCCACATTGTTTAAATCTTCACAATCAGCCTGGTCTTTCCCCATTTTCCATATTCAAAAGCAGAGGCTTAGGGCTGAAAAGTCACTGGTATAAAGTTATTTACTCATCATCATAGCAGTAATAAATTAACCAATAAGTAACTAGTGAGTTACCTTACCAGTTACCCATCTTGGTGCTTTACATCTAATAACTTGTTTATGCCTCAAAAGTGAGTTGTTCTAAGTTGCCCAATTTTAGTAGCAGAGAAACCAGAACCCCAAACCTGGCTGACTAGTTCCAGAGCTCACACTTATCACCACCAAGGTGCTGTTCCTGTGGGGTAGCAGAACCGGGATTCAACAGCCCTGTCAGACTCTCAAGTCCTACTTCCTTCCCTATAAGCCAGTGTAGGTGATCTTCATAAACCCATCACTGTTAGTGGGAAAAAATCAACACATCAACCCAAGTTTACCAGCACTTGTCCACGGTGAAACGAAAGACATAAATTATAAACTCAACTCAAGGCATTGCAAACAGATCCCTGTACAAAGTTCAAGACTGCCACATGATTAAGTTCTTTTAGTATAAAAAAGAAAAAAGGATAAAAAAAAAAAAAGAATCCAACATTGTTCTTTATTCAGAAAGTTACCATATTTGTCATATCATCTTTATATATTACAATGCAAAGGCTAAATTTGCATTAAACGAAACATAGTAGGTATAAGGCATTATACCAATAATACTGAATATCATTGTGAGAATATCCTGAGTTATGAATAGTCATTGTTATTATCTTTAAAACACTATGTGTTAGGTGGTAGATCCAGAGTTCTAAATCGTAAACCAGTTATAAAAGTTTTGTGGCAGATCAAAATTGATGTTTTAAGGAATTGGGTTTTCTTCTTTAGAAAAGAAATCTTGATGACTTTTTAATCTAGTCCTCAAAACTAAAATAACAGATTTTTGAAAACTTTACCTTATAAAATCCTCTTCATATGCAAGGTTTTAATGTTGTTTGTAGTAGTTTGGATCTTGTTAGAAATTAATCTGGAACCTGGCATCTTTGATTTACACCTGCTACTGCTTTAATTTATTCAACAAACACAGAATGAGTTCCTACCACATGCCAAGTACAAGGTGCTAAAGAAATGAGAGTAAAATGGGGTCTTATGGGAAAGACAATTAAATAAAAAAGTAATTTATTCCCTGGACCAGCAGGGAGAAAAAGAAAACACAGTATTTTAACAACCAGTTACTTTAAAAATTATTTTCCATTTATTTTATAACTATCTCTTACATAGAGCCAAATAAATCCTTTAGTAGGTTATGAGTTCCTGCCTGAATTTTATCATGCAACATGTAATAACTCAATTTTTAAAAATAAATGACAATTCCATTTTGTGAGGGGGGGAAAAGAAGAGGATATACATGAAAAATGATGGGTTATAGGGACAAATGAATTTTATTTTCCTCTTTGTGTTAATATTTTCTAATTTTTCTAGAAGAAAAAATATGTATGTATCATATAAATATGTATTTTTAAAACCAATACATATAAAGGGTTAATCTAAAGTGTATCAGCAGAACTTAAGGAATTTCAGAAATGTAAAAGCAACCTTTAAACATTAAGAGAGACTTACAGGTTTTCATAAGCTGAATAACAACTGCCTAAGGCATTTGTATTGCAAAGTATGTTCCAGTTGGAAGACAAGGCACTATTCAATGATGAAAATGTCAGTTGAAATGACTAAGGCTCATGCCAAACTCCTTAAAGCACTCCCTTGCTAAAGAAGGAATGGAATGAGATTCCTCCTGCTACAGTCAAGTACTACACTGGTCACTGTATAAACAGAGCTCTTGCCAAAGAGACAGTTGTCTCCAGAGTCCTAGAATGCACAAGGCTGGTAGAAGAGCAATTTTTCCTTTTTCTAAGGTTTGTTTGGGCTCCTCTAAAACGGATTCTAAATACAGAAAACTGCAACTATTTTTCTTAAAATAAAACCTAAGAATCACATGCAATTCAATTATGCAAAAAGGAAAGTGAACAGAATGCCAACTGAAGCAAATAAAAATCCCATTTACTTGCTGGCGTCTGTGGTAATGGACCTTTCCCATCCACTCCCAGGTGGCATTTTCCTTTACTCAGCCCTCCACTTTTGATCAAACGAAAAAAAAAAAAAAAAAAAAAACCAAAACTTGTTTCTCCATTAAATTCTATTTCAACCACAAAGTAGTTTTTAAGTTTCAAAAATTCAAATTATTTTGCAAACTGAAGAGGAATTATTTATAGACAACATTCAGCTACTTTAATATACAATTTGCTGCCAAACCCAATACCTGTAAGAGCTCGGAAACTTAAGTTAGGTCAAGCTAATCTAGTTATGAATTGATTCAACTGACACTGATAACCTAGGAGAAACTTCTAGTGTGCCTTTTTATGCTAAGAAACACTTTAAGTCAAATATCCCTAAATAATAATCTAAGTGTTTTGCAGGATTTGATTATTTAAACCTTACTAAGAATCTTTGTTAAGGAAAACCATTAATTTGTAAATACATACAATCCTCCAACTTACCTGCTTTCTAAATTCGGTTTTGTTTTTTTTTTAATGAAGAAAAGTATGACATACTTGTATAACTGAAGATTTCTAATTTTATATATAATTTTGAAATCACAAAAGACAGGTCACCCCTGTATGTATCAGGATTCTAAAACTAAGAGGTAAACAATTAAGACTCAACAAATCTCCTAGAATATCCAGTATACAATCACAAACTGAACAATGATAACCAAGACTATAGTGCACACATATAAATTAACTAACCTGCCCTATTTTAGTCAAACAGGAAACAAATCTGGTAAGTACCTGGAAACAGTTAAAACAGGTAGAGAAAGACTGTTGCTAATTCATCAGTTTAGAGACTGTGAAGATGTAACTCTCACTGGAGACATTAAGAAACTATATAATAGATCAGTGAATCTCAAATAACTGTCATGTGTCTTCATTTTTAAAAAAAAAAGTTAGGCATGGTGGCTCATGCCTGTAATCCTAGCACTTTGGAAGGCTGAGGCAGGTGGACCACTTGAGGCAAAGATTTCGAGACCAGCCTGGGCAACACAGCAAGACCCCATCTACACAAAATTGAACCAGGCTTGGTGGCGTGTGCCTCCAATCCTAGCTGCTCACGAGGTTGAGGTGAGAGAATAGCTTGAGCTCAGGAGTTCGAGGCTACAGTGAACTATGATTGTGCCACTGTGCTGCAGCCTGGGCAACACAGTGAGACCCTGACTCTTAAAAAAGAAAAAAAGAAAAAAAATGAAATTTGGAAAAATTAAAAATAGAGAATAACTGTAGTAGTTCTTAAATTATCCTTGTTCTTAATTTCCTCTATTGAAGGCAGAGTTTTTTATTTTTATTTTTTTGTGGAGACAGGGTCTCACTGTATTGCCCAGGCTGGTCTCAAATTCCTGGCCTCAAGAAATCCTCCCACTTGGGCCTCCTGGAGTGCTGGGATTACAGGCATGAGCCACTGCACCTTGCCCGAAGTTCTTCTTTAATAGAGTTCTTTAACAAAGTAATCATAAATATTTCATTAAAAAGTAGCATATTTTCTTCCTTAATACTGCTAACCATTAATAAAATAAAGTGATAACAAAAGATACAGAATACAAAAATAAATACAGGACATCACGTAGCTATAGATATTTGGAAGGTGTATAATCAAATTAACCACTGAAAAAACATATTCAAAAATGCAAAGTTACTGAAATATACGTATCAGAGAAGTTGCTGAAATATATGTATCGGAGAAGATAAAAATATAAATAAAAAAAAGCCTCTTGATTACAGGTATAATGGGTTGAAAGTGCAACAGCTTAACAGCATATCATATCTTACTTAATAGTGAAGTAAACGGCAATTCAAGAAAATGGAAATGTGATATGATATATATTTAGTTTTCTTGGTTTTCTTCCATGGTTCTGGTTCTCAGCTCCTGTAACTCCTGTCATTTCTTAAGTGACTATGGCAAGAAGAGTATCTTTTGTTAAAATATTTGGCCTTTCCTCCTTATTACCTTCAACAGCTACAGAACAGTCCCAGAACAATAAAGGTGAAAAATGGTCTTTTGTATTTATAGTAAATCCCTTTCAACTGCACCAGGGCTTATGTTAATGAAGTGATTTTTGGAAAGTTCCTAGATAACCACAGATGGGTTCTGGTTCCCAGGGGGATCAACTATGTCACTGGAGGGCTGGAACTCACAGTCCCCTCCAGGGAAAGAAGCTGAAGGTCCAGCCAATCACCAATGGCCAATGACTTAATCCATCTTGCTATGGAATTAAGCCTCCATAAAAACCCAAAAGGACTGAGCGAGGGGGGCTTCCAGGAAGGGGGAAAAGATCACATCCGTGTGTCAGGAGGGTGGTGCACCCCAACTCCACTGGATGGAAGCTCCTGTGCTGGCAACTCTTCTAGACCTCACTCTTTGTTTCATCTGGTTGTTCATTTGGATATTTTATAATAAACCAGTAAACATAAGCACATGTTTCCCTGAGTTCTATGAAGTGCTTTAGCAAATTAATTGAACCCAAGAAAGGGGTCTTGGGAACCCCTAGAAGCACAGGTAGAATCTCCTGGGGCTTGCGACTGGCATGTGAAGTGAGGGACAGCCTTGTGGGAGTAAGCTGTCAACCTGTGGGGTCACACAATCTCCAGGTAGGTAGTGTGGGACACCCCTTGTATCCACTGCAAACCTGCTTGCTTGTTTGATGTGTGGGGAAAAGATCTCCACGCGTCTGGTGTCCAAAGTGTACTGTGAGAATGTAGTAGGGGAAACAAGAGTGTGCCTTTCTACTCAAACACAGGAAGTATCTCACATTTTATTTAGAAAATTAGCTCCTTTTTTAAAAAATAGATACAAATTCAAAATAAAAAAAAAAATACCAAGGTCCTTAAAACACTTGGTTTTGCTAAAGCTCAAATATTTCTAGCTCATGACAGGATATCGGGTATACAGGTTCAAAAGAAAGAGCGTGCATGTTTTATTATAAAGTTTGTACTTTTAAAAATGATTTTTAAGATATTACTTAAACTCCTGGATGGACCTGCCTCTCTTCGGTCATCCACCTAAGAAAGAGGTAGTGAAGCAATCACATAATTTTTCCACTTATTTTACTACTTTGGTTGGTTTGTTGTAACAGGCTATTTGTTATCATCTGAAACTCAAAAATTTTAAAAATGGTATCATTTAAATGATCACTTTATAATTTGGTAAATTCTCAATCAGCCATAATTCACAGACTCAGGAAACTAACTGCTACTATTGCTATATTCAGTAATAGAAGATAATAAACAAATGTTTCCCAAATGACCTCAGTACCTAACTGGAAAAGGGGGAAAAACATGTTTGTAAATTTAGTCTCAATTAATTTAACCAAATATTGATGGAACTTTAAAGATGTTCACTTTACACGTCTATTTTAAAATATGGCTGGCATATCCGTGTCTTTAAAAAAGAAATACAATTCAACAGACTCACCTAAAGAAGAGACATGTAAAGAGGTAACTAGTTTTGAGAGATAAAGGCTATAGGACATCTTTAAAATAGAGCTGATGTTCTCTACTAAGGTAAAACTAGCAAATCCAAAGGATACAGCACATAACAACATAACCATGAAATCTGAATATGACTGAATTTACATCTATAATTGTTGGCCACCACGCTCTGTCATTGCTATAATGTTCTCTCCTTATCCACCACTCCCTCTACCCTCGGAAGGGAAGAAAACACCACCGGATCCACACTCCCAAATACCTTTATAAAGGTACAAGTAAGCAGTGGACCCCCTACAAGAATACTACTTTATAGAGTCCCAAACCCAACATAACTTCTAAAGCATGGCATTCAGTTATCCTCAATGATCAAACCAAAGAAACAGAAAAAAAAAACAAGAGTTAAAATAGAGCAATAAAAATCATCTAGTGCAACCTTCCAATTTTACAGCTGAGGAAGCCAAGGACCAGAGGATAAATGACTTGTTATTGGGTTATTAGGCTGAATCAAAGCTACAACTGGCACCCAGGTCTCTTGAAATCTCAAATCTCCACTCAGGAGTGGTACCTAGTAGAGAAGTGTGTGCTGCACTAACCCAAATTCCAGTAGAATGTTGATAGGGTGTTTCTGATTTGTTTAAGGGAAATGACTGGTATCAGGAAAAGCAAGTGTCAGATATTGCAATGTCAGAGTTAATGATTTGCCAACAAAAGTCTGAGAAAGCTTAGAAAGCACTCCTGACCCTATCTCACGGTATCAATGACTCTGACTTGATCACACTCCAATCACTACTCCAGAGTATCATTTAATTATTTCAGAATTGGAGAAGGAAACAATTAAGAGAACGTAGGTTTTGTTCTCCAAGTCTGTTACCTCAAAGTACTGCTGGGCTTTAAGCAATATAATCAATCATTCTGACAGCACGCCTGTTAACAGTCCCAACTCTGCATTTTAATCAATGTGTAACTTCAGCAATTTATCACTCTATGCCTCAGTTTCCTCATGTATAAAATCAGAAAATATATGGGATATAAAGATTAATTAGTATAAAAATAAAGGTAATTACTACTACTAAGTTCATTTTGATGCTTGAGAAACTAAAGCAAAAATCAAGATATAGAAAGATTCTTAAGGATGTGTGACACCTTAATCCCTAACCTCTGTACTTACAAGGATGCAATTATTCCAGAGAGAAAACTGGCCAATAAAAATCACATTATTAGGAAAGCAGTGTTTAAAACAACGTAGATCACTTATAGTAAATACCAGGTGACTCTTCTTTAGAAAGACAAGTGATCAGCACTCTGGAGCACTCTGAGATGAAATGCACAGATACATGCAGAGCAAAAGACATTTAGAATACTACAGCAACATTTTTAATACACACAGAAATAAGTTATTTCACTTGACAGTATAAAAAAAATGTTAAATGTGCACAGTATGCACCAATACTGCTGAAGTGGCAGTTGAGGTCTGTCATAAATTCTCCCTCCAACCCCAAATAAAGAACTACTTTTATAAGACATTATAAAGTTTCCTTTCTAATATGAAATGATAATGGAAACTAGGAAAAATCAAATTAGAAAATCCTGGGGCAAATAAAGGACACTCATTCAACTTCACTCCCATTACTATCTCTTTCCCCACTTATTTTCATCAAATTTAGTCATAACTACATTTTTAAACATTTAATTTCGGAAGTTGTTACAGATTTACAGGTTAAAACTAAGCAAGTTCAACGGAAGTCACTCCTAGAATATATCATGATTACTAAACAAAATGAAAGCATAAATTTTCTACCTATAGTTAATCCTTAGTCAGTAGTTCATCCTTACTCACCAAATGCACAAAATTATTAGTATGAGATGGAGGAGATAAGGGACCTTACAAGGTCTGTGAAGAAAAGTTAGGTTCCCTCCCTGATGCAGGATTATGAATCAGACATCTCTTAAGATTTCTTACAAAATATTATTAACTTACCTTCTGAATTGCTAAAAAGTGTAATTGTTTCTAACGTGATTTTTTATGAAGTGTATGCATGAAGAAAGATTTTTAATGACTTTAAGTAGTTAAAATGGCAATCTTATTTCAAGGGTTTATATCCAAAAGAAAGTCTGTTACCAAAGAGGAAAATTGGTTTGGCATGCCACCGAAACTGAACGGAGCGGTAAGATAGATTAGAGGAGCACTTTCCTCCTTTTCTCTTTGTCATCAGTGTCTACCAGGTATCACAGAGGCCCCAAGGAGCCAGGCCTAAATCTTGGACTGGGCTAAAAATTAGTAATGAAACTTCCGAGACAGCAGGACAGTCAGCAGGAGGAAAAAGGAGCACCTGCCACAAAACAGGGAGGGCAGGCAAGAGGCTGGTGCCCCCTGCGGTGAGGCCGCTCACTCCCGGTAAGGGCCTGGGGCAGCCGAGCACTCCACCCTGGGTGGGACTTGGAGCCTGGGTGTGCAGACCACAAGCCACATGACCCGGCCCCCTGCCTACCTCACCTATCTCATCGCAGACTTCCAGCCACGTGAGCTTGTTTGTATTTCCGGGCTACTATTCCCTCTGATCAAAAATTGTCTTCTGTCCCCTCCTTCCTTTCTACCTCTTTCACACTCTCACACTCTTTCTCTCCTCTAAGAAGATAAAATAAATTTTTTTACTTTTATACACATCTTTTAAAAAAACTGTCTTCTCATGGCTGGTTCTTCATTCTTGTCATTCAAGTGCCAACTCACAGGAGGGCTGTCCGGAAAGGATCCAGCCGTTGTTAATATAACAAGAACAGTTACATGGCTGGATCCTTTGCAGACAGCCCTGGTATTTCCTCCTTAGAAATCCCTCCTGGCCACGCAGTCTAAAGGCGGCCACGCACACCATGCAGAAAGACCCACTAACACATGCCCTGTACTTCTTCCACAGCACTTCCAGGCTGAAACTGGGTGTGCTTCCTTCCTTCCCCACTTGTTTGATAGCTGTCTCCTCTCTCCAGAAGGAAAGCTCTCTGAAGACGACAGCACTGTCTACCTCGTACACTGTAGAATCCCAGCACCGACAGCAGGTTCTGGCATGCAGGAGACAGTCAACAGACATCAATTACTGAATGAATGCATGAATGAGCTCTTCATCCAAGCCATCCTTTCATCCTCTGAACCTGCCCTCTGTGAAATTCTCCCAAGGCTCCTCCTTCAGGAACCTACAGCAGGACTTGAAAGTGTTGACACGCAGCCCTTCTGAGCAGGTACACGGGCCACCCTCCACCTCCCCATGTTCTCATTTCCCCACACCCTCCTCTCCTGGGCTTCTAGGCTAGTCCCATAAACTGGTTCTCCCTAAGGTCATGGATCCAACAAGGATCACCAGAATTTATAGTTTCATCCATTCTTTCTACTCTCTCTGGAGTTATTAATCCCATATTATTACTTAACATGGTGATCAGTAATCCTTGTGAGAAATCTATAAATGGATAAACTTCCTCAGTGACCCCTAAAATCGTCAGAGAAATTTTTTTTTTAAATCACAAAATACTGCACATAAAATTTAATAAAATTGAGTTTTCCAGTTGTTTTCAATAGTTATAGCGCACTAAGATTGCTACATCATCAATTCCACTGACCACTTCACAGGCATTACATAATTCAGTTATGCAAATAACAGAATAAGCAAATTAACTAGATAGAATGATAAACATATGCTTACTTAAGAAAATAAGCTAGAATTTGTCATGTTTGTTGTATTTAAGAACGTATGACATCTGCAAGAAACTTTTCATTACCTAGCAGTCTTACCTATCCACTCAATTAGGTCATTATGAACACTGTGTATTTAACTACATTATCTCCTTTTTTAAAAAAACTGTCATCTAGACTGAACCTCCCCTCCAACTATAACTATATCCAAGCCCAGACTGAGGTTCCACTGCACAGTACACAGTAGTGCTTCCATGCCAGACTCTGAAATGAATGCTTTAGAAGCCCAGGACTGCAGCCGTGAGGGGGAGCCTGCTTTCGCAGAGTTCCTGTTGGCTCTCAGACAAGACTCACCGGCTACTGTGCCCTGCGCTCCTCCCTGGAAGGCTACTGTGCCCTGCGCTCCTCCCTGGAAGGCTGCGCCTGCCTTCCACACCTGAACATTCCACCCCACAGAAAGTGGAACTGACACTTGGCTCATTTTCAACAGAATGAAATAGCCACCAAACTTCTTTATAAAACTTTAAATAATTACCATGTAGTTTCCAAAGCATCAATATTCTGCTCACAAGGCAATGACCCATATGTTAATCATTAATTTTGGGGGTAATGAGGAAAAAAAAACACAACACATGTCCCTTTACCCCATCAGTATTAATGAAAGCACAATGAAACACTTTTAGACACATAATTTGAATAGGGTAACAAAATTAAACAAAAATTTAACAAATTTAAACAAAAAAGGTAACCTCTGGATAGGATAACATATTAAACAAAGACGGTGTGTTTTCATTCACTCTTCTCTGTTCAGTTTTGACTAACTGGAAATGTCAGTCTCTTCTTATTTTGGTAACTCCTTTTATATCAAAAATCAAGTTATGAATTCAGGAATTAAGTAGGCAAGTCCCACTTTACTGTATCTAAAAGGGAAAAAGTCCACCAGTGCCCTCCCTAATCCCTTGGGCAGGAAAGGTAAAGTATACAGTCACAGCCCCAAAGCCACAACCAAGGAGGCACACATTCCTGTCTTATCCGGCATCACTTTGATTCACCTCACCTTTCTTTCTTGACAGGAAGGGCACTCCAAGGGCATTACACTTAGATCAAACAAAGCATTCCAGAAAGGCAAAAGGCATTCACAAGAAGCTCTTCTCATAGGGAAAGAAGAATAAGCCTTAAATTTCATGAATGAATAAGCTGTAATGAAGCGTTTCCGTGTCCTTTAATAAAATTTCAAATAGTTGACAGTATATGGAACTGCAATCAGAGAACATTAAATGACCACTACAGTGAGAGCAATGTAAGCCAAATGCTGCTATTTTTAATAATAACATAAAATACATGAAGGCCTAAAAATTCCCACTTCCAATAAAACATCTTCATTAAGATTTTCTTAAATTCATAGATTTTATAACCAGCACATAGGGCCTGGATTGCTTTAGGGTTTCTGATTATCCCTTAGGTTAGGATTATGCAGTCAATATTTTTTTACTCCAGTTAACTCTTCCACTGAATATCTCAGAGGTTCCTTTAACTTTTCAAAGCATTTTACCAGTGGTTATTTTCAACCTGCATAATGCTTTCTATATATGGTATTCTATAATTAAAACTTAACTCTGATTTCTCTAAAGCTAACATACACTTGGTTATTGTAAAAGACAGTAAAGATATCTTGTTAACTTCTGTAAGAGACTGTTTTACTCCCTTCAACTAAGGTAAGAAGCATTGTTCTCTCTACTAAAGAAGAGAACTCTGGCAGATTCTGAACTCTGTCCTATTTGGTAGGTTGTACCAGAACATACCAAAGTTTTGCTTAGGCATCTGTAGATAAGAGTCAATTTCTAAGCATCCAACAAACTCCAACCACACAGGTTGTGGGAATCTGCTATAAGGGCACCTACTTCCCTTAGTTAACTCTTGACCAAAATAAATTAAGCAACGTCAAATTCCTACTCTAAATCCTTTGACTCTGACTCACTTATGACAATCCCTAAAACTGAACTCAAATATCTATGGGAAGTGAGTGTTGGGAAATAAAGCCTTGAAGAGCTGTAACAACCAACTGTTCCATTAAAACAGACAACTACTGTCTGGTTTAGAAAAATAATGGATTTCTTACTTCCAGATGATTAAAGATGCATCCATTCAGTACTGCGGCCTTTAGAATGAGTCTCCCTTGGTGCAGGAAGGCAGAAAGTTTGCATACCATAATTATTTGTGAATTTTCTTCTCCATCCAAATTCTCAAGAAAACGTGTAGGGATTTTTTTTCTGCATACTTCTTCCACTTTTATCATTTTATTGGTAAATTAGACTCTAAAATGCAGTTTTTATGACTTACCTGAATTATATATTAATAAATATGCAATATGAGGCTAACAAAGAATAAAATATTTGTTAATTTCTGAACAAGTGTTCTCCTTTCCAGGGGCTCAATGAAATCACTTCAGCATATTTAAATCAATATAGTAACTTCACAACATCTGGGCCTAATTTGCTGAAATGCAGCTCACTGCCTAAATTATAAATCTCATTTTAATTTTTAATTCTTGAATCTAACGCCTAAGTCATCAACTTAAAAATTTTTTTGTCACTTTGTTTCTTTTTTTTTTAACTGTTCTTTACCCAATTATGTTGTGAATAGAGCCCTATGTCTTCTATCTGCCTCCTAGTCTTTCCCAAGTTCCTAATGAGTTAACAGCTGCCAAGGAATTGCTTATTGCCTGATCAGATCCTTGATAATCTGTTTTCAAATCCCATGGAGAAGATATTTGTTTTGATTCAAACATTATACTGCTGAATATATATTAACTATGGACACAGGACTGTGAATTAATTTACAAGGACCACTTACGGAAGAGATAAAGAACTTATATTCTTGGTTTTTTAACAGTAAAACTACATTTTTTTATTTGAAAAGCCTCATAGCAACTAAAACTTAAAGTTTGTGCTAAATCTATGATTTTATAGGGTAAACAGTACCTAACAAAGTGAAATGAAAAGTAAAACCCCATTTTATAGACCCCCCCCCCCACCAAGAACCTTTATCTGGCACAAAGAAGACACTTAAAAATAATGTAAAGAAATTAGTCTTAAATGCCACTGGGGACCAGAAAAAAAAAAAAAAAGGTAAGTTAAATCAGAGAATACTATCCCAAAAAGTTGGTTTATAAAAATCAGAATTTTCAAACACACACCCACAAAATTAACAACCACTGTTTCAATTATAATAGTTCCCTGATGTAAATTTTTTCACCTACAAAACTAGCACCATTTTGTTTTTTGTTTTTAAATCTAAATACTCAGTGGCAGCAAGAATGCAGAGAAATGAGTGCTCTCAAACTGCTGATGGAACTTTTATTTTTGGTCAGAAATGAAGCTTTTCAAATTTTTATGCCCTTTGACCTTACTTCCTGGAATTTATGCTAGGGCAACAGAGATACAAACAAGGAACTAAATGTTCAAAAATTGGGTATTGTCATATATGTGGGTAGAACATCCCCAAACCAAAAATCTGAAATGCTCCAAAATCTGTAACTTTTTGAGCACCAATAGGATACTCAAAGAAAATGTTCATTGGGGCACTTTGGATTTTAATTCTCCAGATCTGGGATGCTCAACCATTGTAATGCAAATATTCCAAAATCCAAAGAAATTCAAAACATTTTTCCTCCCAAGCATTTCAGATAGGGAATATTCATATTATAGTTTACTTCTGTGATGGAATAGCATATTACCAAAAATCACATTCTTTACTTACGAATCAGAAAAGGCTCTGAACACATTAAATGGTATTCAATAAAACAACACGTGCAGTACATATTCACCTTTTTATAATACAATTCCAATACCCAGCACTGGAGAGGTGTGTTTGCCCCTGTACACACAAATTAGGAAAAAATTAACAGGGCTATAGGCTGTGGACTTTTAAGAAGTTTTTTTCTGTCTTCTTTACAATAGTCTACATTTTCCTAGACTTCTACAAGTACTATATATATTTTTTGTTGGAAAATAAAGATGATTTTTAAAATGAGGAGCGTTCTCAGCTAATTTTGCCCCAATGCTACAGAGTCAATGCTTCCAGAAAAAACCAACATTGTGCCATCATTTTCAAACTCCCTTTTCACGACCTTAAAGGGGACTTCCAAAGCTAAGCAGAAGCCCCAGCAGGAAATAAATTTGCAACTCAACAGATGCACCCACAGAGATAAGGCAAGATGCACCTTCAGTGGCTTTGACAACAATTTCCTTTTATTATTCCTTTGCTCCCAAGTGCTTTTCAACTCAAAGAGAAGCCTGTAGAAGTTAATAGGTCCTTAATATGGATCTGCTGCCTGAACTGATTCCTGTTCATAAGGTAATTGTGAGACCCCACGTGGTCCTTTCACACGGGCTTTAGCAAATCCCCTGCAGGGAGATGGCCCCTGGGCAGCTCAGTTTTCCGCAGACCAGGCTGTGACCTAATCAATAGGGTTCCAAGCAAGACAATCCCTACATTCAACAGTCCTGAAGAAATGAAGGGGGAGGGAGTTCAAGCTCTATTGAGGAATTCTATTTACCTGTCACAGTGATGGTTCACCCAGCAGGAGTTTAAAAAAAAAAAAAAAAAACCCTTCCGCTCCTACAGCAGATTTCCCCGCCAACAGCCAGCACAAAATAAACATATTTACTTAAGCTTCATTCACAACTTTTGATGTGAAACTGTTGAAGCCCAAATGGAAACAGGTAGATCTGTGAGACACAAAGGTAGCAGTGACAATGTGGCATGTTTTAATAGTCTGTGTTCATTTAAACCCAATGACATGAAAAGTATCATGACAAAAATAAATATAACTGAAAAAATCATCCTTGGGTACACATCCAAATTTTACATGGAAAATTCCATAAACCTGAAAATGTGATCTTTTTAACTCTGAAAATAAACAGATCACAACCCAAATATAAGGTTTACAGAACAGCAACTGCTTTTTCTTAATGTCCCTTAATTCCACAGAAAAGTGTGAAAAATATGGGTTTTGAATTAATTATACTATACATGTTAACAATTTTGGAAACCCACAGGAACTTGTTAGCTCATTAAAAAGGTTTTGCTTCACTTGGAAATGGTGAATCCAGTCTAAACAAATCTTTTGAATAATTACTCTGTAAAATATTATTTTAAGATGTCATATACTTTCACATAAAGAAAGTATATGTTTCAGATCAAATCAAATTAGAATTATGCTACCAATCCAAAATATGCCCCAAAAAGCAATTTAAATGGGCCAACGTCAGTAATAGATGTTTATCCTGAGTAGAGACATCTGATTTACTCAGAATTTTACAAAAGCCATCACTGGGCAATTTTTAATTGAAAACAAAATTCTGTTTTGAAATTAACTGCTAGGTCCTGTTTCCACATCCATGAACACAAAGAGTGCACCCAAGTCAAGTGATTGCAAAATGAGTTTCCATCTAGCTTTGACACTAGTTTAACATCACTAGAATTGCTTCACTGTAATATTTTAAAAGCCACTCCAGGATCTAGGCCACTGGCCTCTTTGACAAATAAATTTTCAGCAACACCAGCATAATGGGCTTTTAATGTCCTCACTGAATGCCATCAGAACAGGGTATCTGGCACCCACACAATGTTCCCTACACTCAATATGCGCAACTACTTAGCTCTTTCCACCTCCTCTTCCCACAAGAGTGTGTCAGGCAGTCATAACGGATTGGACCAAGGCCCCTCACCTCACCTGGGGTGCTGGGCCTTCCTTTGCTGGTGGTTATCTCTTAAGATCCACAGAAAGTACAAGACAACTAAGGCACCATGTGACTTTCTTTGCAAAGAGTACTGGAATCACCACCCCATTAGATGATCTCACACCTTTTACCTGTCACCCAAACAAATCAAGGGAATTTCCTCATCATTTTATTTTTTCAGGTTTCAGTAGCTACTTCCTCAGTTACTAGTCAATTATATTTTCCCTAATAGCTATTAATACCAAAAAAAATTAGTTACTGCAATGCATCATACAAGAGTGTGGTCAAATTCATAGCTGTATTTCTTTAAAAAGAATTTTTTTAAAAGAACAAATACTTGAGACTATGGAGATAAATTATATTCATTAGTCATGAAGCATTTATCTCAATTTTACTATTCTTTAAATGCTAGTAATTTTAAGACAGTTAAGAAAGTAAAAACAACCAGAAACCAAACCATCTCTCCCACCCTACCCACCCCAAAAGAATGCAGCATAGGTTCTTTGATGTGAATGACTAACCAAGGGAATGACTTGATCAGAGAGGGAGCTGTACGTCAAATACAATGTTTCATGTATGTCATTCACACAAGAAAGCCCAGTAACCCCACTGACCATATTTAAACTGGCAAATAATCTTTAAGACAGTTGGACTCTATACAAATCTCTAAACCTACTAATGGGCATTTAAAATGGGGCTAGTCCAAATTGAAATGTGCTGTAAGTGTGAAATACATACTCATTTAAAAGAGTTCATATGAGAAAAAAGAATGTTAAGGGTCTAATACTTTGTTATGCTGATCACATGTTGAAATTATATTTTTGATATATATAAATATATTTATATATAAATATAATTATATTTAATTATATTTTTGAAATATATTATTTATATTGTTGGATTAAATGATAGCTATTATTAAAATTAATTTCATCTGTTTGATTTTTTTATTGTGATTACCAGAGTATGTAAAATTACATATATGGACATCACTATTAAGCAGTGCTGCCTTAACCTGTTAAACTGACTCCTTTGATTTGAACAATAACAAGTAACAGTAAATACTGGCAGAATTTACACTATTAACATAAACTGTAAAAATCAGTTCATCCTTTCATATGAGCACTTGTATCTAAATAAAATGCTAAACGATGGAATATTTTTAATAAATGGTTTTATGGTCTACTTTGGGACCTGAATTATTTTGCTGTGTTTTAGTTTAGTTTATACAGATTGTACTGGTTAACTGTCTGTAATGCAAGATCATCTCTAATAGAGATGTAAGGCTATCATTATTACTCTCTTAGGTAAAATTAACTATATCCAAAATTCACTATTCTTGAAAATATCTAATTTAGAAACCTCTAGATTAAGTTTCCAATGAAGTTTGTCAACTAAACTTGTTACAGAACTTCAATTTCATTTTATGAAGGAGCTTTTTGTTAGAAACAAGACCACTCATTTGGATATTTAATGATTGCTGAACTTTTCTCCAAGCAATAAACAAAAAGCATTTATGCTTTATTGTGGCCACTTATTTTTTACCTCTGATGATGATTTTTTACTTGTTTTTCTAATCTCTTTGAGGGGAAGAATGTCAGTTGGGGTTTAATGATTACTTCTCTAAAAAACTCAGTTAAAAATGGCCACAAGTCTCCTTTTCCATGTATATGTCAATGTGTTTGAAGACATCCATTCCCCAAATTTCCAAACAAATAACATCAGGATGTTTCATGAGTCAATACTGTTACAAGTTTCTGTTTCAAATCCTAAGATTTCTATTTCAATTTATCACAGAGCACTTTATTATTTAATCTGCTGCATATCATTAATATAAGTTAAATTTAGCATTGTACTAAATGGTATTAAGATACATCTTTAGGTTATTTTTAATACATTTCCATTTAAGCTGAATCTTAAGCAGAGATGTCAAAGGAAATCTAAAGATCCCAAAGCAACACTCCTATATTCTCTCCCTATTTCAGTTTCTATTTTCACGGCCCCCAAATCTTCCATGTACTTCCAATTCCATTTTTCCCAGGTCTTCCATCCTCTAAGGGAGAATAATAAATGAATGAACACTTCTGCGACAAATTAATTAGAAGAGAAGTGGTGCTAATGAGCAAAACCAACATCTGCAGGCCAAAGCCTGCTGTGAAGAACTTGCTGCCTTTGACTCAGTATGTCTTCCTTTCTCTTTAGAAGGGTGTGCAATAATTGGGACTCTCAAATTCCCTTGGGGGTAAGACACTTCAGCAATCTTTGTGATAGAAATAGAGAGGGAATAGAAGAATGTGGCTTTGGTATCTAAGACTTCATGTATGCCCCTGGTATCGCTGCTTAGGTTCTAGCTTAAATGGAAACGTAATTAAAAATAACTTAAAGATATATCATAATGCCATTACATGTTTTAATAGTATTCATAATCTAAAGTATAGCTGACTATATAAGGTATTAATAGAAACACTTTAAGACACCACAGATATTTTCACAGATGATTTTCAAAAGCCTTTAAATTCTTATGCACATTTTAACATCCAAAAGGAATTTCCTCATCAAAGGGAAAAAAAAACCAGGTAATGGTGCCTCTAGTAGACTAAAAACTGAACACAATACCTTGCAATGCCTCTCAGCAAAGGTAGAGTCTATTTTCCTACCTGGTGTTGAATCAACTTACTGGCCAACAGAAGTGGGAGAAGTGACAGTCTGTGAGTTCTGAGCCTCAGTCACAAGAGGACAGGCTGCTTTCCTTGTGTTCTTGGAACTCTGAGGCCACCATGTGAACAAGTCCAGGACAGGCTGTTGGACAGTGACAGACACTGGGCCTAGTGACCCCTGCCCGCAGCCAACTCCCAGAAGCAGAGCCATCAAGCTCAACAGCAACTGACTGAGCATGAGTCAGCCCAGCTGAAACTAGCCAAGGAAACACCCAGCGGAGTCCAGCCCAAATGCCCACTCACAGAACTGTGACCTAAGTAAAGGGTGGTTGTTTCAAGCCACTAAGTTTTAGGACAGTCTGTTTCCCAACAAAATCCTAAATTATACAGTTCTCTGTGATTTCCTTTACAATACTTAATATCAGCCCAAAGATAATAAAACGTTTCAATTCGGCCTTGGGTCTGCCTACACTTACTCCATTTGAGCTTCTAATCTTTCTCATTTCACCCAACCATTACCTCCCATCTCTCATGCTGCTCAATCTCTCTCAAACTCTAAATCTGCCTCTCCTAAGATTTCTACCCAAGTACACAGAGAAAACTTCCACAAAGGTCTTCTTTCTTTCCTTTAATCATCCGAAGGAATTACTTTTGAATTACACTAACTGAACTAGCTACTGTTATTTTCTATTTATATGGGTGACGGCTTAGAATCAGGCTACAAGTAGCAAGAAAAGTAGACAAACAGCAAATGAGAGTTTTAAAAGAGTTTTATTTAGAGGTAGTCACTAAAACAAGGAAAATATTTTTAGTTTTTTTACATACTATTCTCCTTCAATTAGTCTGGTCACTCAATTTCCCCCATTATTCAACTGGGCTTTAAAAGAAGGAGTTTGCTTATAAATAAATTGCACCCATCAACAGAAATAACCAAGAGACATACAATACAGAACAAATAGCTTTTTAAACAGATGTGTGTGTGTGTGTGTGTGTGTGTGTTCAATTTAATTCAGAAAACTGATAGTTTCAAATAGTCTGTGAATGTCTACAAGTATATTTCTTTAAGCTTTAAGAAATTATTCAATAATGGTATTAGCAAATAAAGATCCTGCTAATCTGAATGTCTTCTGAGAGTTCAAGTTTTTCCTGAATAATGTAAGATGTAAATGGATATTCATCTTTTATACTTAAAACAGAAGAAATATTTTTCAATCCAGAAGGATGATACAGGCAACACTGCCATTCTATAACCCAAGACAATAATCCCTAACTCAGGCATACTTACCCAGGAAAGCCACAGAATTTAGAATTCTTAATTCTAGGCTTTGGTACTCAATCTGACCAATGAAGTTGCTTCTAGCTAAGGCAAAATACAAACAAAAAGGAACCTGCATGGCTACTATTTTGTTGTTGTTCTAATTCTTATTATTTTGGAGGGTATGGAAAGAGGGTGTTTTAAGTGAGAGAGCACCTTTATGTTAAAGGAACAAACTGACCCATTGAACAAATTTAAAAGGTCTTTCTCAACAATAGTTATTTAGGTAAGTGTTTCCATTAATATTTTGTAACAATCTATTGCAATTTCAAATTTTACACATTCAGCAAGTGCTTGCTGGGTGCCTGTATGCCAGGTGCAGTTCTAAGGAAGTGATACAGACATGAACAGAGCAAAGTCTTGGCCCTCACAAAGCTTATACTCTGGTGGAAGTCAAATGACAAAAGCAGATTTTAAAAATATGCTAAAATAATTCTTAATACATACTACATGGAGAACACATATTTAAAAAATCATTGACCTTTAATTATAAAACTTTATACTCTGTAGATATGATGCTTAGTTTGACTTCTTTCTGAAACCAATAACATTCGGCTAATTAAACCAAATACAGATATCTATTCATGTTCATGTTTTCCTAATTAGTTTCCATCTTCTACATGAGGTTATTGCACTATTAAGAAAAATCACTTATTTTTAAAACTTTAAAAATAACTGATTTCCATTCTATGGTCTAATTTGGTATTTAAATTGCAAACTCATCTTTTTTTCATTTAAATGTGTAAATACCTTCAGCTAGGCAACAAATCTAAAGAACACCATGTGACATTTATTGGATTTATCAAAAGATGAACACGACTCAGCAAGTATTTACTGAATAGCAACTGTGTGCCAAGCACTGTAGTGGGAGAAATTCAGATGCTCGGACAACTTGATGTCAGGCAGCTTTAAGAGTAAAAAGGCAAGTAAAAAAATTAGAGAGCTAAAAGCAGTACCCACAAATAGATTTTGGAGAATCTTTCAGGTAAGTATTTATGGTAGAGCTGTTTTTCCACAGAGGTGAGAAACACATTGCCTGGAAGTGATATGAATATAAACGCCTATAAACCTCAGATCAGAATATTTTTTTCCACCAATACACTGATTTCATCTTTCCTGTAAGATTGTTTAATGTTCCTCTTATAATAAATAATCTTCAAAAATAAGCATAACTTATTCACACCACTTTCATCTGTACTGAATAGGGGGCTATTCACAAACCTAACCTGGTTTATTAAATCCTAAACACCTTGACTTTTAAGTCCATTTAATAAAAATTCAGTCTGTCAAGAAAGCTAACTTTATTATTAGAAGTCTAAATTTTCTGACAAATTATTTTACTAGAATAAAGGAATACCAGCAGTGGAGCAACAAAGGGTATCCATGGTAAACTGGCAAAACTAAAGACCAAATCCTGGCCTAGGGAGCTGCTTAAGAATGGGGTTGACCCTCGAACTGCGCAGGCTCACTTATACCCAGATCCACTTTTGCGTGGCTTTTCAACCAAAGGCTGACGGAAAATATGTTAGTGGGATTTGAAACCCGAGTATATGGAGGGCCAACTTTTCCTCTTCGTGGGTTCTGCAGGGCTGGGCTGACTCTGGGACCTGAGTATGCACAGATTTGGTTATACTCGGGCAGTCCTGGAACCAATCCCAGCGTACGGCTGCATATTGTTTATTATATCTGTTTTATTACAATTATTTGTCTTCTACACCTCAGTGAGAAAACAGAGAGTCTGCTGGAAAAGGTATATCAAAAACTGCAGGTTATTATTTCACTTGGAAACAGCCTTGAATGACAGTTTAACTTGAATCATTTGAGGCACATGTATAAATAGATAGAAGAGTGATTTGTCTTTTGTAAAGGTTTATCTAGCTCGCGTATAAAATAGAAAACCTACTCAGCGCCATATGATGTATGTAGAAAAACTTGCAGGCTGTAAAGCATTATACAAATGCTTGTCATTATCATTGTCACCATCGTCATCATCATTATCACTATTATCCTTACCCTCTGGTCTTCCTTTAGGAGAACTTGTGAGGATTGTCAACCCTGGAATTTCTAGAACAGAGGGACTTAAAACCAAGGATCCAAGGACACTGAAGTACACAAGGATAGGTTCAGCATGCTGTACACTCGCTGGTATTATATCAACTCATTACATCTTTTAAGAGAGAATATACAGCTTCAAAAGATTCTCAAAGTTTGTGCTGCCAAAAACATTAAGGACCTCTGTTTTAGAGGTCTACAAATAGGTATTCAGGGTGGTAAAAGAGAAGCTTTGTTCAACCTTCATAACTACAATTATTACATGTTACAATCTATTTGTTCATTGAACAAGGGCTACCTACTGCTATGTCAGCCACTGCGCTGCAAGGAGGGTAGAAAGATGATTAAGGTCACACTCTGTCCTTGAGTTCAGAGAGATAGATATGAAAGACAGATAAATAGTACCCTGAGTCATACATGTAGCAGAAGAACATACAGAGAGTGCTCCTGAAACAAAGAGAAGCAAAGCTAACTACCAGGCTCTAAGGAAAGGCTTCTCAGGAGAGGCAACAATGGCGTATTAGATCAACCTAACAAATATCTATGGAGTGCCTGTTACATGAATCCAAAAGCAAAAGATTTAGAATCCACCTACAATGAATGATCTGACAATCTAGAGGAAAAGGACAAGTAAATAAACAATTACACTAGAACGATATTTGGAAGAATGTCTTTTAAAAATTGTATAAAAGGAAAGAACTAGCTCCATGTGAAGAAGAAGGCTTGTCAAGTAAGTTTTATTAAGCAGAGTTATGAGAAGTAGTAAGAGCTGACCAAGTGGTCAAGGTGCACCCTAAAGCAGGTGGACTGGAAGCAATGAGGCACAGAGGGGCGGAGGGCTGCAAGGGTGCGTGGGAGGGGAGGAGGGGAGCATGCGCAGGAAACTTAGCGAGGAAGGCCAGTGAGGGTGATACAGGCTTCACTGGAGAGCCTGGACTTTACGGAATGGGGAAATGGGAAGACACAGAAAGGTTTTAAGGAGGAATCTGTGAATGATGGAACACCTTTGCTCAAGAATCATCTCTGGGCCAGGTGCCTGTAATCCTAGCACTCTGGGAGGCCAAAGCAGGAGGATTGCTTGAGGTCAGGAGTTTGAGACCAGCCTGAGCAAGAGTGAGGACCTGTCTCTACTAAAAATAGACCTGCGCACCTGTAGTCCCAGCTACTTGGGAGGTTGAGGCAGGAGGATCGCTTAAGCCCAGGAGTTTGAGTTTGCTGTGAGCTAGACTGACTCCGCGGCACTCTAGCCCCCCAGGCAACAGACTCTGTCCCCCCCCCCAAAAAAAAGTCATCTGTGTATTTCCAGAATACCCTCAAATGCATCACACTTTAAACCACATCAATTTCTATTGCACTACTTAATTTTTTTTTAAAGGACAATAAAATATTTCAAAATTCAATGGTACAGTATACATCACAATCTCATTACTTGTCATACTTTTATAATTTAATATAGACATGATCTACATGAACAGAGTATAATACTATCTAATTTTATTCATAAATTGTGATGATCTAATGAGATAGTTTATGTAAAGAGCTTCAAATAGGGCTGATACACAGCAAGTGCTCAATAAATATTAACTGTAATTACATAGTGATGATAATTAAGAAGAAAAATCTTGCCAGTGATTGAGAATATGGTTAAATTATCATAAGAAATCTTAACTATTGAAATAACTAGTTAACTTTTATTTTTTAAAAAAAATCAATTAGTCTAAAAGTAAAAAGACTATTTAGTAGACTCTCCCTAGCATAACATAAATAAGACAATTCTAAAGAATGCCATTCGGCCGGGCGCGGTGGCTCACGCCTGTAATCCTAGCACTCTGGGAGGCCGAGGCGGGTGGATTGCTCAAGGTCAGGAGTTCGAGACCAGCCTGAGCGAGACCCCGTCTCTACTAAAAATGGAAAGACATTATATGGACAACTAAAAATCTATATAGAAAAAATTAGCCGGGCATAGTGGCGCATGCCTGTAGTCCCAGCTACTCGGGAGGCTGAGGCAGTAGGATCGCTTAAGCCGAGGAGTCTGAGGTTGCTGTGAGCTAAGCTGACGCCACGGCACTCACTCTAGCCTGGGCAACAAAGTGAGACTCTGTCTCAACAAAAAAAAAAAAAAAAAAAAAAAAGAATGCCATTCAACAGGTTAGTTCACTCAGCCACTTGGAGACCTAGCAATGAAACAGGTTCAATAGGATATGAGATATTCCAAGGAGATATGACATAGTTTAACTGGCAAGGCAAGTTAATTGATAAGACTGACCTTTGAAGTATATATGTGAATAGTTTCCTAGACTTACTATCACTGCTGTTAAACCGGAGATCTGCCAATTCAACAAATACAGGCATGTGCCCTTGAATAATAATCTTTCCAAGTCCATTTATTCCTAGTAACAAAGATATGAAAGACTGTGCTTCATGGCATTATGTCTTGTACAGTAAGCATGTACCATTTACAACCAACATGGTTTGTTTTTTAAAAAAATAATTGACATAAAGGTAACTGTAAAATAACATAGTATATCAAATACAAACTATTAATTAAAAACTTGAAAAATCCACTCCTATGAACTAAAATAATTCACATGGGCAAAACAATAGGAACTAAAAAGTTAAGAAAAAAAATCCAACATGAGCAAACAACTAAAGTTTTAAAATCTATTCAATTTCTATAATTGTACAAGGTAGGCATGAGGAAAGAACAGACCAAATAACTGAATATTAAATCTCTATATACATAGGTCATTTATGAAGTTGTGAACACCATCCTTAAACATCCTCAGAACATAAAAATGGTTCCCTGCCAAGAGAGATGGACAAGTTCGCTTGGGCTTTCCCACCATGTACCAGATGGCCGGTGAGGACAGCTGCTGAGGCCAAGGCATCAAGGAGCACAATGCAAGAGAACAATGACTCCAAGTAACTCGATTTGAAGGGGAAGTACAAATTAGGTTAGCTCCAGCTACCCTGGGGGTTAAACTGCTTTGGAAGGTTAGCTGGGACCCTAACAACCATCTAAAACATTGTTTCCACAAGAAAAGGCTCCAAGCAATTAACACCCTGTACAGTTTAGACAGGCAGCATTTTTACTGATGAAATCATGCTTTCCCAATTGCAAACATAGATAAGACACTTGTCCATCTCTTCAATGTCCAACTAGACAGTGAAGCTATCTATACTCACTTCCATTCACCTACCATTTCAATGGAATAATCTTAAATTATTTAATGGCACTACTACGTAGTTCTAAAATCCGATTCTTAACCTAAAGGTACTAAACAGCAATATGTCATTCTGATAAAAAATGTTGGAAGAAGATTCTTAGATTCAAGATTTCTTCAAGACCAAGCCTCAAATCCAGGATTCAAGTCTCCAATCCAGCCTAACCCAGCTTGGCCCAGAAACTCATTAAACTGATAGTTTTCCAATGAGCTCCCTTAGAGGATCTCTCTAGATTATTCTTAAAAGAGTGAGGGGCAATAAAATGTAGTTCTGCCGCCACTTAGTACCCATAACATCTCTGCAAACGTGTCCCATCTGTAACACAGGGATAATAGTATCTACCTGGTAGTTGTGAGAATTAAATAAATTAATAGATATAGGATGCTCAGAACAGTCCCTGGCTGTAATGCTCAGTTAAGTGTCTGTGGTTAACTACACTGATGCCCACTGCCAGTACTACCACTGAAAGCACAGGGGCCAAAGCGAGCATGTTTAAAAGCAGTTCTACCTCATACCCTCCAGGTCCTGGGACTTGCACATCATTTAGAATTATACAAGGGCACTATACAGTGTCACTATGTTCTGCTCCACAACATAACTCGACCTCAAATCACACAGTTCACAGAGTTTTATACTCCAACCCCTTTCCAACAAGATTTATTCAATCAGTACTTAAAGCATCCACTGGTTAAATACCATACAAACAAGTAAAGAAAAGCTGTTCCTCTGTTTTCTTTCAAAACAAAATGGAGTTTCCTTCGGATTTCTAACTAGATCCTATTTTCACCTTAAAATCCTCCAGCTTCAAAGAAGGGTCCTTTCCCTAGCAGAAATTATTGTTAACACTATGCCCTGCCTTGACTCAGAATCACACAACACAAGAGCAGATTCTTACTTCCAAACACAGCAACAGCACACTATCATAACATCCTTTCTGCCAAAGCCCAACGTTCAGTCCCACTGTAGCTCGGAAGTAAGTTTCTTTTCTGTTAAACTTTCCTAGGAGGAGAACAAAAAGAGCGAAGAGGACAGCAGCTGCTGCCACTTAAGGGAGGAGCAAGCACACAAAAGCCCTTTCACCAGCAAATTTCTTAACTCCTTACCGGGCCCTCCCACCAGCATCTACTCAAGTTCCTGCTGCCAGGAATTCCAGACCAGCTCCAGCAGAGGTGCTGGGTCCCACTACGCACCGTAGGCCACACTTAACAGGTGCCCAGCGCTCAGCCGTTCTTACCAGCTATGTAGTCAGGACACCTGGGCCCATCGGTCTCCTCCACATTCTACTTCTTGTCAGGACAGAACAAGCAATTGGAGCAAATGTAGGTCCCAGATTATAGTCAGAATTTAATTAAACTGTATTTTAATTAAAGTGAGGAAAAGAGTTTTTAAACTTGAATGAATAAAATAATTAAAATACTCAGAGTTCCACCAAAGCAGACACAAGCTCCAGAAACATTTTTCCTCTCACTGAGGCCAACAGCAAGGTTAGCCTGGGCTAGAATTCCCTTCTGTTTCCACTCGTCAGCTACACTCATCCAGGAAGGCAAGAGGTGACCTCCGAGTGGGTGAACGGGAGTGGTGCACCAACACTTGCCCGTAAGAATTAGCCATTTTCTCTTAAGAAAAATGCAGTCCTCATTTTCCCTCCCTTATTTCATGAAAGGTGACTTATCTTGTTGCAATGACTATACTTCCATGTTAATTCATTCCTTGTCTTTTCATCAAAACGTGTATTTCACTCCTGAAACCAGGACTGGGATTCTAAGAGTAACATAGCACTAGTAAGTTCAGACATCTGTTCTTATCCTAATGAAAAACATGGTCCCCCCCAATAAGTAGAGTCAGAAGGGGGAAACACTCTTACTCAGTTGCAAAAACTGAACCAAACCACTCCAGAATGAAGATGAAACATACCTAAGGGCATCCCATTACAACACATACATCAGGGAAACAGACCTCAACAAAACCCTGCCTCAGTGCAAGTTTCTATTAACAAAAAAAATCTTTCAGCTAAGCATTTTTCTAGACATTACCCTACTTTTAAAAATTAACAAAAAGCTGCAATATTTTACTGGTGCTCAAGTAATAATTAACTTGATGGGTAGTACCCATCAGCCAAGAACACTAAACTGAGTTTCTTATACAGATCCACAGAAGGGATGCTCAAGATTCTATTCTGCTTACTAAGTTGTTAAAACTTACAGGGCAGCCAAAAACACATCTAAAGTAATGGCGTAAATGCTGAGAGAAGTGTGTCAGGCAAACCAAACCTATGTGTGAAACTATACATGCTTCAAAGATATTTACTCCACTAAACATTTTTGTTAAATCTACTTTATAATCCTCACTGTAGACCATAAGCCGTGAAATTTAAGGGGGAGGATCTTAATTAGAGCTCTGGAGACTGGCTCTCTAACAAGGCCGACTTTCCAAATAATTTCTCACGTAACACTCTACCCTTGCAAACCTCAAACGGAAGAGTAATCGTGTGGGCACGGATTTGTCAGAACAGTTCACTAATAATTTACCCAGAGGCCTCTCCAGGAAAAGCATATGATACAGCAAGTGATTAGCAGATGAGTCAATGATGCCACCCCCACACTGCAATTACACTGTATCTCTCTGCAAAGCCATTTGCAAAGTATGTACCCAGTACAGTGCTAACAGGACTATATATTTGGCGACGTATTTTAGGTAGTCCACAGGATTTCTACTTCTAAAAAAAAAAAATAACAGAAAACTACTTTTCAGAGGATGTTCCAAATTTAAGCAGATTTAAAGAGAAGAAAAGGAAGGATCTTAAAAAAACAGAACTAAATTCAGATTGCTGGCTATGTTCTCCGTTGTATGAAAAGTATATGAATTATACACATATGTGACTATGTTGAAATAGGTAAAATACCACAAAAATTTGGTTACGTTACTCAATCAAGAACAGAAGTTTAAAGATAAGTCAAAAGCAAGAAACAAATAGTTAAGTAGACAGGTTCTTGTCTCCAGAGCCAAAACAGTCCTGCACAGGCCCGTATCAATTAGCCCGATATTAAATGCATCACTGTTAGACCGAGTGAGGGATGCTGGAAGTGGGCAGCGAGCAGAGAGTGAAGTTCCCGAAAGCACCGACCTGCCCAGAGCCAGGCCAACTGCAGCCCAGGGGCGGATGTACTGCCATCTCCTATGGGGGCCCTGCTGGCGTCCTGACCGGCCCAGCTTTTCTTCATCTGCTGGGCCTCTTTCCACACTTCCACCACACCCCAGAAACTAGGCAGACAAACTCCAAAGGAATAATTAGCATACTTAATTTTAGCATTTCTACTGCACGAAACACACTGCGAAACACACTGATTTTTCCTAAAGGAATTTTATACTATGATACCACTATCCTGCCAGGAATCTCTAAAATAACTTGGGCTGATAATTCTGCCAAAAATATAACACATTGTGTAACACATACCAGATCAAATGTGTAAATATTGTTGTATCACTTTCATTCCATTTCAATAAACATATAAACATAAATCTACTGTATATTACTTATCTTCCTCTGTAAAGCAAGGACCACGGAATAAATGACCTAGAAATCTCCAGTTTCTCTCTCACCTTTAAATCTCAATATTTACCTAAATGCACAAGTTTCCTATACACATACCAACTCCACTGCCCATAATCCCAACACCTCCCCGGCCCTCCCACTAAATTACCATTGGAAAAGTCTGGCACTGCCCTTCAGCTCCCAAAACTACCACAGATCTGTTTCAGGACACCACTTTGGTTGGTTGGTGTTTCCGTTTTTTTCCTTCCTGGTAGTAAAAATATCCCAATTCCTTAAATTTATAGGTGAAAAATACTAGTTTCCAAATGATTCTTTAAAAAGCAACAATAAAAATACTCTTCACTTGAAAGAAAAACCCCAAAAGGCAGTGTTCATATAATTTAAGTCATGAAAGGAATGTAAATTAAGATTTGGTTCTATTTTCTGTCTCCACTTTAACTTGTTACAGTTCTTTATAGACTTTTGAAAGCAGTTTTGGAAAGAAAAAAAGCAGGAATGATTGTTCTTAGAAAATTTTCCAAAAACACATCATAGTTTCAGCTTCAGTTATTAACTTTTGTGTATTTTTCTATGTTGACACTGTACCCGAAAATTCTAATTTGTATTAGACAGTATGATAAAGACTTTCTACTCTTCATATGAATGATTATCAAATGCTGTTGACTATGCTATTTTTTCTTGAATTAAAGTAATTATGGGTACTTTAGATGATTGACGTATAATCTGTAGATTTAATATATCTAACACACACTATTGGCATATAACCAATTAGAAAAAGAATCCATTGAATTGATAAACGCACAGTAAAAATACTACATCCTCCAAAATAACTTATTTCTAAGACAACAGTTGTATTTTTCACATGCTATGCACCTACTAAATGTGGGTGTAGGCACTGGGGTGGGTGCTGACTCAAGAATTTTGGGGGGTTTTTTTGTGCTATAAAGTTTTAATGCAATAAAAAAGGTTCTTTTCGGATTTAGAAAGTAAACATCGATGAGATTAATAAACTCAGCCCCATCTATTACTGATTAGTGCTGTGATTATCCAGTTTCTTTCTATTTCCACTATCATTCTCGGAGGACAAGACATTGAAAGACAAAAATTCATTAATTTAGCAATTTATTCTTTTAATATTTATTGAAGAGCTTCTATATGCCAGGCACTTTTTGCTAGGTGCTGAAGACAGAAAAGGCATGAGCTACAAGCCTGCCGTTGAAGGCTCATACTCCATCAAGTAAACTGACACCTCACTACAATATCTGTGCAGGGAGAAATAAGGTATTTGCAAAGTGCAAAGCAATAAACACTCTAGCAGGAATCTATCTTGGAAGTGCTGGTTTTAGAACTGTATTCTAGGTATAAGAATATAATATAACAACAAAGCATTCTACCATTTCCAGAAGACATTAAACTTAACATATGCTAGGAACTTTCCCGTGCTTTTTCACTTTATCCTCGAATAAATCTTTTTTTTTTTTTTTTTTTTTTTGAGACAGAGTCTCGCTCTGTTGCCTGGGCTAGAATGCCATGGTGTCAGCCTCGCTCACAGCAACCTCAAACTCCTGGGCTCAAGCAATCCTCCTGCCTCAGCCTCCTGACTAGCTGAGACCACAGGTGCTCACCACCACGCCCGGCTAATTTTTTCTATTTTTAGTTACCTGGCTAATTTTTTTTCTACTTTTTTTTAGTAGAGATGGGGTCTTACTCTTGCTCAGGCTGGTCTCGAACTCCTGAGCTCAAGCAGGTCTCGAACTCCTGAGCTCAAGCAATCCTTCCACCTGGGCTTTCCAGAGTGCTAAGATTACAAGTGTGAGCCACTGCACCCAGCCTATCACCACATATATCTTGCAGTAACTTTGAATGCCTCATAATGTAGATGAAAAAAGTTAGTTGTAAGAAGTAATTCACTTGTCCAAGATCACAAATTAGCAAAGGAAGGAGGCAGGATCCCAAGCTAGGTCTTTTCAGTTCAGCATTTAACTATCCTACACCCGCCTCACAAAGTAGAGGAGATACTAAGTAAAGTAGATCACATTATAGAAGTGTTAGCACATGATGTTCTCTGTGTACACTGCATAATTCTGCAGGTGTGCAATAACCTCTGAATAGCATGCCAGACAGTAATGGTGGTAGTTCTAAGCACGAATCTACAAATATAATAGCTTGAAAAAACATGTCAGGGCTTCTCAAAGTGAGAACAAAACCACAATGATGCCTCTGATAGATAATACAGAGGACAAACTCAGAGATCAGTACCACTGGTAACAATTTCAATTTTTCCCTGTTCTTTTACCCATTTTATGCCCACTTAATCATTCAGGCTCCTTTGGTTCCATTTTCATGGCTTACCATACACAAACATACCTACATACAGCAACTGGACAAGAAAACCCACATCTATACTCGTATTTCCTCACATGCACACTTCTATATACTGAGCCCGAATAAAGATCACCTGGAAACTATGAAGGGAGGGTCACAGGCCAGACATGAAAAAAATGGAAGGAGGTATCAAACTAGAGCAATAAAAATATATTTACCTGTTTCTTCATCTATCTTGAAAACACCAACACCAGAACCATCTCTAATGGAATATCGGATCTCCCCATCTCTTCCTGTGTCCTCATCGTGGGCTGACACTGCCATGACTGATGAACCAAGAGGGACATCTTCTTTCACTACACCCTTTTCCACAAAGCTGGAAAACACTGGTGGGTGTAAGTTCTCATTCACATCAATTACCTCAACTTCCACATAGCAAGTAGAAGACAGAGAAATTGGCTTCCCTTTGTCTTTGGCCCTCACAGTGAGATTGTACACTTGCTTCTTCTCAAAGTCCAACTGCTGTACAATTCTAATTGCTCCACTGAGCTTATCCACATCGAAGTTTCCTTCTCCATGGTCCATAAGACTGTACCTCACCTGACTAGACTGACCTAAATCGGGATCGTGGGCCTCTAACCACATGATTATGGTTCCTTCTGGAAGATCCTCTCGAACTTTCACACGGTAATTAGGTGGAATAAACTTAGGTGGGTTGTCATTAACATCTTCTAATGATACTTTCAAAAGTACAGTAGAAAACAACGGGGGCTCGTCTCTGGCTTGGTCCCTGGCTTCAATCTTTAAGTAGTGCACATGGTGCACTTCACGATCCAGAGGGTGCATAACTTTAACAACACCAGTCGCACTGTCAATTGAAAACTTATCGGTGTCCGTAAGGATGGAGTATGTCACGTGTCCATTGGGCCCTAGATCTTTATCTGTAGCTTCAACCTGGATGATTTCACTATTTATCTCCTTGTCTTCACTCACTTCAACAAAATAGCTCTCCTGTAAAAACTCAGGTGGGTTATCATTGGCATCCAGGACCACAACATCTAGAAGTTGCCACGTGGCCTTCTGGGGTATTCCAAGGTCATATACAGTAACATTCAGGGTATATTTGTCTGTTGTCTCACGGTCAAGTGGAGATAAAATTTTTAGCATTCCTGTTTCCATGTCAATAATGAAGCAACTATCCTCATTTCCTCCAGAAATAGCATAGACCAGTTTTCCATTGAAGCCGGTGTCAAGGTCAGTAGCATTCATGAGAATTATACTGGAACCCACAGGATGGTTTTCCTTTACCTCAATACCAGTCGGAAGAGTACTTCTAAACTGCGGTGCATGAGCATTGACAGAGTGAGAATCAAAGAAAATATCCTCCACTTCTCCCTGCCTGTGTAATTTATTTGCCTGCAGCAGTTTCTCTGCCAGCATTTTGGCAACACCGGTCTCCTCACACTGCAAGTTGACCAGCTTTCGACTGGCAGCCACAGTTATGTTGATATATAATGGTGTGGCAAAATTTTCTCCATCTGTAGCTGTAATTCTCAGGCTGTGAAAAGATACCTTTGAGCCTAAGCCATCCATTAGTGATTGCTTTAATGACAACACCCCAGAGTTAGGGTTTAAGCTAAACAAATCTAGTTCATTTCCAGCTTCAATCTGATATCTCACCAACTGAAGTTCATCAGCATCAATAGCAGAAACAGTAGTTATTTGCTCTCCCACACCTAGATCCCTGGGAATTGTTCCTTCACAATTTATCTTCTCAAACAAGGGTGTGTTGTCATTCAAGTTATTGAGAGTAATTGTAGCAAGGACTTCAACTTCCCGGCGGTATGGCAAGCCCCAGTCTGATGCGCGAATCCTTAGAGTATAAACCCGTGGCATCAATTCATAGTCCAAATTTTCTGAAGTACTCACAGCACCAGTGAAATGGTCAATCACAAATGGCACATGATTTAAATTTGCAATACTGTATGTCACGTACCCATTCTCACCCTCATCTGGGTCTACAGCACTCACGCTCATGACAGTGGTACCAACGGGCACATTCTCATCAAAGGAGGCTTTGTATGCTGTCTGGGCAAATTCAGGGGGATTGCTGTTTGCACCTAAGATTTTAACTAAGACCTTGGTGGAGGCTTTTCTGTCACTCGTTGTTACTTCAAGTTCCAAATGGGATGCCTGCTGTCTTTTAATTGGTTCTAAAATGGAAATGAGACCAGTGTTGTAATTTAAACTGAATTTAGCTTTTCCAGGTGTACTTTTAAAAACATACCTCAAATGGGAATAACTAGGAATGGCCTTTACCATGACCACAGGTGTGTTGGGAGGAGCAAATTCACTTATTTCAGCTCTGTAAACATCCTTTTCGAACTTGACTGGCCCAGCTTTGAACTGCGGAGAGGTCAAATGAATTACTTTTACTGAAGAGAACTGGGGAGGAGTTCCTTTATCCTTAGCCTGTAGGGTCAGATTGTAGCCAAAAGGATGACTGTCCCAATCGATGCCACCAATGGCTTTGATTTTATATTCTTTACTCCCTGGAAAGGACCTCACTGTTCTAAACTGTTGACGAAGGTCACCTGCCACAATGCTTAAAGAAGCTATTTCCCCATTGGCACCCTGATCACAGTCATCCACTGTCACGATTGCGTATGTCGGGTCCTTGTCCAGTTCTGACGGTGATAATGTCACTGCTGTTATCACAGGAGCACACTCATTGGCCTGTTCTACATGGACTGTTAGCTTGGCCATGCTGCTGATACCACTGCTACCGTACAGTTTCATTCCACGGTCCACAGCAAGGATTTCCATCTCATAGAGATTGGTCTCCATGTAATCAAGTTTACCAGTTAAAACTACCACACCACTGGTTGGATGAATAGCAAACATGTCCGTTCGGTCTTTAAAACTGTAGTAAAATTCTCCATTGGTTCCAATGTCTGCGTCTGTGGCGCTGACTCTTGCAACACTGGTCCTTATGGCTGTGTTCTCAGGTAAAGAAACACTGTACGAGGTGGGTGAGAATAATGGTCTCAAGTCATTTGTATCCAGCACTTGCACCCTGACCTTTGTTCGGGCTTCAGCATTAGTATTTTTTTCAACTGCTTTCACTATCAATGTGTAATGATCTTTCACTTCTCTATTAAGAATAGCTGTATTTCCGCCTTTGGTCCTTATTCTTAGAAAGCAAAAGTCTCCAAGAATGTACTCTTCAGCTTTGAACAGGTTTTCATTGTCTCCTGAGACAATTTTGTACCTTAATTCCCACGATGGATTGGTGATGTAGATACCCATCTTTATAGGATGCCCAACGTAAGTTTTGGCTGCAGAATTTTCGTGCACAGTGACATTGTACTGCAAGTGTGTAAACTGTAGCGGAGTCTCTTCAAGTCTTTGGCTTCCATCACCATCTCCAAAATGCTGGAGGAGGAGGAGCAAAAGCAGAAGCAAGGGCAAATGGCTCCCCATTGCTTTACTCTCAGGAACCTGAAACAGAAAAAAGAAATAAGAAGCATTACTTTGGGAAAATAAAATAAGCAAAAGTATAAATTGTTTTAAACCCTTACATTTTAATAGAGTATTTTCCATCTATATGGAGTATGAATAAATGCAATGGTTTGGATTTCCACCCCCCACCCATTTTCCAATATAAGTATCAATACTCTCCTAACATGTCTAGCGTTACTAAACTGTTTGTTTGTTTTTATTTTTGAGACAGAGTCGCGCTCTGTTGCCCGGGCTAGAGTGCCATGGCATCACCCTAGCTCACAGCACCCTCAAACCCCTGGGCTCAAGGGATCCTCCTACCTCAGCCTCCTGAATAGCTGGGACTACAGGCATGTGCCACCACACCCAGCTAATTTTTTCTATTTTTAGTAGAGACGGGGTCTCGCTCTTGCTCAGGCTGGTCTTGAACCCCTGACCTCAAGCGATCCTCCCACCTCAGCCTCTCAGAGTGCTAGGATTATAGGCATGAGCCACCACGTCCAGCCTTAACATTACTAAATTTAACAAAAATATTTTTCTTTCATATTTGAATGACCCAAATCATAATGAACATCAAATGAAAGATTACTACCTGTAACAACTAAATTGTATTCTTATACTTAAATCTTTAAACTAAATACAAGCAAATGTTTAAAAGGTAATGATTATTGTTTACATTTACTACATACAATGAATTTAATGCTCTAAAGCTTGTAAACTTCATGCTACAACAGTATTGTGAGCATACAAAGCTTCTAACAACTAATGTAGGGGGGGAAAAAAACCCAACAGTGGTTTTATATGACCTCCCGTAATGGTAGCTTATCTCATTCCAAAATTCATCCTGAAATTATATCATTTCTTTATAAGAACGAGTAAGTTCACTCCTTATATAAGGGTTTACTGTCTCATTTAGTTCTACATAACTATTTAAAGGTATTAAAATTATTGTATCATCAGTTTGATAATGCTAACATAAAAAAAAGGCAGCTTACAAAAAAACCCTAGAATTCAGCTGTTTGATGTCAAACAGAGTTTTTACTCCGTAAGTCAGTGAAGCGAATCTTGCCAACTACATCAATGTTTTATCACCACTGCTGTCAACAACCAGTTGTCAGGAGCGTCTACTATCTTCAGGGCACTGAACAACCTGTTACCCAGGGGCCCTCCATTAGAAGACAGGGCACGCATACAAACGTTAACACACTCACAGGGTCGCATCAATGGGGCAAGGGGACAGACCCTGCAGGAGAGTCAGAGGGTAACTCAGGAAGGAAAGAGGGAAATTAAAGAAATGAAGAAAGGGGTGCTTTCACAAATGAGAAGCTAGGCGAAGTCCACTGGGCTGAGGTCTGGCCAGGACAGCAGGACAGCTATTTTCAGATCAACTGTTCCCCTATGCCAACAGATTCATCTTGTAAATCAATGTAGCTTCAGAAACCCCCCGCACTGTCAGTAAGGGACAGCAATGTCAATAAGGGACAGTACTATAATCTTGCAAAGCAATTCTCAAATTAACATTCACAGAATGTGAATGCTACCAGAGGTGAAAGAACAGCAGACTGGAGGGCTGGTTGGACAGCCCAGTTGAAATTAGTATGGCGACATCAAATCTTAGCTACTGCCAACTTTGCCCCATCAGTCCTTTCCTTGGGGGGGAAGACCTGATATGCTGAAAGCAATTAGAAGCTTAACTGATACTGAATCATGTTCAAGTTGAGCACCCTAACTTGTTCTTTAGCTATCATGCCTTCAACTCTGCAGATAAAGTCAGGAAATCAGACAGCTTTTTGGCCTCCAGGAGAACAATTATCATTTAACCAAAATAAGGAAACAATATCCTCTCACACCATCTCTTTAAATATCTCAATTCGGTCAACAGTTCTGATACTCAGGGAAATTTGAATAAGATGAAATGATCTAGTAATTTTATCAAAACAAGTGAAAAGTTCAACATAATTCAACCTAGTAGGTCCTGAGGACCTGCTGTCAGACAGCACCTTGACTGGAGTTAAAGACTATAAAAGACAAAGACCTCAATCCCAAGGCACTTATAAACCAGGAATAAAACTAGCATATAAAAAAATGTTTTGAAGAACAATTAAAAAGAAGTTCAACAAGCACTGTCTTCTGTTTTAGGAGATATATTATGCTTTAGGAGACATTATTACTGTTAACTCACTTTACAATAAAGTATTATACCAGGATTATATTGCAAGCACTTAAAATATTTTTGCTTAATTCTAAATATTATGCAGACATTAAAAAGAATAATGTAGCACTCTACACGGATATATAAAGATGTTCAGATATATTAACTGGAAAAACTAAACTGATCCCATTTACGTTTGTTTTAAAAAGGAGAGAAGGGGTAGATAAATCATCCTCTTCATTACTTAATTCCTTCAACAAATATTTAATGGGCACCTACTATGTACCAGGTGCAGTTCTAGATGCTGGGGATTCCAACGCGAACCAAATTACCAACAAGTCCTGATGGAGGACACATTTCCTGGTGAGAGACAAACAAGTCCACAGAGAACATCAGATGCTGATGATTAAATGCTAGTGACAAAAAACAAGCACAAGAGAGACTGAGGACAGGAACCTGAAGGAGAGAGAACCCTAAATTCAAAAGGGCTGAGGTTTCTCACTTCAGCACTACTGACATTTTAGGTAGATATAACTCTCAGATTCTCTGGGGCACTGTAGGATATTCAGCATTATTTCTGGTCTGTAACCACTAAGAGCCTGTAGCATTCCCCAGCCTCCCCAACTGTGACAACTAAAAATGTCTTGAGACATTGCCAACTGTGCTCCAGGGCTCAAAGTCACCCCCAGTAGAGAAACACCAGGTTACAGAAACAATAAAGAGACCCTGCGTCATGTCTCCTTAGGCTCCTTCAGAAGGTAAGTTTCTCAGATTTTCCTTGTTTTTAATGACCTTGAGACAGTTTTGAGGAGCACTAGTCAGGTATTTCATAGAATGCCTTTCAGGCAAAATGTTCCCCAACTGGAATTGGATGTTTTTCTTAGGATTCGGCTGGCGCTGTGTTTGGGAGAGGAACACCACAGAGATGAAGTGTCATTTTCATCACATGGCTTATCCATGTCGATATGGACCTCGTTCCCAGGATTGAGGTAGGGCCTGCCAGGTCTCTCCACAGCAACGTTGCTTCTCTTCCCTGCCCTACACCCCCTTTCTGTACTCTTTGCAAAGAAGTCACTACATGCAGCCCACACTTAACGGGTGGAGAGTTATGCCCCCCAAATCATTTAAATTCTTCCATAATGCTGATTTGTCCATTCTCCCCCACTTATATATTTTATTCAATCATTTTTTTAAAGATCAATATGGACTCATAAATACAGGCTGCTTTTAGGAGTTTGGAGTTTACTACAAACCAATGAGAAACCACCAGGGGATTTTGAAGAGGAGTGACATGATCTAACCTTTCGAGAAAGGGTCACTGTGATTGGTTACCTAGTGTTGAGAAATGCAAGGGCAAAAGCTGGAGGGTGGCCTGACCAGTTAGAGGCTACTGTAATTATACTGCAGAGACAGTGGATTGGCCTAATAGTGGAAATGGTAGAGGTGGGAGAAGTGGTCAAAGTGGTCAAATTCTGGATCTATTTTAGGATTTGCTGATGCATTGGAGGGGCGATGGGGAGGGAAAGAGAGAGCAGAATCGAAGGTTTCAAGGACTGTGAGCTAAGCAAAGAGAACAAGTAGCCAGGGACTGAGAGGGAAGACTGAGAGAGGAATAGGTTTTTGGGAGTTAGTTCAGGAGTTCAGTTTTAACAAGATAAGCTGGAAATGCCTACTGGTTACCCAAGGAAAGATTTTGAGTGAGCAGTCAGATGTATCAGAGAGGTCCAGTCTAGAGATATAAATTTGAAAGCTGTCAGGACATGGAATACGCTATTAAAATCACGAAACTGAATGAGATCACCAAGGAAACAAGCACAGAGAAGAAAAGAAAACCAAGAACACTGTTGCTCCCCAAGACCTGAAGTGAAGGGCAGAAATGGAGGAGAAACTGGCAAAGGAGACAGAGTAGCCACTGAAGTAAGGGAACCAAGAGTGGTACAATATGGAAAAATAAGTAAATAAATCTTTTGTGTGCGTAAGCCTAACATTAGAATTTGGAAATGACCCATAAATACTGGTTGGCACCATGCTGCTCCCACCATCACTGATGAAAGGCCCTTCCCCCGCCATAACCCCTGGGTCTTAAGGAAAATGCCCAACACATCAAACCGCTATGGCTGTCCTCTCCCCATACCTTCCTGGCCACTCAGTCTGACCCTGGCCCTGCCACCACCCCATCACCTTCCACAATCCACCAGAGTTCTCACAGGACACAGCACAGCTGGAATAAACTTTCTGGACCACATTTATAACAGAGACCTATTACAACTCTGAATTTACTCTACAAACTTGACTAACAGAATTCCAATGTTATTAGAATAAATTATTAAATGCAATTCTTTCGATCAGGAAAAAAAGTATATTTTGGGGGAGATATTTTTAACCCTACAGTAATATAACCAAGAGCCATGAACTCAGGTTTCACTATAAAATGCCCTGATCAAAAAACCATGGCTGTGACTCTATGCAAACCAGTACAGCTGAAGGGGAGAAAAGATACTGACACCATTTCATCTAAAAAGGACATTATTACCTAGACTTCACACTTACGAAAACTAAACTCCAAAGACCATCTTAGCCAAGGGCTACACTTTGATATTTAGAAGGTGATCACACCATTTGAACTCCTACTAATTTAGGGTTTCTAAAATATGTTTTTGGAATCGAAAACAAAGACTGTTTACTTAGTTCAATCTTTAGGGAAAAGAACTCTGGGTCCAAAGCTTAAATATCTTTAGCATAGATTTCTGAAAATCCATAAATACAGGAGAAAAATAATTTTTCTAGTAAAAATCAGATATTAATATCCTCATATTTCTTCATTAGGGAGACATTCATGTCAAATACTTCAATCAATTACTATGCACATTCTCCTGTGCTGAGAACATAACTGCATATATTCAAGCATTGAGATCTCAAGCGTACATTTTAGAGGTATTTCACATGCTGCAGAGATAGGATGTGAGGTAGGACATGGCATTATCCAATCCATAAATTCTGTTACAGGTTGTGTTATTTATTATTGAGAGGTCACAATTCTTACATGCACAAGAAGTCATTCTAGCCCTCTACATAATAGGAAAACATTAAACCTTCATTCCACATATTGATAAAAATATACAAAAACATTAAAGTTGAGAACTTTATGTCCTCCCCATTGTGCTCTCCCCGACACTCTAATTTTCTATCAACAGTGGTGAGAGCATCACTAAAACTTAACTTGTTATTGAAATTTAGAGCTTAATGTTCAGTTTACTGTTAAAGTATTTCTACAGAGCTCTAAATTACGAGGACATTTTCAAAGCAATGTCACGAAGTTGTCAAAAAAAAAAGAATATGAAGTGTCAATGACTTCTGTTTTTAAAAAGTGTTATGTATTAAATGTTTAACAATTTCTAAAATCATTAAGTAAGAGCAAAAAAAATTACTGTATCTTACTAAGAAAGCCTGTTTTTACTAAGCTAAAATCAATTCAGAGCTTTCAGATAACATTTACAAAAAAAAAAAACACAAAAAACTCCATTTTTCTAGTAAATTACAATAGCCATGGACAGTACTTTTAAAAGAGTTTTCATTTTTACAATGGAAAATCAATGAGTAGATTCTGTTTATCTTCTGGGTGCATACTAATCTTTTTGAACCCATCTTAATACGATTTTCAATATAAATGGTGGGGGTACCATGAGGCCTGGAAACTGCAGCTTAGGCTTGGCATAGATCTTTTAATTACTTCTGGTAACCCCATGCATATGTTGTCAGCTTTGATTAGGGCAGCTGTAAGTCTGACAACTCTAGCAAGACTTAATTTAAATATAGCCTTCACATGATCAACAACTGATTCCAATTTAACTCCAAGAATGGTCTTTACTGATAGTGACAATGCAGAACTTACAAATCTGACTTTTTCACAACTTAAAACTTCTGCACTGATATGATTTAATCAATCCAAAGTAAATTCTTAAAAGCGTTCTCAGCCTTGAGAAAGTTAAACAGATGTCCTAATTTTTAAATAGCCTCTACATAAAATCTACTAATTTACATGAACCTATAAAACATGTCTGTTGGCATTACGGAGATGACAGCTTCTAGTTGTTCTGTGCTGTTGGGACCTAAAAGACAAGACAGGTGAACAAGGTCTGCATGTCTATTTCTGGCTGGGCCAGGCATTCTTGTGCTATTCCTCCTTTCCCTTCTCTTTACAGAGACAGGACTCTTCTACATTACTTATTCTCCAGCCACTTTCTCCTCCTCCACATTCCAGGACGAACTTTCCCCAAAGAGAAGCTCAATAAACAGACTGTTTAACTCTTGTGATTTAGGATCATCTCACCTAATGTATTTTTCTCTGCACACAGAAATAATTTAAGTGGTGTTTTGGCAGGGCAGCCGATAATTAACACTGGCCACTTCTTCCACTCTCAAATTAGTAAGGTTTTATTGTGAATCAAATGATGCTCCCTGTGTATTTAGGTGCACATACAGGCACTTCACTGAAGGATGGATGAGGAATGTGAATGTGCCCTGTAGAGTAAGAAAACAGAAGTTCTCAGGGAGAAAGTCCTCATCTTCTCTCCTCTCCTTAAAATGTTCTCTTCACCTGTTGTTCACACGTCAGAAGAGACACCACCCACCCTAGCTACAAATAAAGACACTCCTGATGTCATAACATCCTGCCCCTTCTAGGGCTCTTCTCTCTGAGTCCTTTCTCCCAGTCTAACATCTTCAACACCCCTCACTACCAACCCCCTTTGCTGAGTCTCCACACACAGGGTCTTTCCTACTTAAAAACAAATTTCACTCAAACATTCATTTCCTTCAGATTAACACTCTATCTCTTTCTTTCTTATGCTGACAGAATAATAAAAAAGAGTAGTTTCTCAGCACCACCCTGACTTCCTTATAACTCCCTCTCCTCCAAACGCTGCTGCACGTGGTCCCACAGCTCCTTCCTGGCAGCAAGACAGCTTCTTCTGGCATCACAAGCTGATGTCAAGTGACCTTTCATCCTCCTTGACTTAAATGTCACATTTGACACTATTCACTCCCCTCCCCAACACTCTAGTGTCCTTCATATGGTCACAGACTGCCTAAAAACAGAGGCAATCCATAATATGTAAAAAATGAATAACAAGAATTTTTCCTGATTCCCTTCAATACATTTTTATATTCTACACTGACTCTTCCACCTTTAAGGTCTGGCATTACAATTTGTCTTCCAACTCTTTCTACACATGTATTTATTACTTAAAGATCTCATCCTCTCTGCCTCAAGCATGAAGGATCACTGTCAAACCCCAAACTCTAGTCTACCATCTCTCAAGTGTCTTGAACACTCCCCCTGAAATACCATCAGACCTAAGTTATACAGTCAGCCCTCTGTATCTCTGTATCCACATCCATGGACTCAACCCACTAAGGGGGAAAAAAAAAAAAAAAGCGCACAACTTAAAAAATTATTTTTAAAAATACAGTATAACAACTCTTTACACAGCATTTACACTGTAGTAAGTAATATAACTAATTTAGAGGTGATTTTTAAAATATATGAGAAGATATGTGTAGGTTACACGTAAATACTACTCCATTTCATACGAGGGACTTGATCATCCTTGACTTTGGTATCATAGGGAGTCCTGGACCAAGCCCCTCTGATACCAAGGGACAACTGATTAGACTCTTCATCCATTCCCCATTGCAAAATAACAGCTCTTCCAGTGTATTTTCCGATTGCAGTGACGTTTCACCACTGCCCAAATCACCCAAGTTTGCAAACTAAGAAACAAAAAAGAAGGAGATGAGAAGCATCAAATCTGGGACCCCAGCTTTGTCACTATTCAACTGTGTGAATTCAAGGAAGTTGCTTAATCCTTTGGACTCCACTTCTCTCTCTCAAATTCAGGATTTCCACAATCTTTTATTCCTACCTGCCAAACCTCCATTTCTCGAAAGTATCTAGACTTGACATTTTTATTTTCAATTTCACAAAATGGTTCCTTTTCCATTTCTGCTACCACCTAGTTCATATGTGTATTTGTTCAGGAATAGTATTTCAATTGTCTTTTGGTATTCCTACTTTCTGGACCTCATTCTATTTAGCCTATTCCAACTTTTTTGTGACATTATTCCCTAGCTTGAAAATATTCACTATCTCCTCTTTGCCTGCTGAGTATATATATTCTTCTTAGTCTTGTACTGAAGATCTTCGCTAATCTGACCTCTACCTCTCTCCCTAACCTAATTTCCCAATATTACTTCCTATTTCAAACCAAAAAGGTATACTTCCCACAGGCTTACAAGTCCAGCAACCAAGCTGTCTTAAGTCAATACCACCACCTGCTGGTCAGGCTCCACAACGCAAACATTACTATTTTATTTTTTACTGCCCTCTGCTCCTCACATACAGTTTATTTATTTTTACCTTTTCCTTCAACATTTCCTTCTTCTCCTCTATTCTTAACCCCTGCCCTTCTCCGGTTTATAGGCCAACTGAAGTCATAGTCATAGAATGAATGTCTATATTCTACCTAGAAAAAAAAAGCAGCATGGATGACAAACCCACGAACCCTTTTCCTAAAGAGAACATGGTATGCTTAGGTCTCCAGACTCTTCTCTCTATTCTTCACACCACAGTCAAGCCAGACTATGGTTTCTGTAATTTGCTTTGCACATGTTATCTCCTCTCCTCGAATTATTTCCTCCTGATTTACTCTTTCCTCCGAACTCACCCTATCCTAAATCCACCAACCACAAATCCCCCAGCTCACTGAGGTGCGATGATGGACTACCTTGGCCCTAATGGATCTCTTAGCACACTGCACCGTAATTGTTCACTTGTCCTTCTCCCTCCAGACCTAAGTCTAAAGACATGCACCTGAGAGGCCGAGGATTAGGGGAATGATGACGGTATTGTTAGTCTGCACACAATTTTTTAACATTTTTCTGTCCATAACATGGATTTAAATGATCTGCTAACATGCTGAGAACCCAACAGGGATATTTCTAGTGACTAATTAAAAGATACAAATGAATAGACAAGGGCCAAAATGATTTCATGAAGTCCTCTCAACCTCACTTCCTTTCAGAGTGACAAAGAATTTGGCTCATTTACAAAGTTCATTTTTCAAGAAATTGGCATATAAATGCAAACTTTATTCAAATCAAACCTTACATTGAGCGTGTTAATGCTATGTTTGACATAACTTAGAGTTCTATCAATTGTTTAAAAAATTACACTATTGTAAGTATTTTTACATCTTAAAGCTTAAATGCATAACAAGGAAAGAGATAATTCTAATTGTGGAATCAGAACTGGCCTTCTACGAAACAAACACAAAGTCAAATGTCAGAATTTAACCTATATAACTGAAGACACACCTTTTCCTGAGTACCTGTAACAACTGGATGTGTTGGGTAACATAACTAAACTCATTAAGAGTAATGTGGAAAATATCACCATTAACTAGTGTTAACACACGCAAATATCTTCTTAAACTATTGAACTCATCTCCGAATATATGAAGCATTAAGAATCTTTTGAAAAATAAATAACTGAAGGCCATTTTAAATCTTTCCTGATTTTAATAGTCACTGTAAATAACCAGTTTAAAAAAAAAAAAAAACACGCCTCTACCAGGCACCAGGGAATTGCTTAACAAATGCCACTTAACGAAAGCATAGTTTAGACTCATGCACAAAAAAAAAAAAAAAAAACTAACTGCATAGAAAATATTTATGAGTTTACTTTCCTAATTCATACAATTGCGCCCTTGTTTCTAAAGCCCTGCAATTCACATCAGAACAAAAAAATCTCACAGACAACAGAAAGTTGGCTCCCTACAAGAAAGCACTCTGAGCAAGAAAAAGCCCTGAAGAACTAGAATCTCTTAAAAAAAAAAAAAAGAAAAAAGAAAAGAAAAGACAAGCAGACACTTAATAAGTTTCTCTTCTGGAGAAGACAGAAGCAACTGACAACCCGCACATTTTGCAAAGGCTCAGCCCGGGAAATCTATCAATCGCACCCTTTCGATCTGCATTCAACCAGTGGCATCTCAATCTCAGGGCAGCATGGCAAAAAACATCTAAGGGAACTCTGCGACTCCATTTCAAAGATCCCATCTTTAACCTACTGCTTTCCTTAATCTCACCTACACGGCGCATAAATATTTCACACGCTGGGAGAATCACCCTAGGAGCGAGATCAGCGAAGTAGCGAGCGGGCCGGGTTCTCCGGGAGAGGAGCAAGTGGCGCGCGGGGAGTTCCGAGCTCGGCGCGCCCGGAGACCGGCGGCGGCCGCGCGGATTCCCAGCGCCGGCTCCAGGGCCCGCAAGCGGCGGCGCTCGCCGGTCATCGCCACCCCGCCCCTTGCCTCCGCGTCCGCCCCAAGCCGCCCGGCACACGAGGCCAGGACCGAAATTCCCCAGCTGGAAGGATCAAATCACTTCCACCTTCCAGAGAGGCTCTTTCTTCCATCCGCCCTTCGGCACACCAGGGGCAGGAGGGGCCTGAGCTGGCCGGTCCGGGGGCGGCACCCACCGCGCCGCGCTCCCACAGCAGCAAGTTGCACGTTCCCCGGGCGCGGACGGCTCCGTCCCCTCGCTGGCTCTCCCTCTTGTCCCAACTAACTTACAGCAAAGTTGCTCTTAAGTAGCAGCTGCGCTCTCGAGGCTCTCATCCCGTCACCTCAGCGCGCCCCTGAGCCGGGGCCGGCTGCGCCGAGGGATCCCCTGGGCCCGCAAGTCCGCATGGCGCCCACCGTCCCACCTCCCGGCCACCCGCGCGCCCAGCTCCGGCAGCCACTCGGGTACCCAGGCCGCCCCGCTCGGCACGGGCGCCTCACACTCCTGGCGCGGAGGAGATCCCTCCGCTCGAGGCCACGCCCGCCAACGCCGGCACTCGTTCCCCGGCGCGGAAACTCTAGTCGACTTTCCCCGGCGGCTGGAGCCGGCGCCCGCGAGGCCAGGGGCAGAGAGAGCCCCTCTCCTCTCAGAAGTCAACTCCGTGCAGGGAGGAGATGAGCCAGCGCCCAGAGGGCTTTTGCGACAGTCCGGGGAACAGTTTGGGGCTTGTTCTAATGCCGAGGTTACTTATGGGCAGCACACGGACGCTTGTGCGGGGAATTAATAGGGAATCTTCCCCGCTAGTAAAGGGGAAACGTTAGCTTAGCCTTAAAAAAAAGTCAGCTAGGGCTTAATGTAAAAGCTTCCTACGCATCCCTTTAGATTTTCTAGAACCTTCAGGGAATTTCTAAATATGCATTTGAATGCCTCGGTTCTGGGTCTGCAACTGCTTGGTGGGACAAAAATCGTCCTGCAAGGTCTCAAAAAAGGAATGCAGCTAGACTGGAATGCACTTCCTTCTTCAGTCCACACTAAGTCCCAGGAAAATGCAAACGCTTCCTCCGCGACCTCTCTGTGCAGAGACGGCCAGATGCCCAACCTCCCGCTCGCGGGGAGCAAGCCCCAGCGCCGGCCTCCCCGGCGCCCAGGTCTGAAGGACAAAAGGCCGCCGTGCCGCCAGGGGAGCGTTCCCAGCCTTGAGTCCGCTCCGATGGGTCCGCGGACGGCGAGCCCAGGCTAACTACAGTTCCCCAGGGAGAAGGGGACGCCCGGGTCCGAGAACTCCCTGCCCGCGCCGGGGCACGCGGCTGCGTCCGGAGGCCGTGCTCCCATCCCGGGCGCCCGTGAGCCTCCAGACGCCGGCCCAACGCGGCGCCGGAGCCGGAGTGCCCCGCAACGCTGGGACACAGCCCCCAGGCGGAGGACGTGACCTCGGAAAGTTTGTGCGACTCGAACATTTTAACACTGCGAGGACAAAGAGATCCGATTTCCCTGGGCCGGGGGAACAGATGCAGTCTAGTGTTGAGGAATTCTTTGATTCAAAGTTAATGTAGTCACCTCATAAGCCATCTTAAAGAAGGTGATTGAACAAATAAAGGCGTCTAGGAGGTTATGGCTGAGAAGCAAAATAATGCCTGCAGAATGGGTGTGCGGATTCGTAGCACTATTTTCTCCACTCACTACTTAGAATACACACAAATTCACACATCCAACAAATACAAACACCGTCATCCAAACGCTGGCTTGGCCACGGCCATGACTGCGCAAGTTGCTCCTGGAGTTACAGGTCGATTTCCTACGCGGAACCCCTCGGAAGTGCGTGCCCTGATCTGCAAGCTCACCCGGGTTTGCGCCCCTGGCCGCATTCTCCCGGCAAAAGCCCACCACACCGGAATGCCGCGGTTTGCCGGGAGCGAGGAGGCGGGAGCAGCGCTAAGAGGGGGAGGGAAGAACAGTAAAAAGTGCAAAGATACCATTCCTGTAACACAGAATCACAGGATTTTTTTAAGTGGCACAAAATAATTCTGAATAAATTACCATTCATGAATAAATAATAACGCTCACTAAGACTAAAACGTGTGGGAATCCCGGTTTTCCAAGCTCACTGAGAAACCTAATTGCCTGGAAGAAGTTGCACTTCGTCGCCACAGGAACCGCCGAGAGCCAGAGATGGAGATTACAGGCTTCGGCTCTGCTACGATTTTACTGATCCTTTAGCGCCAACAGAACCAAATGGGGATGCCTTTTTGGCCACCATCGAATTACTTTCATATGAAAAAGGAATGTGGTTCAAGTTCCACATCTGTCCTTTAATCGACCCTCCCTAACCCTATCCCCAAAGGCTCCTGGAATTAGGGACAAGGGGGACGGTTCCCGAAACAGAACGCTTCCCTCCAGCACAGCCTCTCCATGCACTCTAGCCAAGCTGACTTCTGGCAGTCGTATGAAGGATGGGCCAGGGTGGGTGGGCAGTGAAGGCTGGGGGAGCACGCGCCCGTGTCCCTAGAGCGCCCGGGAGGTCCGAGTTCGCCTCCGCGCGGAGCCGGGCAAGGAGCGCGCCGTGCCGGGTGCCCGGACTAGAGGGCGCTGCGCCACTGCAGATCTCGCGGTCCCGATGCGCCCTCCCTAGGCACCATTTCTATAATAAGTTACATTCAAAATAATGCACAAACGGCATCTCTTCTCAAGTTCTTTTGAAGAGTGCTCTGTATTTTATGAATTCCAAACGCTGTGGATACAGATCTTTCATTGCCGAGCTGTGCACACCCGGAGAGAGGGGCGTGCAGCTCCCCGAGTGGAGAGCCTGTAGGATGCACACGCTTTCCTGCTCTCGTTTGGAGCCAAACACCCGCATGTAATTTCATTTACGTTTAAACTTAAATACAAAAAGGCACGCACTAAACAAAGAACTCACCAGTCCAGCCGAGTCCCCGATGCTCCTCTCGAAAGTCCCCGGCAGCTCAGTAATCCCCACGCGGTTTGGATATTTGCTAAGAGCCGTGTCCGACGTCCCAACTTTGCCTCCCTCGGATCTTCAGCATATCCCCAACCGGAGTGCGATCCGCCCGTGCAGCCCGGCCCCGGGTGGCCGCATCTCCGTGGGCTTCCGACCGGGATGAAACTTGAGCCCCAAAAGGAGGCGAAAAGAGAGTGCGCGAGGGCTGGAGAGAGGGCCGCGGAGAAGCCAAGTTTGTCAGGACATGTCCAGGCGGCTAGCCGCCGAGTTGAGGAGTTGCGGCCGGTAGCTGCGGCGGATCACTGCCTCTTTGCCCCACTCCCTCCCTCTTGGAGGAGGGGGCAGGGGAGGTGACGTCAGGGCCCCGCCTCGCCCCCGGGTCCCCGGCGCAGACGGAATTCTCCGGCTAGGTCCGCCGCCCCGGCAGTCGCGGCAGCGGGCGCGGAGGCTGCCGCGGGCTCCCCTGCCGCAGCGGTCTATCCGGCCGCAGCCGTCCCTGCGGCGAGACGTCTGCCCTCCTGCACCCTGCCGACGTCCCCAGCCCCCGAAGCGCTGGGCTCCTCGCACTCAGCACCTGAGCCGCCCCGAGCTCCGCCGCGCGCACCTCTCCGGCTTACGAACCCTTCTCCGGCGGCGTTTCCCACGCCTCGGACTGCAGGTGATGCTCTTCCTCTTCTGGAGCTGAAATTCGTCGCGACGTGTCGCCTGCCAGGTTTTTTGCTGGGAGGAAGCATGAACAATCTCTGCAGACTGGCCTGGACGACATGTACTTTGTAGCCCTCCAACTTCTGGATGTCATGTATTTTAAGGACTTCGTGTGCTCTAGCGCTGTTTGTGGTCTTTGTGTTGAAAATCATACAGCCATATTTTAATTTTCAAATTCCTTCCAAATGCTCCTATGTCTTTGACTGTACTCTGAAGCAGATAAGGTTCCGAGGGGTGGGGGGAAGAGACGTGGGAGGAGCCAATTTCTAATGTGTCTTACAAGTCATCCACAGAGATAGGGGCTAATACATAAATCAATCACCTACTCTTCGTAATAACAACATATCTAAATACACGCAAACACTGTCGAAGTTTAATTTATAACTGAATGCAGCATCTTTATGTAAGCATCCAGACTCCAGGGAAATACCTGCTTTGGAATATTTTCTAATGCTTTTAAAGGACCGAAATAAAATATCTGCTGAACAGCGTGAAATTCCGAGGGAGCCATTTCTGTGAGTTGACACTGTCCCCAGAAGATTGGCGTTAAAATTCGAAGATCCCTGAAAAAGGGGGTTGGGAGCAGGTGCTATCAATATATTTGCATACATTAGTGTAAATCCATCGATTGGTTTAGCTGGTCGTTCTTTTTGAAAGGCAAAGAGCAAAACCCTGAAGACAGGAAGCCGGGCAAGGAGTTAAGCAGTAAGGCGAGAAAAAGATTAAGTAGATACAGTGATTGGAGTGTTATTTGTATTTGGCCTTGAAATCATATATAACTTCTCTATATTTCAATATCCTCGCCTGTGATATGGGAATAATATCTGCTTCAGATGGTAAAAATATATTCATGTGTTTATCCTTTCAAAAAAATTCTTTATGCAGGCAGCACATTTTTACTGGGCATCATATAAAGTGTCTAGCAAACATGCAGTAAGTACTTGATCAGTATTAGTTCTCTTACCTTCCCCCCACCTGCTTTGCAGTGTCTCCGTTTTCTTATCTATAAAATCAGGAAGGGAAAAAGCAGGCAATCACCTGTGATTCTAGGTACATTTTGATTTGGAAGGGAGGGGAGGGCTCTAGGAAGCTAGGAGGTGGTGAGGGTTGAGGGTGGGAAAGGATCTTAGAGGCCCCTGCAGACTCAGGTGGCAGCGGAAGGTGCCAGATTCCCAAGGAGGGAGGAGGAGATCTAAAGGAAGACTGGTGGAGCCCAGCAGACTTCTTATTTCTCAGTATTTCCACTAGAAATTTGCCACATATTACAAGCCCTAAAAATGACACACATAAATTTGCCCTGAGAGGCTGCTGTGCAAGTTATTTGGTTTGCTATACTAGTCTTCAGCGTTGTCATAGGTAAACCAAATTATTCCTATTTCTAAAAAGAAAAAACACAAGCTAGAAGAACGTATGTTTAACAATTGATGATATCCATCAAAATGGCTAGTTTTAAAAGTGAGAGGGACAGAAAACTTTTAACAAAATCTCTGGACCTGCGCTGTCCAACGTAGTAGGTAGCTACTGGCCACATGAGGCTGCTTTCATTTAAACTAAACTAAATTAAATTAAAATTCAGTTCCTTAGTCTCACTGGCCACATTTCATGTATTCAATATCCATGTGTGGCTAGTGGCTACTCTACGGGTCACAGCAAATTAAAGAACATGTTCATCATGACGCAGTTCTGTTGGACAACACTGTTACAGACCTTTAAAAACTTTGCTATTGTTGCATGGATGACTACAAGTATTTAAATGTCAATGTGTTTTATATTATCACTTCTAAAGTATGGGAGGCGGACCCAGAATCATGGGAGGATTCACTCATTCACAAATATCAAATACCCACAGTATGCTAGGTGAAATTATGGAGGACTCAAAATTTAATGAATTATGTATGTTTAGCAATTAAGAAATATTAACATGGCTTAACGTGGCCTGTTAGTTGTTTTCCATCTTTGCTGTGTACTAAAACTAGGGGAAATCATAAATTTAAAACAAGAAAAAATTCCAAGTCATTTTAAGAAATAGCCCTAGGACTAAATAATTGTAAATAGGCTTGACTGACTCCTGGCATATCTCTCTCTCTCTCTCTCTCTCTCAACAGGAAGTCCTGTCCAACTCTCATAGTTCAAAATTATTTTACCCTTTGCATTCAAGTACTGTTCTGAGAAGTTTGTACTCTCCAAGGGAACCATTTCAACAGACAACCAGTCAATCTGATAGGAACCAGTGGTGTTTAACTATGGCTAGGAGTATGTTAATATTCCTCTTCCCTTCCCAGTACATTGTAACAAGGGCTTTCTTAAAGCTATACTGTAACTTAACAATAAAATTTTATTCTAATGGAGAAATTCCAGATGCCATAACCAGTCAGTTGGGAAAATATTTGACAGTATAATAAATCACCTATTGATGGCTAACCATTTAAAAAAAAAGTACAAAGTATACCTTCATTTTAGAGATAAATACGTAGTGGAATAAGGTGGCTGTAGACTTTCTATCCCTACAAATATAAGATCGACGTCCCCAAGTAGTTTGGGAACAGATCTTGCATGATAAATATAATTCTTGTGTTGCTTTCCAAGCTCACTGATTGAAAAGATTCCAAGTCTGCCTTTTTCAACAGTAAGCAACAAATCATTCAGCAACTAACTGCTAAAATACATTCTCTGTAGAAGTATTGTAGAAAGAGCTGACACATAAAATCTAAATTTATTTGCTTATTACTGAATTTTGGGAATCTCACTTTCCTTTATAGGGGTGGATCTCTAAAATGGGCACACACAAAAAAATCTACCTCACTAGTTGTGAGAGATGCCAGTGAAGGATGACAATTGTGATAACAATTATTCTTCTCAAATTTACCTACTGTATTTCACCCAGCCACTCCCATCTCAGCTATGAAGCTCTGTGGAACTGGTAGTAATAAGTAACATTTATTTATTGCCAGTAAAAACAGTAGACTCTGTTTCAACCTCTTTATGTGCATTCTCATGTAATTCTTACAAAATCCTGGAAGGTATTTGTAAATAATAGCTTACCCCCATTTTACAGATGAGAACCTGAGGTTTAAGGTAGATTAGATAACTCACACTGGGTCACCTTTTGAACTGAAACCTAAGGCTGGCTGTTCCCAAAGCCAACACTCTTGTCTGCTATAGTACACTAACCCCTTATAGCCTGCACTTCATTTGTGCCCGTTGTGAACCATGACAGTTTTACATTAAAGGTCAGCAATGTTTCGGTTTAAGAATCGGCCAAGAAGGAAAGCAGAAAACTATCAAATGATGGCTGGAGGAAAATGCTCTTTTCTAGCAACTATGAGTTTGGATAAATAATTGTTTAAAAGGGGGTCCTTTAATCACAGAGTGAGGATATCACTGATTGTGTTTAGGAATCTGTATTTTATACATGCATGATTTGTTTGGATTACATATTTTCCTAGGTAGATATATAGACTCTTAAACACATTCCTTTTCAATTCAAAAATCATTGTATGGCTTTTAACTTGTTTTGGCTGAACAGAAAAATACATACCAATGATTCTCAATGAATTCTGATAAGGACTATATCACAGGGTTTCATGATCAGCATTTCAATTTATACTGCACTTTTCCCTTTCCTAGTCTGGAACCACTAATTTTTTTTTTTTTAGCCTTTCCAATTCTCCTTTCTCTCCATTTATGCTCTTACATATGACAACAAGCAGTATTCCCTCTGTCTATACTTTTATACTATTAGATCCAATCTCTCTTCCTGGTAGAATTTTTTGGTCACAAAAGCTAATCTTATACAGAAACTCAGAGGATCCCATTCGGGAAATGAGGTACTGTGATAGTTTCCCAACATCCATTCTCTAATAGATTATCTATCTAAACCAATCACGGTAGCTCTATACCCCTTGTCATGGGTATGTGGATCAATTGTAGCCTATGTGATGTTAGAGGAAGTTATTGGAAGCTTCTGGAAAAAATTTCCTCCCTCCTAAGAAAGATCCAGAAGAGACATTATCTGTCTCTGGGGACATTGTCAGGTCAGGATACCATGCCTGGGACTACATTGGTTATCTTGCTTGTTGGAAATGAGTCCTACACTAAGGAAGGCAGGTGAGGGTCCTCAACATGGAAGCAACCATCCCCGAAGGCCACACTAACTCAAGGTTGCTTTTCATGGGTGAGCAGAAGTTTCTATATTATTTAATCTGAGTAGTGCCAGGATTCGTGTTCCTTGCAGCTGACATCATCTATTACAACTAGGTAATCCCTTTTAAAATGTAGTAGGAATTATTTAAAAAAAAAAATAAAGTGATGTACTTCTTCAACTCATTGGTCAATATGAATTTGGACCAACTCTAATGATAAGATTCAAGGATTCTTGAAGCTTTCTCCTAATGGTGACAGTATTAGTCAGCTTGAGCTGCCATAACAAAATACCACAGACTGGATGTCTTAAACAAGAGAAATTTATTTCCTTGCATTTCTAGAATTTCAAGGTCAAGGTGCCAACGTTGCTCCTGGTGTGGCCCCTTTTCCTGCTTTGTAGATGACATGTTCTCTGTATATCCTCACATGGCCCTTCCTCTGTGCTTGCAGAGATAGAGCAAGCTCTGGTGTCTTCTTGTGAGGACAACAGTCCTGTTGAGTTAGGGCCCCACCGTTAGGCCTTGTTTAGTTTTAATTACCTTCTTAAAGATCTTGTCTCCAAATGCAGTCACGTTGAGAACTAGAGCTTCAACATATGAATTTTGGGGAGATTCAGTCCATAACAGTGAGAAAGAAGTTTTAAGGTACAAAATGATTCAGTCTTGCAGACTGTTTTTTTTACCATAATGGCAGACAAAAGTAAGAACATGAAATTTTATTTGTTCAATCAAAAGATTTTCCCCACTCCTGCTATTGTTTTCTTCTCAAGTGTCCAAAACTTTTCTAGCATATTTTCCAATGTTGTTTTTAAGGAACCCTCAGGAGTAATTTCTTAGAATCTACAGCAAATGTTATACAAACCCGGATATCCAATAATTACCAAAGGATAAACTAGTCGGCTGGAAACACCCACCACTAAGAGCAAATCCATGTCATTTGGAATTTGAATTTATTTGTACCTCCAATGGCCAACATCAAATGCCAAGCCAAAAGTGAATCAGCTTATATTCACTATGTCCCTCTTTATCCACACTTTGCCCTTTATTTGAAGTAGAATCATTTAAAAAAGAAATTAAGACTTGTGCAGCAGTTGAGGGTAAGATTCTCTTCAAGTGGGCTCTGTTGTTTAGCATGTTCAGGAGGGAAGGCAGCTTGCCTCTGTTCCCACCCTGCCTTTTCTATGAACAACTTTCAAAAAGTTTTTTCTCCCGTGTGGGTAGGTGTATTAAAGACAAAAAACAAGTAACCTTTCCCTTATTTTTTCCCCTCCACTTGATATTTGTTCTATAGTAGTGTTAAAGAAAAAATTATTCCACACTTGTTAAAAGGGAAAGGCTCACTTTATTCAGAAGGATGGCGATATCTATAGGGACCAGTACAGCGGAGTTTTACAGTAGGGGAGAGAGATTGGGCTCAACTCCAAATACAACAAGGAAAACTGGGGATTTATAGCCAAGGAGCAGGGTTGGGGTCAGTGAATGGAAAATTACTAATGTTAACTTAAAAATCACACAATTTATAAATTTGGAAAGGAGAGCTTTATTTTTTATACAGGTTTACAGCCTGCAAGGTGGCCATTCTGACAGGCTGGAAGCAGAGCCTCTCTCAGAAGCCAGTAGCAGGCACTTCAGGGGAGGAAGGGGTAAGACAGCAATTTATGCTGAAGGGGTTTGCCAAGTGTACATATTCAACAGGGTCCTGGAGGAGCTGCAATATTCAGGAAGGGGTCATGCGCATGCATGATAAGCAAATATGCATGTTACATGCGTCCCATGTTCACCTTGGGGTAGAGACTTAACATTTAAACATTTAAATGTATCATAGTTAACCCTTTTCAGGATACAAAGACACGCAAGTGCACATCCTGTGTAAACTGGCCAGAACCCGTCCATGGTCTGTGGGCTTCTTATCAGGAGAAAGTTACTGAAGTCAGTCTTTTATCCAGTCCAAGCTGTAGTTATGGCTGGTGGAACAGGGCCTGGGTTAGCGAGTGTCTGATGGTGGGCGAGCTGCAACATTGTTTATCTCAAGGCCAGTGCTTTTTTAGCTGCTAGAGAAAAAGGAAAACCTTGTGGCAGTCAGAACAGAGTTTATTCTGTAAGTGTAGGGGTATGTGACTTAACCCTTGCCTGACATGACCTTAGATCCTGTTTACAATTCAGTATCTTGTTGCCACTAAGAGTCCGTTCTGTCGGTCTTATGATCTGTATTTTAACGTTAATCCTGGTGAGTTGTTGTGTCTAAAGAAGAGGGTATAATCAGGCATTCCTGACCTCCTGTCCTGTCATGACCAGGAACTCAGTTTTTAAGGTTTCTCTGGGGTGCCCCTGGCCAAGAGGGGGTCCGTTCAGAAGGTGGGGGTGGGGGTTGGAATTTATTTACACTAAGATGAGACATCAGGGGTGAGGGGGTTCTGGCTAAACCGACCTACAAGATTCTGCTGAAGGCAGGCCAGGATGATCAAATATCCCCTGGGGGATGTCAGAAATTTGATCAGATACCAAGGGTGGGGGAATCCGGCTAAATCAATTTGACAGGATTCTTGCTACAAGTGGACAGACACCAAGGTCAAGGCCTAGAGGGCTTAGGATCACCCCCCACTATAGTGTGGTCAAGAAGAAAACCTTTGTCAGTAGCAGACACTTTCTCCTCTTTCTCCTCTCCTGTAATTATTGTCTTTTTTCCTAAAAAAGCAAAGAAGAGGAGAGGAACATTTATTATTAATCAAGCTTCTGAGACCCTTTGAATCTTAACTATAATATTTGCAGGTAAACATTATTAGTCTGTGTCATTGGTTTGTTAAAAAGTCAAATTGCACAAGGAGGTTGGGGTACTACCTAGATGAATGAAGGCTGTGGAAGAAGGAAGCTAAAAGTCAGAGGACTGAGGTTAGGATTCTGCCACCCACAGTCACTGGCGGTCTGAGCTTGGCAGTACTTGGCTGCTTAAGTGGCAATGTGATTAGCTGTGATTAGCTAGAATTCAAGCTAAAGCTTCAGTGATCGCAACTCCTGATACTCACACCTTGGTATAGTCTCCTCCATCTCTCAGCAACCAGGGTCTGTGTGTTAATAGATTAATACAGAAGGGATGGATGCCATTTCTGAGATTAGGTTATTGTCTTAGTGCATTTTGTGCTGCCACAGTAGAAAACCACAGACTGGGCAATTTGCAAGGAACAGAAATTTATTGGTTCATGGTTTTGGAGGCTAGGAAGTCCAACATTGAGGGGCTGGCATCCCATGGTGGAAGGTGAGAGGGCAAGAGCTAGGGAAAGAGGAGGCTGAACTAGTCCTTTTCTAAGAAACCTACTCCCGAGATAATAGCATTAATCCATTCATGAGGGAAGTGCCCCTGTGACCCCAACACCTTTCACTAGGCGCCACCTTCCCAGCACCACCACTTTGGGGATCATGTTTCCAACACATGAACTTTGGGGGAACACATTCAAATCATAGCAGTTACAAAAGATACTGGGTTTTTTCATTTTCTCTTTCTTTCTGTCTCTTTCTCCTTCCTATTCTCTCACGTTATTCACTCTGGGAAAAGCCAGAAGCCCACGTGACCAGGAACTCAAGCCTTCTTCTGACAGCCACGTGAGAGAGATTGAAAGTGGATCCCCAGCCCCAGCCAAGCTTTCAGATGGCTGCAGCCCCAGCAGATATCTTGACTGCACCCCTAGTGAGGGACCTGAGCCAGATCACCCAGCCAAGCTGCTCCCAGACTCCTGACCCCAGAACTATGTAAGATAATAAGTATTTATTGTTTTAAGTTGCTACATTGTGAGGAATCTGTTATTTAGCAATTGATAAAGAAATTTGGAATAATGATTTTCTACCAATAATATTGTGAGGATGAGAAAACACTTGGCAAAAAATAAAGGACTATGTGAAAGGTAGGACCCTGTAACTAGACTGGAAGAAAATGTACAGAACAGCACTATCCAAAAAGCTTTATGTGATGATGGAAATGTTCTATCTACGCTTCCCTGTACAGGGCTACTGAATACTTGCCATGTGGCTAGTGCAAGATGAGAAACCGAATTTTTAATTTCATTTCATTTTAAGTCATTTAAATTTAAATAGTTGTATATGGCTAATGGCTACCATTTTTGACAGAGCAGACCTAGAGACTTTCTAAATCAATAAATGACTGTCCCAAAACCAGGTCAAAAAGAACACAGTACATAAAAATCATGGTCATGTTTTCTTCTGTAATTGTGACTTTTCTAAAGCAAGACTTGTGTTATATATGAAGTCCAGAAATGATGAATTAAGTTGAACAATGATTTCCTTCCTTGTTTAAGAAAGAATAGTGCGTTTTGTAAAACAGGGTTTTCTGAGACCTCAGATTTCTTTTTGTGTGTACATGTGCAATTTATCAGACATGAAACTATAGATTCAAGTGACCGTCTCACACAACTGGCTAATTTGCATGATTAATTGAAGAGGTATGCAATGAACCAACTCTGCCCATGGTTTTCTTAACCACTCCGGGCCCTGCTGATTCATCCACCTGGTGGGTGAGAGAGAGTTAAAACCTGAGGGCTCCTTGGCACTACTCTATTCAGTGATATCACCTGGCAAATATGCAACTCAAAATGCAAAAAGAATCTCACTAAGTTACCTGGGATGATAGCTAAACTTGACTAGAGATAGACTGCAGTATATACGAAATTGTATGTTAGGGCTTGTAGGCTATCGTGTATTTCACGCTGTGAGTAAAGCAGGGAGGTTAATCTGGGTTTTCTTACTCTTTCTAAATGATATATGTTGAATTGTGTTCTGTAATGAAGCTAATTGTCACTTCAGCGTTGACTGCATCCCTAACACCAGTCCCGTCGGCATGTCAGGTCATGTCTTTCATCCTCAAGCTGGCAGTCACATTACTGCAAGGTAACTGCAGCTGTGCCAGACACCCATAAACACAGAATAAAGGGGAACAGGTTATCCCCATCCATGGAAAAAAGGAAAATTGCATCCTTACTCTATACCATACGCAAATTTTTTTTCTTGTTATATTAAAGATGTAAAGCTATAAGGGCAATTGTCAAGAGATTTAGACAAAATTATAAGAAAATAACTTATTTGGACTATGGAAGGATTTACTACGTAAAACATAAAATGTTCTAAAAGTGAAATAAAAGAGTGACAAATTCAATTACATAAAAATTAAAAACCTCTGTTTATCAAAAGACACCATTGAAAAAGTAAAAATACACAGATTGGGGAAACTATTCATTTAACAAATATAATTGGTTAAAAAATGAGTATCTTTAATACAAAGAAGTCTTACAAATCAATAAGAAAAAAACTAAATAGAAAAATAGACAAAGATTCAATAGAAAAATGGGGAAAATCATGAACCCGTCTTTCAGGAAGAAGAAATGTGAATGGTGATTGTACAGGTGGTGGGTTCAACGAAAGTCCCCCCAGAATATATGCGTATGTCCTCATGCCTAGGACTATGAATAACCCTTTTTTTGGAAAAAGGGTCTTTGCAGATGTAACTAAATTAAGAATCTTGAGGTCATCCTGGATTATTTGGGCGGGTCCTAAATCCAATGACAAGTACCCTTATCAGAGACATTCAGGGGAGAGACCCTTGGAGGAGAAGGCCACCAGAAGGCAGAGGCAGGGGCTGAAGTGTGCAGCCACAACCCAAGGAATGCCTGGAGCCCCCGAAGCTGGAAGATGCAAGGACTGTGTCTTCCTGAGAGCCTCACGAGGGAGCACAGCCTTGATTTTAGACTTCTGCACTGCAGAACTGTGAGAGAACACACATTTTTGTTATTTTAAGCCACCTAGTTTGTAGTAATTTGTTACGGCAATCCTAAGAAACTAATAACAGAGCACAAAAGGAGATAATTCATTTCGTTAGTTATTAGAGAAATGAAAGGCAAAACCTCAATGTAATATCCTCTTGCACAAACCATATTGGCAAGAAATCAAGATATCTGATCATATCAGAGGTGGTGAGGCTATGGATCTACACGACTTCTTATATTAGTCCAGTACTGGTGGGATTGTAAATTGGTGCAACTACTTTGGAAAACAACTTGACATGACCTAGAAAAGATGCATCTGCACATATTTTGCAACCCAGGAATTCTACTACTAGGTTTAGTATACCCAAGAGGAACTCTAAAACATATGAATCAGGAAATATCTATAAGAAAATTAATCATAGCATCATGATAATAAAAAACTGGAAAACATGCAAGTGTCCAGCAACAGGAGAATAAATGCATAATTTATACCATATTCACACTATGAAATTTACCCAGGGGAAAAAAATGAATGTGTTATGTAACAATATGAATGAGTCTTAGAAATATAATATGGAGTGAGAAATACAAATTGCAGAAAATTTTCTCAAAACCATCAGGGCAAAACAATCTGCTGCTTAGGGTAAGATATAGCATATTCACTTCTTGGAAGGATAGTGGTTACTTGAGGAGAAGGGCGCTGGATGGGATGAGGACATATATGTAGGTAGGGGGACTTGTCTAGTCCTGAGATGGGTAATGGGTTCCTAGTTGCTCATATTCATTTTGTGCTTAACTTAAAAATATTTTATATAAGTTCTTTTAAAATATGTTACTATTAAAAATATTTAATACCCAAACAAAACAGAAACTAAAAGAAAAAAAAAAGGAGAATGCTGGCAAATTGGGCAGGGCCATACAGAGATCATCTGTAACCTGAAAACTATCAATGTCTCAGTTTAATACCTTTTTGACAAGTATTTGAAGAAATGGAGTGTAGCAATAATAGATATAACCTCAAATATAGAAATGGAAAGGAAAAACGCTCTGTACATGTTTTGAAGTCAGGATGGCTCTTATAGTGGGCAGTAGAGAAATGGGTTATAGATCACAGGAAGAAAATAGGGCTGCTAAGATAAAAGTCTGATCCATCACCAAAAAGCTTTCCTTGATACTTAAAATCACAAGAGTCATGCTTTGAGTAAAGATGAATTAGTGTGATGAAGAGGGCAAGGCCAGCAAATGCTCTTGGGGGAAAAAACCAGAAGTTGCAGAGCATCTAGTTAGGATTCCTACTTGGGCCTTTAAACTAGTGTGCAGGTGGATGTAACCTGGTAACCTGAGCTGTGTCAGTTGTTTTCAGTGAGTGTGCAGGAAGATGGGTAGAGAGTTCAATTTCTTACTTGTGTGCTTAGGTCTTTAGTACAAAACTCTACGGCCTAGAGAGGTTTGCACATTCACTGATGGGCCACAGGGAATTATCCTATTTGAAGGATGCCATCTGTTTCCAGTTGGGACCCTAAGTGATACAAGCCGACCTATTAATTATCTCTCCCAAACCAGCTGTTGGCAGTTGTGGGCGTGGTTTCTTGGCAGCTATTGCCATCCACTATTTGCCTATTTTCCTTGTAAATGAAAATGTCTATAGAGTAGCAATTCACAAATGTGGTCCCAGACTAGCATCGTCAGCATTACCTGAGAACTTGTCAGAAATGCAAATGTTCAGGCCCCACCCAAGACCTACTGAACCTGAAACTTGGCGGGTGGGGGCCAGCAATCTGCTTTAAGAAGCTATACGAGTGGTTCTGGTAAGTGTTGAAGCGTGAGAACCTTTAGTATAGGGGAATCACAAGGGATAGTGCAACGTCCTTGATGCTCATAGCAGCTGGATGTCTAGCACTGCCTGAAGGGAGGAGGGAAGGGAGGGGTTCCTAGAACCCAGAAAGAAAATGTCAGATTGTGCCACCTTGGGAAAGCAGCAATGTGCCATTGAAGGGCACAGCCAGTCCAATGTAACTTCACAAGGAAGAAACCAGGGGAATAAATAACCTCTCTGTCTTCACTGGCCTCTCCCGATGAGCTCTCCCATCTGGGGTCCACACAACTCAATCTCCTGAGTACAGAGCAGAGTGCAGACAGGTAGAAGGCAGAGCAGTGAAAGGTATTAGGTACCTGCCATTCGTATCTTCTATTCAGCAGCCCTCACTGCAAGATGGAAAGCTGAGGGTGAGGTGGTGGCACAGAGACAGGCAATACGAATTCTGAGTTCTTGTCCCATTTTCCGATATCATGCTAGGAAATAGCACTGAGTTGGATAACCAAGATTTATGGAATCTCCAATACTGTAGAAGAGGAAGAAGTTAGGAGGGAAGCTTAAAGATTAGGGAAAAAAATATTTTCTCTAGATGAATTTAACATGGGGTGAGTCTCAGGGGATCGTTATACTATATATCATGTTAAGTGACTCAAAGCTATTTCAACAATGTGCTGAATAGATGACTTTATTGGGGATTAATGAACTGAGGGATCCTATGAAGACAGTTGTGTTAATGGGCTCACCATCTAATACGACAGCCCATACCCCCCTAAATTTGGTAATGAGGGGGAAAAACAAACTAAAATGATTTCAGCATGTGATAATTACTCTAATTGCAATAACAGAGCAGAAGTAGGCCAGGATCTAGTAGCTTGAGTTCAAAAGAACTTGATGGCTTATTGAGAGAATAAGGGTTCACTATGTTAATTCTGTAGATGAGTTATTACCAAATGCCTACAACTGTGACAATAAGGGTAGGGGAGTGTACTTTATCTTCCAATAGGGTTTTCCATTTAAGGGGAGGTTGTGGGGCAGGGGTCAGGTCTCAGCTACTCCTACTAGCTTTCCATGCTTTGTAGAGAGTAATAAGCCAACAGTGTTAGTGGATGACATCATCGTGTTTGGGAGATAGTATAAGAGCTCTGGCAACAGTTCTGTAAAGTCCTCTGCATCTCAGATAATGGCCAAAAATGATGCTATGAAAAAATACAGTTTTGTCGGGACCCCATAAATTATTTATCATATAATATTCCAAGATTGCTGCCACCACCACCTGGTCAGCTCCCAGGACTAAAGGCCTTCTTGGGGTTCAGTATTTAACGTCCACCACATGGGCATAGCACCTGTGCAGATAACCCATCAAACCCTCATTGCTCAATCTTTAGTTTGATAAAAGTTACTATTTCTTCACTTTTAACATTTCTTGCTTTTTTTTTTTTTCTGGAAAGCCTCCTTAATTGTGTCTCTTAATGACTCTCTGAAGTAAAGCACATTTTGATTAAATAGTCAGCCATAAAATGCGTTTACATGTGCTCCATTTGGCACTGACTCCCTGATATCATATTGCTTGGATGTGAAATGAAAGGTTCTGGAAATGAATTGAGTACTTGACTTCAGAAGCCTAAATAGCTAGTTTACCTCTGTTTATTTTCTGGTTTTTCCTTTTTTGAACTTACGCCTGTCATCTTGAGTCTATTTACTTTCCTTATGAGGAGGCAATGTTGAGGTAATGCTGTAAATTTTAGAGACTGAAATAAAGGTTATATATATATATTTTTTTAAATATCAATTTTCCCAGAAATGTGCAAGTTCTGAGATAGTCTATTTAAGTAAAAATGTATATAATATGCCTTTTGACTGTGTATACGTATTTTGAACAAGAGTTATCTGTGGGAACATTCTAGATTCCCTTTATGTCCAGATATTTCCTGTTGAATAGTTATTTTTGAATAAGGGTCTTATTTTAGCATGTGTTTTAAATATAGTAAGGGATTGTATCAAGAGGGACAACTTTTTGGTAGACTTTAACTCTGCCAGTTCAAGAAAACCCATTTCTGAAAATCTTCAGAATGTACTAGGCTTTTCTTTGTTAAGTTTAATGTTCTTCTGAAATAGATGAAAAGTCAGTTTTTGAATTCCACTATTTGGGCACCCTCTATTTGGTGTCACATTGTATTTTGAACCTTTATTCTATGAAACTTAAGCATTTTCACATCTAGCTATGGGAACATTTTGAAAAGAAGCAAGAGTAGTGTTAACACCGCAGGGCTTTGACCACCGAGCATCCCATTTATATGTGCCATCCACAGGCTGCGGACACAGGACACGGTGACTCTGACCCTGATGCTTCTTGAGCAGGAGCAAGGCAGATGCAGGATCCAGGGCAATGGCCGTAAACACTTGCTGTATTCATTAAGCAGCATTTCCATAACTAATCGTGCCACCGTGATCATTACCTTGGCATGCTGCACTGATTCATTTTTGGACAAGTTTACACAGCCAAATGAAGAAAGCTAATCTGAAATACCCACTTTAAAAAACCTGAATCATCTATGGTGGATGTTTTTGTGCATTTTATGAAATTACCTGCCAGTTACCTTTACTTTAGCTCAGCACTGACTCTTGCTAGGTTTATATTGCCCTTTGAATGTTTTGAGACTCCCTTTTCAATGCATCTGTCTAATAATTATTTGTAGGATCCTCATGTAAAGATTGTTCTACTGAAGGATACATATGATAGTGGCAAGGACATGGGCTTTGCAGTCAGACAGACCTAAGTTAGGCTGCTACTTAGAACTTGAGACAAGTTATGTAAGAGTTCTGAGCCTTAGTTTTCTTATCTAAAAATGTACATGATAACATTTACCTAATAGATTATTGAAATAACATGTGTAAGCACCTGGTAGAGTCTGAAACATAGCAAGTACTCAAATACAGACTTCAACCTTCTCCATTCTTTATACATTTATCTATTAACTATTGTAAAATGTATTCAAATTCTATTTATTTGTGAAATAACCTAAAAGTTTGTTTTATATCTTTTAAAGGCATAGATTAGAAATTGTTATGTGGGAAGTTTGATCTCCTAGCATAATACAACTCTTCAAGCTGAACTCTAATAAGCTTTCTTCCATAGATTTGGGTCTTTAAACTATCTTTAGCCCTGTTATCAGTGTTTCAGATAGGGCCATTTGGATGCAAATTAGCCAGAAAATGAACTCGGTAGAAGTGTTCATTTAGAGACCAATATTGTAGTACTCTGATCCAAAGAACTTTCTCACAAAATGGGATCACACAAAGGTCAGTAGTAATAAAACAAAAACATAAATCAAAGTAGAATCTTCTTATAAATTAACAGCAATATACTCAGCTATCACATCAATCAGAATTATTTGTATGTCAATAAATAGTGCAGTATCTCTTGGTTTCTTCATGTTTCATTGTTTTTACAATTGTAAATACTTTAAAATGTAACCTTTTGTCGTGTAAAAAGAATCCTTTTGTTTAATAAATATCATTTCACTTACCTGCCTTCAGGACACTGAAGAACACATATATGTCCTTGCTTTACTTATCTTAGGATGTTCATTATTGTTAATCCCTTTTTATTCCATGCTGGTGGTTTTTAGACTTTTTCAGGCATCAGAGCCACCGAGGACTTGTTGAAACACAGGTTGCTGGACACCCTCCCTGTCCCACTGGGAATTTCTGAGTTTGGAGGCCTGGGTTGGGACCTGAGAATTTGCATTTCTAACAAGTTTCCAGGAGATGCTGATGCTGCTGATTTAGGGACCAGGCATGAAAACCACTATTCCAGTCCTACCAGGGCCTGGTGTCTTAAACTTATCATTTTAAATATATAATTATAGGGACATTTTTATGACTTGATTGGGGTAGAAGATGAGGTGTTTTGTGGAGGTAGAAGGGTGTGTTGGGAAATGCTTAACAACCAGCTGTCTGGGGTGGGGCGAGGGAATGAGAGAGATCCGACCACTATGGCATAAACACTCCCACCGTGGTGGCTGATCTCAAACTATCGAGGTGACATCGCTGGACACAGAGGTGGGAGGGGCTGTGCATTGTCAGCTCTGATGAGCTGGTTGTTGCTGGTTCTAGCACACTGCTGGAAAGAGATTGGTGTTGTAATAAAAGCAAATGCAAGGGAGAGACAGTAATAAGCGTTTTTTTCAAGCACATATAAACATTCACAAAGCAAACCTCAAAAAATATCAAAATATTAATACAATGTTGACTGTTTTCCCTATACAATGCAACGAACAAGATAGGTTTTTAAAATTTATAAAAGAGATTCTGGTTCCAAGTAAGATGGAGCAAGGTCACTCTACCCTGTCTCTTCCACTGAACTGCAGCTGCAAAGCCAAAATAGAACGTATGGAGTGGCTATTTGCGAGCTCTGAAAAGAAAATAGTAGCAGTCAGAGCACAAGAGACCAGAAGCCAAGTTACACTGAACCGGTGGTGAATTTATATCTTCTGTACTTTCCCTCCACTATCTCTGGCAAGCCTAGCAGGAAGGACAGAGGGAGCTCCAGGAGAACACTCTAGTCTGGCTTAGAGAACGGGACAGGGGATATATAATGCTCAGAGAGGGTGTAGAAATCCCCTGTTGTTTTTCTCTTCCTTTTCTCTGTTCTCTCGTGCCCCAGTTTGTGAGTTGAGCTATCACCAAACCACTGTCCCACCGAGAGAAAAATAAAGAGTTTGTGTTGTAAGCCTCTGAGATTTTGGGGATTGTTTATTACTCCAGCAAAAGCTGACTAATGCATATCAGTTCATTGCAACGCTGCCTAAATAGTGACATTTGCAAATGACCTAACTGTCCATAAAAAAGAATAAATAAATTGTGGAATATTCAGATAGTGGAATAAATTATAGTAGTTAAATTGAATGAACAAAGGCCTTATATATCAATATATATAAATCTTAAACATAATGTGGAGGGGAAAAAAGCTCATTGTAGGAGGCTACACACAGTACATTATATAAGTATAATAAAACTTATATAAATTTTAGAAAATGCCTAATGCTATTGTGTATTACTTATAAATACATCTGTAGTGAAATGGTTAAAATGCAAGAAGAATAACAGAAGCTCCTGTCTCTATAAAATTTTGCTTCTTAAAACAGATGAGGAACATATGCCAAGCTCTGACAAAGCTAGATGATGAATAGCTGGGTGTACTATTCTGTATACTTTTCTGTGTGGCTGGAGTCATTCACAGCACAGTAAAACATCTTTTAAAGAAAAGTGCTTCCTTTACTAATGTTTTACTGACAACTCATTAGGTGCAGCAGCTTTAGGTGCTGGCAGATGAGTGAGGCTGGGATTTTGAGAGTCTCGCAGATTAAAAAACAAAACCATAGAAAGAAGGGACTCAGAAATATTTGCAGATCAGCCTTATATGTCAAACATAGACACAGATATCAAGTTGTGTAGTGACAATAAGCATGTAATACCAGTTATTTCCTTTTGTCTTGAATGCTTATTCACTTAATTGGTTGGAAAATTTGATTTGCTTTAATTTCAGTAAAAATGCTCAGATACACTTTGAGAGCTAATGCATGAAGCCCAATTTCCCTTCAGTAATAAAAAGGGAATAACTGGGGTAGGTGTGATTATTTCAAAACTTCATCCACTTCCTTCCTGTCCCTTCAGGAGGAAAGCAAGGATCTCAAGTGTTGCTTTCAAAACCTGATGCTACATGAGAGTAATCTGGAGAGATTTTGCAAAGTGCAGTTTTCCAGGCTCCACGTCAGATCCTACTAAATCTGAATTTCCCAAATATGAAGCAGAAAGTCTTTATTTTTAAACAGTTATGTTAACTCCAAGGAACCACAACCCCCAACCTCCTCTTCTCGGTTGCCACGCACTCATTGCCAGCTGTTGCCCATTTTATCGACTGTAGGAAACAATAAGCAGATGCTAAAAACAAAGCAAACCAAGAAATATAAAGAATAATAGCATTATCTATAAAATGATTTCTGCACGTGTTATAAACTTAGGTGAATCAGTTAAAAAAGGAGCAACCCAATTATAGAGTTACCCTAGTGAGCCATGGATTTTCAGTTTTATTTAGGAGTAGGTGTATATAAAAGATGTCCTTGTCACTATGCCAGGAGTGTCTGTGTTCCCTGGTATGGAAGACTTCTATCAAGAGTGTCCTAGTAGTAATTAACTCTTCCAGTCAAGGTGTAGGGTGGGAAAGTACAAAGCTTAGGAGAGCATTGTTTTGTCAGCTTATGTCCTTCAAACTGGAATTGTTGTAATAATAATGTTTTTACAGGTTTTCTTTAAAGATATCTGTGTGCTCTTAACTGACAATTAATGTGTTGTATCCATTTCTTGAAATGTTAATATATTTTGTCATTAAAAGTTATATGCTAACTTCTTAGTGTATGTGTGTCTGTGTGTGTTGTGTAACCCCAGGGAAGCAAAAATGAGGATAAAAGGGAAAAGTGGCAGGGAAGGAGAGAAGCAGATGTAACAGAGTGTATCACCAACTACTTATAATCCTTCTAGAAAACATAGCTGGCTGCCTGGTCAGCAACGATATTGTTTGAGAGGTGATATGGAACCATTGCATCCTGGAACAATGTCAGCAAAAAGAAAGAGTAAAGACTTTGTCAACTCCTTTCCTTCTCCATTCTCTCACGGGGCAAAGTTTGCCTGGCTTCCTGGTTCTCTTTTTGAGGCCCTTTAGGCAGCCTGAGTAATAGAGCCGCAGTCTGCAGGGCAAACTGGTGAGCAGGTGCAAGCGATGGCAGCCCTGTCTGCAATCTGCAGCCTTGTGGCTAGCCAGGTGCGCAGGTGTGCTTCAGTGATGCCCTACAAACTCCAGGCAGGAGGGCAGAGGGGTGCAGTCTGAGGCATGAAATGAGGTGCTGGGAGTGACTTAGAGGACTGGAAGCAGCTGCTACCATGAGCCCAATCGGCCAAGTAGGAGTGTGCTATGATGCTTGGCCTTCACCGAAAAGCGGTGATGAAACCTAATGAGCCTTTCTTAGCCGAAGCCTTCCTTCCTGTGGCTGTGGTCGGTGCCAGCTGGCCTTCTTGGTGGGTCTTCAAAGGCACTGAGCAAAAAACTACGGCCAAGCAAATCCAGCGAGGCACACAGACAGGGTCTGGTACACCAAGTTTGTAGCGCAGATAATATATAACACGATTCTGGGTCATCTTATTGTGCCAAAAAGAAACAAGGCTGCCAAACTCAGGTCTTGTCAAAAGGACACAAGTGCCAACTTGAGAACTCCTGTTGGCCCAAAATGGGATAATTTTAGCAGCAAAGAGAATGAGTAGAGTGGATTGCAACACATCAAATATGTAAAATGAAAATTCATGAGATAATAGTGATACTCTAAAAAATTAATAGAAAGTGGAACTTTAGGGGAAAAAAGTCATTTAACTTGCCTTCTCTATACTAACTTTCCTTCAGGATAACCAAATAGTTGAAGAGCAAAATTTCATTCCTTTTAGTAGAATTCCAGCTTTTAAGTGCAGAAGGACTGATAGAATTGGAGAATGTTCATTTTGCAAGCTTTAATAAAATAATGTATCTAGGAATCAATAATCAAAATCTCTTTAAAGCATCAGGGAAAAGTTTAAGGAGAAAAGTATAAGGGGTGGAGCAGTCTGACAATACCTGAGCTCACTGACAAATATCGTCACTAAAAGTAAAATAAACAGCCAGATACTAAGTACTTCCTATAAATCATTAGAGCCTGAAATTTGAACCTGAATCTAATTAAGCATTTTGATCTATCAGCTTATAGGAAACATGAGGGATAGAAGAACATATTAATTGATACCCTGAGGATGCAATCTGCCAAATCCAGAATAATGGAAATCCTAAAAGACAAAATAACCCATTTTTCAACAAACAGCATAGGAGAAAATTGGCGTGGACTCAGGGAAGAAAGTAAATATTTAAAGAGACTTGGAAAACGTAAACGGATCACAGTTTTAGGACCTTGTTTGGATTTTGATTCAAACAAACCAATTTTAAAATACATTTTAAAGAAAATTTGGGAAAATTGAACACAAATTGAGTATTAGATATTAAGGATTTGTTGCTGATTTTGTCAAGTGTGATAATGACATTGTGATCAAAAGTCTTTTTAGAATCCTTATCTGTTAGATGTACATACTGAAAAATTTATGGACAAAATGATATGATGACTGGGATTAGTTTTTAAAAATTCAGAAAAGGGCCAAAAAGCAGGGAAGAATAAATGAGAAAATATGGACAAGATGTTGCTCGTTTGTTTGTTGAAGCTGGGGTGAGGCTACGTGGCATTCATTATACCGTACCCTCTCTACTTTTATGTGTGTTTGAAAATGTCCATAATAAAAGGTTAAAAAATTAAAATACATGAACAAGTTCTTTTTTAAGCCAACAAAACAAGCTCCCCAGTTGGTTCTGATGAATCAGGCAGCTTTGGGAATCATCTAGGAAGAGAGGACCTTGGAACGAAGGAGAGGTGAGTGCAGAGAAGCTGGTACCACCCCTGCCCCCGCACCCCCTCTCCCTTCAGAATCTGCTCGCACAGCCCCCGCCATCCCTGCCCCTCCACCGGCGCTGCCCCTTCTCCCAGGATATTATTCTTAAGAGCTCACCGTCTCAACCAAGGGCAGGCAATGCGGAGGAATTCAGGATGCTAGAGAACCTGTTTGGTTACAGCTTGCAGTTCTATTAAAATTCCTCCTCAGATTTAAGAAAAAGATTAATGAATGTTAATATTTAGCTCTGTTTCCATGAGAAAGCCTGTGGAAAAACATTTTTAAAAGCATCTATAGTAACTAATCCAGAAAGTAAATCAAATTAGTCACTGCCGAGGGCCTGCATTACAGTCCAAAATGAGATAAAGTTTTTGATGAGTGGCTAGCTGGAGGGTAGAACTTTATGGGGCTGTTTTATGACACAAAATTTACTATTAATAATTCAAAGTTAGTTTAGTTTGTACCCTGGTATGGCGCTATGAAAATAACACTGAGCTGGGTGTCCTGAGACCCAGATTTTGATTTCAGATCTCCCAGTGACAAGCTGTGTGACTTTCTTCAAGCTACTCTCTCTGGGGCTTCATTTTCTCATTTCTAAACAGAAGAAGGAATGGACGTCGGAAGTCCTCCCAGCTTTAATATACTATTAGTCTGTGAATAAAAATATACTCACTCATTTACATAGACTTTCATTTACTCCTCACAACAACTTTATGATGTAGGTAACTTTCTTACTCACACTTGGCAGATGCAGAAACTGAGAATTAGAGAGAATGAGTGATCTGATGAAATAGATTCTCAATAGATGTTGAACAAGGAAAGTTTAGGTGTGGCCCAATTTTCATTCTCATAGGACTATGCAGCCATTGACTTTTCATGTATACTGTCATCTTTGTAAGTAGTTGAGGCTCAAAGGATTTTTGAAGTCTGTTGAAACTGCGAAACATTTGAAAAGTTTGGTTTCTCTAAATGTTATGCAAATTTTGCATCTCAGTACAATTATTTGTAGAATAGAAGAGCATTTCTACAAAATATTAATAGATTCCTTTCCAAATGGATGTGTGTGTGTATGCGTGTGTATGTGTGTTTGTAAGTTAGTCTTCTAAAATTTCAAGGGAATTAAATGAGTAAATAGCATGTCTTAACTCTGAGATGTCTTATAAGAAAAATGAAAGATCTATAAATTTTAAAAGGTCAAGTGCATTCATCTAACAAATATTTAGTGAGCATTCACTATGGACCCCTTTGTTCCAAGTGAATCTGAATCTTTAGTTTGGTTCATGAACTACCTGGGTGGGATTAGAGTCAGTTTCCAGCTAGGTGCCTTGCGACAGAGCCTGTTACATACCTGATTTCCAAGGCCATTGCCCTGTTAGGACCATACACAATGCATTTTGACCCTGTAATCAACATCTTGGCACTCATGAGAAAGTTCAAAATGCCAAACTACATGTGGTGCATAACACAGAACTTTAAATATAATACAGGTATTTAGTGAGTAAACATTGAATTAAAGCTAACATGAAATTATGTTTCTTTAGAAAAAAAGTAGACAAGCTTAAGGCCATTTTAGCAGGTGAGATTTCAGGTGGCAATAAATGGTGTTGCTATAATAAGGGCAATAAATACATGGTTCTTTGTGGCTCTTCTTGTGCCCAACCAGACCCTGAGTTTTCTTAAGATTCAATTTCCTCAGTGATAATGAGAATAATGACATTTGTTTCTCACTTTATACCTTTCAAAGCACTTCGATTGTGTTCTCATTTGATTTTTATATCAGTTATTGAAAGACATTTTGATGTAAACATTGACTTATCTCATGTAAAAGATGAACAAAACCTCATCTTTTGGTGTGATAATGTCTTCTTGCTAGAAAGAATGGTGGCTTGTACAAGTAACAAGAGAAATAAAAGTATACTTTGGCAGTAACTCACACTTACATGTTTTTTGAGCAGTTTATAGTTATAATGCCAACATTGTTTGGCTAAAAAGATATCCTTTAGGGAAAACTTCTTTCACACTAATGCTGCCTATTTAGATCTGAATACTCTGGTGAAATGGAGAAGTTTGGGGGCTGTTAAATTAAGAGGCATGTTACTCTGCTTCACGTTGTATGACCAGGAAAATTATAAGCCTTTACCAAACTGTTTTTCTAATTTACAGTGCATTTTAATAAGCATAATTCAGTTGTCAAATTCCCAGTAGCATCAAACAGGAAGCAACACTGTAGGTGGCTGATTAGTATTTTATATTTATCTTTAGTAGCTAACCATGTCAATATGTGAAGATGTTCTGAAAGAAACAACATATTCAAAACAGATTTCTTTTGCCATTTCTTTAGGATATTTCATTTTTAAAAGTGTTTGTGTTAAAGGTTTTAAAATGTTTTATAGTTTATCCAAATATAATAGTATTAGTACCTCACATTTAATATAATTTATATAGAAGTTTAAGGGTGGAAAATTATTGACTCAACGACTATTTAAGAAAAGTTTCGTTCCTATCATTCCCTGCTAATATTGAAAATATCTTTTTGAGAATTATTTAAATCTTTAAACCTTCATGTGCTTTTGCATAAACTATTTATATACAGATCATTGCGTTTTAAACTTCTTGGAGTTTTTCCAGATTTTCCTTTATGTTAGGAATAATCATGTTATTATCTTTGTCTTGTACTGTCATGTACTGCTAATTTATATTGTCTCAACTCCTCACAAAGAGCTCACTGTGTCAAATCTTCATTTCTCTAGTGACACATATTATTTAGGAGAAGGTTTTATCTTTCTGAAAGGAAGTTCTTTCAGTCAAAATCATCACTGAGATGATTCAGGTGGACTCAATAAAGAGAGATCATTTTTTATAAATATTTATAAAATATTTCAAATGTTTAACAACTGATAAGGCTCCAGCACCAACCAATCAGAACAGACTCTGGCAGTAAAGCTGAACAAAGTCCTGAGAGCCCCTTTGGGGCGGACATTAACGCTGTCATTGCTGGATACTGAGAAGGTGGGAGGGGATGGACGGAGGGGAGGCTGCGGAGGGATGGGGAGGCTCCCACGGGGCTCCAGTCTTGACTATATACCAGGGTTTCTCAACCTTGGCACTACTGACGTTTTGGGAAGTGGTAAGTCCTTGTTGTTGGGGGCTGTCCTAATGTAGGATGTTTAGCAATATCTCTGCTTCTCCCCATTCAGTTCCATTATCACTTCTCCCTCAGTCATGACAACCAAAAAATGTCTCCAGATATTTTCAAATATCTCCTGCAAAGCAAAATCACCCTAGTCGAGAGCCACTGTAATGGTAGAACAATATTTCCATGTTTTAACAGCCGTTACACTCCTACCATCACCCACAGGGTCTTGAACTGTTGCAGGCTTAATAGTACTTCATAAAGATTTGTCGAATAAATGAATGATTCATCCAGTCAGTCAACACACTGGGAATAACCTTTTCAGAAAAGGTTGACTCATAAATTATCTCTTGCACTTGAGAGTGTAGGTACATCTCGATTTATGACTAAACAGGTGTTTAGTGAGACCCTTCAACCTGCTGACCACAAAGTGTGGCACTTCGGGGGACCCTGAAGCACAAAGCCTAGAGTTCATTGCTTGTGACTCTTCTCACTTTGTACACTGTCTTTGGTGCTGTTCATCCACTGCCATGGTTCTCTGGCATATGCAGATAAATTCTATCCTTCAACCTCTGTCTGAACTTAAGCTGCGTCTCTGCTGGCCACGTATACATTACATTGTATCTTCAATGTGAAATGCAGAGAACTGAACTCAGCTTCTGCCTCACCTGTTGCAACAGGATGAGCTCCACTTCCTGGCTTGTTTAAACGAATGAGATAATTATCACCTCATTCCCATGGCAATCCAGATAACTCTTTCTCCCGCAAGTCCTAAATGCAAGCAATAATCACCACGGCCAGTCAACTTAACCACCCAACAGTTTGGATTTCTCTCCTTCTTCTTGTTTTTCTGCCACACTGGACTAATTCCAGCCCCCTGATGGTCTTCTAGACAGAGGTATCTTGTATCTCAAATCCAAGCATCACACTCCTTCCAGCATCATCTCTCAAAATGCCAACTTACTGCCATATTAAAATGTTTGTTTTCTGGCTGGGCACGGTGGCTCACGCCTGTAATCCTAGCACTCTGGGAGGCCGAGGCAGGAGGATTGCTAGAGGTCAGGAGTTCGAGACCAGCCTGAGCAACAGCGAGACCCCCATCTCTACTAAAAATAAAATAGAAAGAAATGATTTGGACAACTAAAAATATATATAGAAAAAAAATAGCCAGGCATGGTGGTGTATGCCTGTAGTCCCAGCTGCTTGGGAGGCTGAGGCAGGAGGATTGCTTACGCCCAGGAGTTTGAAGTTGCTGTGAGCTAGGCTGACACCATGGCAGTCTAGCCTAGGCAACAGAGCGAGACTTTGTCTCAAAATAAATAAATAAATAAATAAAAATAAAAAAGTTTGTTTTCTAAAGGATAAAATCTAAGCTCTTTATTTAGCACAGCTCCTAGGCCCTCCATAAGCTGGCCTCTTTCTTAGTCCCGAAGCTTCCAAATGGGCATTTCATGCTGGAGCAATTCTGAACAGCTATTGGTAGGCTGTTACCACGTGATCAGCCTGTTCTTTTTGACCCAGAATAACCTCTTCATCCTTTGTTACCTAACCAACTCCTCATCCTCCAGGACAGGTGACACCTCTTCCAGGAAGCCTTGTCTGCCTTGTCAGTCTTGGGCTCAGGAGTGCATTCGTGGGCGGCACTCTGGGCCCTTGTCAGGGAGCATTGTCACCTGTTTTAAAATGGTCTGTTTAACCTACGTGGCTTGTCAGGAGGGCAAAGGCCATGTCCTATTCCCCTTTATGTCCTTCGTCCCAGGCATAAGTGCCCCATAAATGCTTCTGGTGTTGATCTCAATTTGGGGGAAAAATCAGATACACGTGCAGTCATAGAAAAAAAAAAAAAAGACCTGAAAGGTACCTATAAAACATGGCTAGATCCTATACTTCTGACATTTTATTGGAACTTTCTCCCACTTTGGCCACAAGAAGTGTTAGGGTGAGGCTTACCCACATTACTATATTATGTAAGGAAAAGAAAGTTGGTTTTCAAATTTGCGGAAAGACTGGAATGGGGTGGAGGGGCAGAAAAGGAAGAAGTGGACAACAAAGAGCAGAAGCTTTGCTAATTCTGTGACCTTAATCCAGTACTCACCAAACCTATAAAGCTACTTCTACTGGGAAAAATTTAACAAACAGCATAGAAATCCAATTTTAGCAGTTCCTCTTACTGCCTTTGTAAATGATGGACAATGGTTACCTCTCCTTTCTTGCTGACCCTACTGGCATGCTTTCTTCCCCTCAAAAACTTACTGAAATAAAAATTAGGTTTTGTAATTTTTTTGTGCTGCCTTCAGGACTCAAGCTCCATTGAGGACATAAGGCTAGCAGATGGGTATAGTTTCAAAGAAGTTATAATATTTGAGTTGAAATTCCCAAGTCTGTTAATTATGGCCCTGAAGACTTCTTGTCACAAAAGCAAAATTTCACAAGACCCCAACATTAAGAATGTTGATATTCAGGCCCTAGTGCAGCTGCCTGCTCATGAGGCCAACAGATGGGCAAACTGTTCTTTTCTTTAAAAAAAAGGGCGGGCTGCATTGCTAAGGTTTGAATTCTCGAATCCAGTCTCGGAGGCTCTGAAAGCTTACTGCATGGCAAGGAGTCTTGCTGCTTCCTCATTTTAAGAACCTAGTGATCCTTTGGTGGCCTTCCTGTCCAGTCCAGCTCTGTACTTGGAGCACTGGGAGAAGAGTGTAAGAGGCCACGAGTAACTTAATTCATGTGTCACAGAAGACATTTCTATGGTTGGCCTGTTATCATGACCCTGACGCGATTCTGGAAGAACAGTTAGGCATAGGAATAAAGACAACAGTGTGGAAAACCAAAAAAGTCATTATCATGTTTCCATATTGTTTCTAGAACATGGTATCAAATTTGCAAGTCAGTGAGGATCTGTTTTATGGTGAGTCAACAAACAACAAGCTATGCACTACATTGTTTTAATTTACAGAAACCTTTTAAAAGAAGCCTTTCTCCCCAGTCCATGCACAAGTTTACTAAGCCTGATGAATATCCTAAAATATGGGGTGATAAATATATGAATGGAATATCTGCAACCTAAAAGTCAGCTGAATGTCATCATCAGAGCAGCCGAGTCTCCGAGCCTCCAGTCACGTGGTGTGGTGGAATGAGCACGACGCTCCAGCCAGTCAGTCCTAAGTTCAAATCTCTTTTTCAGTACGGTACTGCCTAGCCACGTGACTTTAGGTCAAGCATGCCTTCTCCCGAGCTTCAGTTCATTCATGTGTAAAACTGGAGACATGCCAGCCACCTGACAGATCTTGCTGAGCTCAGAGATTTGAGTGTAAGCTGTATGTGCTCCTGAAGCTGATGCAATCTGTGCCTGAACCACTATGCTCCGTGGTTTGTGGGCCTGCACTCCGCCCCGCCCTTTCCTCCACGCCAGTTGCTTCACATCCCTCCGGTGGGACTCCCTCGCGGTGGCATTCACTTTCCAGCTCTTCCTTGTCTCTGACTCTGTAGCCTGGGGAATGCTCTTCTTCACTGTACGGGTGTTCGAGACGTGTATGGTTTATCTTCTTGTTTCAAGGAAGTGACACACAACTTCACTTATTTACATGTAGACACATTTCCTCGCCCAACAACACACTGATCTTAAATTTTTAGGGGAGTGGAAAAAACTAGCTATGAAGAACTTCCAAAGATATTAGAAACCAAAGATATTTTGGGGACTAACATTGAAATCTTAATTGAACATTCCATTCATATTAATTGGGGCTTTAAAACATATTAACAAAAGAAATTCCTCACGGCATACATGCTAATGCTGGACTATCTACCAAATGATTCCAACGTTTGTGGGTGGCTAAATGCAGTTTTCTGTAGTTAATGAGGAATTTAGTGCAGCGAGTGGGAAAAAAGACACTTAGGTAAATCCTTTGTTCTTACTAACTGATTCTATAAGAACAAGCTGCAACAAGCCGTACTTGTCCTTTCCAAGCCTGAGTTTATGCTTGACTGGGCAGAGAGAGAATCTCTTCCACACTTTCCATTAGTCACCTGCCGAGGGGAAGCTGTGGGTTTGGCTCAGGGGCCCAGTTTAAGGAAAGGGGTTCAGAATCCGTCATTTCCGTTGACTCCTGGGGCCTGATTACCAACAAGACACAACTCTCCCTGCAGAGAATTCATGGAATTGGTGCTTCTTCCATCCATTTTGTCCCTAGAGAATAGGATACTAAATAAAACTCTTTGTATTATATAAAAATCTAATTTAAGTCTTATAAAGAATAACGGTCACTTAGTTTTATGCTGCAACTGCCTTCTCATTCCTATTCAAACAGCATCTGGTATTTGAACAATTTTGAAGGCTACAAACTTACTTGTCTTTGGACCTCTACCATTTATTATTATTACTTTATTCACCCATTACCCCTGCTGTGCAGAACCCCACTCCACCACCTCTCTGCCCAGGGGTGCTTGCCACTGTGATTACATGTTGCTTCATGGAAACACTCAGAACTCAGCAATGTATAACCTAATTTGAAGTTTAAAATCAAAAAGGTGCTGAGGCACTCAAGTATCATGCACGAAGTTCTATCATGAAAGGGAAGGTTCTCCCACATGTTGACAGAACGTTAGGCAGTAGCGAGCTGGTATGGAAAAGCATTCCATATTGGGGTGGTGGGCAAGAGGGGTGGGAAAACAGAATCTTCTGACTGATGAAGTGACTGAACACAGATTTAGTAAACACTGGAATACATGATTTGATGAGCTGAATTATTTTGAGAAAACAGTGGAATTGAAGTTAGAATTTAGAATTGATTTTCTTGAAAATGCAGGATGAATAGTACTGGGATTGGAATGCCCAGGCTTGTTCTATCAACATAACAAAAGGTACCACCTCAAACTATGTGAGTTCCTTCTTCCCTAAATTTACATATGTTTTCTTTCTCCCCATCTTTCCTTCTCTACAACTTTCTCCCTCAGCTTTGGCCAAATACTCATTCAGAACTAAAACAACATGAGCACTGGAATACTTTTTCTTGGTTGAATAGAAAAGAGTTTGCTTTGCATTTGACACTGTGACCTCCATACATGCTGCCTTTATTCATATATTCCATATTTAACATTCATCACATATTGTGTATTATTAAGAAATGGTTTTTTTTGAGATCTCTACATGAAGCTGACTGTGAACATATTGTGTCATATTTAAGTGCATTCCCCTGGGCTGTGCCCATGCCACACAGGGCCTTAGTGTCAGCAAGTGCCAAAGATGTATAGAGATTCGCTTCCCTAATTGTCCTTCTATGAGTTGAGGCAATAACAATAACAACATTAACCGAATAACAGCTAACAGTGTTGAATGCTTTCCGGGTACCAGGAATTGTGCTAAGCATTTTATATGAATGAATTTATTTAATCTGCATGACAATCCTAGAGGGGAGGTACTCATAGTCTGCTCATAAGGGACATGTGCACTGAAGCCTGTGCCAATTGCAAACTTGTCTAAGAAGCTGCCAGGTTATGTGTTGTGCTCTGCTCGAGTCCAAGAACAGTTCCATGGCAACCAGGTACCACTGTCAGTCCCTGTAGGATCCCTACCAAAGTGTGACCCAGGCACCTGAGGCCAACATGGATTTGTGGGGGAGTTAATTTAATCCCATTCATGGCAGCCGAATACCTCTTTTATTAAGAACAATGATTAAGGTAAGTAAACAAGGGAAGTAAAATCTGATCTAAAAGTCTCACAAAATAATTAAACACTGTGTGTGACCTGTTGAAGGTCAAATATGTCATAATTAATATTAAATGAGTAACTGCAACACGTTTCTGAAGTAGGCTTTGTTTTAGTAACCACTGTAATTGGATTCAATTCAGTGCTCCACTTAACATTTGGGTTTTTTTTTTTTTTTTAATAAAGAGTGAATTGATATGCTGAGGACTTGTTCTAATGATTGTTTTCACTTAGGTTTTTGCTATTAAAAACCAAGCCATTAAACAAAATAGTTAGTAAAGAGCATGAACTACAGATTTTATCATAAACTGAATTGACCCAATTTCCTTATGCACTTGAACACTGTACTGCTGCTATATAAACTGTGTGTTTGACCTTGGACAATCCAGTCTTCACTTGCACAGCATTGCTTGGTTCGTGAGGGGTATGGATTTAGGTAACTGCACACAGACTTTGACTCAGACGAGTGAGCAGGTACAGGTGGAATTCAGAATTACGGGATGAGGTGAGCAAGGATTTGTTAAAGACTTTAAAGCTTTGAAGCTGAAGACTTGGTTTTATGTCATCATGGCTAAAGAATGAATTTCTCCTTAGCAAAAGAGTGATAAAATAATTTTGGTTGATCTGTATCACCAGCCTCACCTTCTACCCGTCCAAAAGTCCTTTGAAGTCTACAAAGTCAAAAAGAGTGAAGAAAAATTGGCCAATTGTGAATCATTACTTAATTATTCATGAGGTATATGGTGTGTGTCAAAGAAAGAGATTAAAAATGTTTGATGTATTCTGCCTGGGAGACAAACGTTATCCTGGGGTAATATTTATCATCACGTAGGGAATATAAACCAAGTAGTAGTCATATGTTCTTGGCCACGGAAAGCAAAGGGATGTGAGTTTTATCACTTACGGGTTGAGCAACGCTTTGAGACAGGCATTGTGCATACCTATGAAACAGAGGGCTTCCAAATGTTTCACAAAACCTAAAGATCATAGTGGATTACTAACATTTGCCCTTTCTGATTTTTCCCTGACATCTGGAATGTTTGCCAAGGTGCAAATTCTACATGCAGGTGAATTTGAACTTGAAATGACAACAGTTTAAGTGTAGGACATTATAGAAATAACAGGGTCTACTTTAATAAGAATAGGAATATGGTACAAATTGCTAATCCTGATAGCATCCACTGACATGTTAGCCTGGATTTTGACTATGAGATTAGCAAACCTCCCAGCTTTGGGCCTTAGAGAAATGGGATGGTGTCAGCATTTTAATCTTAATAATAATTATTATAACAGTAACGGCCAGCATTAACTGGGTGCTTACTATGTTCAAAGTGGGGGTGTAACAGGAGGGAAGTCTACGGACCTGAATTTGGTGGAGCCTCCTATAAGGAGTCTGGAGCTGCTTGACTCCCAGCTTGTTTATAGGAAGCGAGATGTTCGACCATCATTTCAACCACTGCACACATTTTCATACGGTAGTTGCAGATTGTTATATATTCCAAAAGAAAAGAAATAAGTTTTGAAATCTAAAATAATTACATGTTGACTTAATCACATAGTTTAAATGATCAAAATTTCATTTAAACTATGTGATTTCCATTTCAGGTATGGTAAAAATGAAATACTTTCGCCACTCTCTCTGCATGAGTTGTGAATAATAAGATTCTGAGTACCAATCATTTCACAGCAATGGGCTGAACAAAATAAATGTTCTGATCTCTAATCAGAGAAATGAACACCTGTGAGGAGAATGGAAAGAAATTGTAGGATTCACATTTCCAGAGACTATAACTGTTTAGTGGGGAAAAGAACCCAGAAGATAATTGCTGTGCATCAGTGTTTGCCTAGTAGGTTTAGAATTGTTTTTGAATTTTGTCTTTAGTTTATTATTTGAATGAGTGTTCTTTTTAAAACAAATGATAGAAAAAAAATTTCAGTTTCAAACTTTCAGCCCAGGCAGAGGGAGAGGGTCCTATGTTTTGTTGCAGTGTTTTAAAACAGGCTTGATGTAGTCTCCAAAGAAAGTAGAAGGAAAAAGGGTGATATTAGAAAAAGATAAATCAACCTTGAGGTCTGTAATTTATACAAAAAATGACCCTCCCTTAAAACTTAGTGGAAAATTATAAAAAGTAGTAACCACTTCTAAGTTATTCACACTTTCTAACGTGCTCTGACTTCCCATTTCTGCTTTTATAAATGTTGGTTTCATAGTCTGTTTATTTTTATTTACTGAATTATAGAATAATAAATAGATATTATTGCACAAGTGACTTGGACTATAATAAGCTATCCTTTGGTTATTGTTGGCATACTTCCACGTTTTTAAGAAAGGAGGGAAAGGTTCAGTGACAAAGTGGTGTTCAGTGTCCTGTTGTTGCCCTAGTACTTCAGCAATCCCGAGTATGCCCAGCTGCCAGCACAAGTGGATTCCTGTGGTGTTCTTAGCAGTGGCTGGTGGCAGTAGTTGCATCTGCAAACTTCCTGCATATGTGTGTGGCGGGTCTGGCCACAGCCCTGACTCGAACCTCCAATCATGCAGACAGATGGCACTAGGGCATCCAGGAAGGGGGCGGGGGCCAAAAAGGAGCTGCCAGCGTTGGCGTTTGTGTGTAGTTAGCGTTCCATTCCATCTCATCGCATGTAAGTCAGGAGAGAGAGCCATTTTCCACTGTCTTGTAAGTTTAAGTTCTTTTCTTTTTAGGAAGAGAACATAGTTTTGAGCTTTTATGGAGCCGGTGCAGATGTTTTAATAAATGTAACACACCAGAAGCAGTAACTTTTCCTGTTACTAACAATTACTGTGAATCACTATGCAGTGGACACGGTGCTGCGGCCTGTTTGTTGGTCCCGAAGACTGTCAGGGCTGCACTGGGCTAAGCACGTTTGTTTCTGCAGCGTCATGGTCTGATTGGCGCTCTGTCTCCTGCGCCCCCCTCCTTTCTGATGTGCTAGCGTGTGCTGAGGCCGGCTGTGAGGCTCTGGGGTTCGGGAAGTGCCTTCCCTGGGTTCTCTCTGCACCAGCGGCAGGACAGGCCTTCCTCTACGTCCTCTGTGTGCCCTGCAGAGACCTAATGGGAAATGGCCTCCAATCTCTGCATCCAAGTTCATTAAAAGCCCTATTTCTCTTACATAATCAAAGGGTTCAGTCTCTCAGTGATCAATCCAGAGACGAACCATGCAATTGAGAAGAAATTTATCTTTGTCCCCAAGGTTCCCAGTCTTTGGCAATTATTGAACAAGGACGAGATACTTCCTCTGTTTACAGGAACAAAAAGCAGAGAGCCTGCCTGGAGAGTTAAGGATCTGTTAAGGAAGGTTGTCCCGGCCACCTCTCTGGCAGCAGAGATTGGTAAGTCCCTGACTGAGGAACACTAGCGTTTACCTTCTCAGAGAACAGATCACATCAGGGAGCTCTTGGCTGGAGCCCATCTTATCTGGTACTTTCTAACTCACTACCCCTTGATTTTTAGCCCCCAGGCCCTTGGGGAGAGATTTCTGGGTGGGTTAACTGATAGGATCTAAAAGAGAGCCATTCACCTAGATGGGGAGAGGCTACTAAAGCATGTCTACAAAAGCACAGGGTTCAGACAAATCAGGATGTCATCCACCCTGTGGTACAGGAAATTTTGACCCTAGAAAGTCTCCTATTGTTCACCTAATGATTTAGGGATATTTGAAAGGCTAACTCCTATTGTGCATTGACTTTAATCATTAAATGGTAATGTTAGAATGAGAAAACCAGAGATAATTCAAGTGAGTTTGCTTTGGTACCTAACCAGAAAAATCACTTATTTGCCAAGTGATTTGCACAAGTCTTGTTTTTGCTTTTGGTAAGTAGCCTGTGGTAAGCGTACCTCACAGTTCATCTCATTTAGTCTATCACAGCACTGTTATGAGGTAGGTCTTACTTATTACCATTTACAAATGAGGAACCTGAGAAAAGGGTTTGGCCTTTTCTCCTGCGTGATGGCCCAGGCTCCTTCCACTACTGTGAAGGCTCCTGTCTTGAATGAGGGGAGAGGATAAGGTAGAGATATACTGAGGTTTTATTTTTTCTTTAAAATTATCCAGATGTGTATTTCAGTTTGGTTTCATCTCAGAGATATGTGATCTGCTGCTTCCATTCTTTTGTCTCCACCTCAGAACCGCTCTGAGCTCAGAGCTAGTCCTAGCTTTAAGGATGCCCTGACTTGACGAGTATCAGCACTTGGAACCTCATAAACGCACCATTTTAATGGCTGTTTGTCAGCAGAACTCGACTCCTAAAATGAATTACGTTGATAACCTATGGTCCTTTTAAAGATATACACATGCTAAAATAAATATATAAGAAGCTAATTAGATGGCAACTTAAATGACTCTATTTGATGGAATTAGTGTAGGGGAAAATTCCTTGTTGCCTAACAATTTGTTCTCCCCTTTGTTAATAGTAATCCAGTTTGTCTAAACTGCTTAGCTGCTTAGCTGGGGGCCACATTTTCCATCACTCCGGCAGCTAGAGTTGGTCATGTGACTACATTCCCATTACAGGGATGTGAGTGGAAGTAATGGGCATAACTGCTCTATCACTTGTCCAAAAAGAAATTGGTGTCATTACAGCTCACTGCATCCTCGAACCCCTGGGCTCAGGACATCCTCCCACCATAGTCCTCCGAGTAGCTAGGACTATAGTTGTGTACCCCCATGCCCAGCTGGTCTCTCTTTCTTCCTGAAAGCTGCATCATGGACGTGGCATTGATTCAAAGAGGTAGACAAGGGTAATGCCCTAGGCAGCAATTCTCAATTTGTCCTCCCTGGATTCCTAGGGATTCCTGAGACACTTTCAGTGGGTTGAATTGCCAAAACTATTTCAATAATCATACTAAGATGTTATTTGCCTTTTTCACTGAGTTGACATTTGTGCAGATGGGACCAAAGCAGTGGTGGATAAAATTGCCTTGCACCTTGAGTCAAGGTGGTGGCTCCAAGTGGTCCTTAAATTCTTCACTGCCACACACTCACAGAAGGAAAATGCCAGTTGCACCTGAAAATATCCTGATGAAGCTGTAAAAACGATCAATATTATTAAACCTGGAACCTTGAGTACACAGCTTTTAATAGTATATGTAAAGAAATGAGAAATATGCATGAAACACTTGTGCGTGAAGTATAATGATTGTGTTGAAGAGAAGCACATGTGCAACTGTTTGAGCTGAGAACCAAACCATTCATTTTTTTTTTTTTTTTTTAATGTAACACCATTTTACTTGAAAAATACAACTGACAGAAAAACTATGGTTATCCAGACTTGAGGTCTTGGCAGACATTTTCTTGGACATGAACAAAGCAAGCCTGTTGCTTCAAGGAAAATAACTGACAGTGTTTGTTGCCAGAGATAAAATTCAAACTCCAAAAAGGAAATTAGAATTGGAAAATTTGTATCTGTTACTATGAGTTTCATAGCTTCCCAATTCTGTATTTAAAGACTTTTCTGATAAGATTGATGTTGATATTAATGTTTTTTTAAACATCATATGATAAATTTTCTAAAATCCAAAAGTATGCACCATTTAGTAAGTCATTTCTTTTCCACATGAAGAATGTAGGATATTACAAAGTCATTCATGTGGAAAAGACACATTCAAGTTGCAACATACACCAGTGAATTTCCCTACAACAAAATATGAAAAGTTCATTGATATTGTTTCAGATTTTATATTCTAACCAACCTTTAAAAAGCTACCACTTGTTAAGTTTTGGAGTAGTATTAAATAAGCGTATCCACAATTATCTGAGAAGTCTTTTACATATTTTATTCCTTCTTTTTACAAATATGTGACTAGGTGAAGATGAACATTCTTCATACACTTCAACCAAAATAACATGTCAGAACAGGTTGAATGCAGATACAGGTTTTTGGGGTTTTCTTTGGAGACAGAGTCTCACTCTGTTGCCCAGGCTAGAGTGCCATGGCATCAGCCTCGCTCACAGCAACTTCAAACTCCTGGGCTCAAGAGATCCTCCTGCCTCAGTGTGCTCAGCAAATTTTTCTATTTTTAGTAGAGATGGGGTCTCTTGCTCAGTCTGGTCTTGAACTCCTGAGCTCAAGGGATCCTCCTGCTTACAGCCTGCCAGAATTCTAGGATTATAGGCATGAGCCACATTGAACCCGGCCCAGAAACAGCCGTCTTTTGACTGATGAGAATCCAGCTGTCTTTTATCAATACAGTCATGGAAGAGATTTGTAAATATAAAACAATGTCGCTCTTCTCACTAAACCTTAGGTTTTTATTTTTTTTCATTAAAGTCTCTTTTATTCATGTTAACATTAATGGCTTTCGTAATGTTTGTGGTACGTTGAATAATGGCCCCCCCAAAAATGTCCACATCCTAATCGTTGGAACTTATGTTACTTTATATGGAAAGAGACTTTGCAGCTGTGATTAAACTAAGGATTTTGAGATGGGCAGATATCCTGGATTATATGCGTGGGCACTACGGAACCCCAGGATCCTCACAAGAGGGAGATAGGAGTGTCAGAGGCAGAAAAAGGGGAAGTAATGAAGTAGCCAGAGATGGAGTGATGGGCTTTGAAGATTGTGGACGAGGTCACAATCCAAGCAGTGCAGGCAGCTCCTGGCAGCTGATAAAGGCAAGGGATAGGATTCTCTGCTGAAGCCTCCGGAATTAACGCAGCCCAGCTAACACCTTGATTTTAGACTTCTGACTTTCAGAACTATAAGTTAATAATGTTGTGCTGTTTTGAGCCCCTAAGTCTATGGTTATTTGCTACAGCAGAAATAGGAAACTAATAGAATGTTATTTTTAAAAGAATTAAATAAATATTTTAAACATTTTTCAGTTTTCATTTTGAATATGATAAATATTGACAGACATAACACATACAAACAAAAGCTCTTTGGAGTGTTCAGTAGTTGTTGAAAGGATAGAGTAATTCTGAGACCAAAATTTGAGAAATGGCTGAGCAATGAGTGAGTTCATAAGCTCAGCTGTCTTGCCAGGTTGGACTGTTTGCCCTTCTCTGGACTGTTACGTGTGTGACAAATAAACTTCTATCTTGTTAACACAACTGCATGTGGGGTCTCTTTGTTATAGCAACCCAGCCTGTTGCTAACCTAACACAATTAACTAATGTTATCCTCAGAGTCTCTTCTAAGTGTACAATCTCATTTCAAAATTAATTTTTAATTGATTTGATGAAGATTTAAAAATATCATATGATTTTTAATGAAAAAAGGCCAAAAATAAAATTAGTGATAGTTTTAGGAAAATATTCCTTTCCCTATTAAATCCTATTTCTTATTAATATTGAGATATTCTTTTCTTTGCCTTAAGATGGGAAAAAGGGCTTTAATATGATTTTCCTAATCCTTAAAATAACAAGAGATTTTTTTACCAGTGATTATTGGTGTGATCTACTGTTAACTCTTCTGTTAATACTTGCAAATCTTTGGATCTATCAGCAAATTGAAATCATTCTGAGGAATTAAAATAATGATGCCTATGATTTTGCCTTTTAACTTACTTGGATTTTTTTCTTTGTAAAATTTCTAACCACCTGTCAAACCAGGTCGAGAAGACAGTATTTGATCCGTGGAAATGTATCAGAAATCCAGAAAGTTTAAGAAACTTGAGTCAAATGCTATAACTATTTTCTGGCAGGGCTGGACCAAAAACCAATTTTATGCAGACGTACGAAAAGAGCACATTTTTGTTGACAACTTATTATACAACTGGTGATTTCCAGAACATTTGGTAGGTTATTAACTGGTAACTGTTTAAATTAGAAATAACTGGTTTTTCAAATATCCAATATGTCTAAATAGCTTTTTAAATGTGTAACCTGATTCCTATCAAAATTCCAAGACATGATATAGGCAGTGAATATAAGTAATAATCATTACAATTACAATTTAAGCACATTAGCAAATAGTGCCATCATATCCTTTACTGTGCTATTCACCCAGGAAAAGATTCAGGGTCCGAGAGCAATAAGTGAACAATGTGAAGCCCAGAAAAGTGACGTCAATAAAGTAAAAATAAGCCAGAAGACGTCGCCGGAGTTAGAGAGACCACCAAGTCTGTATATATAAAAGGATGCAGTGAGAATAGACAAGATGTCACATCACAGGACATACCCTTTGTAAGAAAATGCTAAGAAATTCAAAACAACAATGTTTGACAGAACTTGCATATATTCACATGGCACATGACATTATGATTATTTTCTTCTGACAGAAATAAGCTACATAAATAGGACATCAAAAGGAGTGTGTAGCTTTGATCTCATTCCTAATTAATTGCACCCAGAGAAGATTCAGATCACATAAGTGAGGGATACTAAGTGTTACTTGTGTAAATAATTAATAAGCATCTATAATCTACTGGGCTTTTTATCTGTCCTTCCAAAGGGGAACACGTTATCTACAGTTTGGCCAGTAAGAAATAAACTTGTCATTTAACTCTCTGCTCCAGGCTTATTTCTTTACAACTTGGAGAGATTTCCTCAAGAGTGAAGCCATTTCTGTAATCTCATATAGAAGAGTGTGTTCTAGAGCACAAGACACAATTCAGAGTTTCTCTTTAAATATTCTTGTGGCAAAGATTTTTGTTCACCGCCAATGTCTGTTCTCTTCTTCCTTGGAAATAGAACTTCAGCTGGAATGTGAATGCCTAGCAAGGGACTATATTTTCCAACTCTCTAGCAATGAAGCAGGTCCATGGGACTCATCAAAGACATGTAAAACTCAACGGAGATCACGCAGGTGGGAGGGGGCGGAGGGGATGGGTGAAATCACAACTAACGGGTACAATGCAAACTATCTGAGTGAGGCGCACACTTACAACTTTGACTCAAGCAGTACAAAAGCAACCTATATAACCAAAACATTTGTACCCCCATAATATTCTGAAAAAATAAAAAAAGATAGATCAACCAAGGAACCAGAGTGCAAGGTAACTGAAATTTTTTTTTTGTTCATTTAGTTATTATATGTTTACATTTGAATGCAAATAAATTTTAATCTGGGCAATAAGACCTCATCTGACTAGGGTAGGGAATAATGTAGGACTTTATCTTAACGGTTGTAATTTCCAGTGTCTTGATTGATTTAAATTATCCAAAAACTAGCAAGTAAGAAAATGGAATAAAGTTCTCAAGAGGGCCTGTGCTGAGCTGGGTGTCAAGAGATCTAGCTTCCTATCTGCATCCTTCTATAAATGACCTTGAATAAAGTCTCACTTTACATTCTCAGATATCATTCTTTACATGTTTTATTTATTTTTAAATAAGAACTTTCAGCTAGGAAAAAAAAAAAGCTTTGACCAATGTTAAAAAGAAAAAAAAAAAAGAAAAAGAAAAGAAATGTGAATGGAAGCCATGTGTTTATTTCCACATAACCTCCTTAAGAGGAAGTTTTTGTCCCTGGACAACCGCTGATGCCCAGAGCAACATTGAAAGCCGTGTGTTAAAGATAGGAAGGTGTTGTCATCCGGGGTTCCTGAGACACCGTGTGGAGTAGACCTGCCTTCTGACAAAGCACACTCACCTCAGGCTGTCAGTTGAAGGAGAAATAAACGCCTTTGTCCTTTACTGCACTTTAGCTTGCTCATGCATTGCTGAAGAAATTAAATTGTATCAAAGAGGGGTTTTTATTAATAATTCTTTCTAATCCTTAGCTATACTTTATAACACCTAATACGTCTAATTCTGCTTCTGTGAAGTAGGTAAAAATCCAACTACAGAATTGGATCTTGGAGACTTACCACATTCTCTGTTCAGTGTAGGACTGTGTTGGGAGGAAGAAGAGTAAACGTTGCGACCATTCGTTATGAGCATCCTCAAATTCTCTCCACTGCAAAATTTCTCTCTAAATATATCCTTTTTTTCTATATTCCTTTCACCCAAGATCTTTATGTTATACCATTAAGCTACTGGCTCCTTTGGTTTCATTCTCCTCTCTCTTGGATGTTGTATTCACTTCTTGATCTTTTTCTATTTGCCCTGAAATACACCCAGCTGTCCCATGTGCTATATAAAGCATTTTCCTCTAGTTGTACCTCCATGTCAAGCTACCACCTTATCTTTTTCCTTTCCTTGTCTTTCTCCTCCTCCATCCTACCTTATCTTCCTCCAAATTCTTGAAAGAGTATTCAACCTTCCCACTCCAGTTTCATACAATTTGTTTGCCAACCCTGTCCTCATATAAAACTTCTTTCCTCACTTAGTAACCATGAATCCAATCATATTTTATGAGTGTCGTTCTTTTTGAAGAATTGCACGGCACTGACTGCTGTTATCTTTTTGTTCTATCTCCTTGTTCTTTTCTTTACTTCTTTGATCTTTCACTTCTAAGTGAAGTGACCATTTCTCCACTTAAACTCATTCCCACCTGGCTCACCAAATTTAAGTAATCCCGAAATTCTGTCTTTTAACTTCTTTTCTTTCTCCATTCTCTCCCTTGACTCTTCTTTCTACAACTGTGCATTCTCATATGGGGGCGAAACCCAATCTATTATGCATTTACTTCATATATTTACATGGAAACCTTACCAGAAATTCAAGCTCAGTATTGCCTAAGTGGAAATCATCTTCCTCTCACTTAAATCACTTCTTACTCTTGGTTTCCGCATTTCTGTTCATGGTAACATTATTTTCGTCACACGTGGGCTTGAAATTTTAGGACACACTTTAACAAGTCTCTCTCTTTTCCTTCTCGACATTTCACTTTTGCTATGTCTTTCTCTTTCTACTTTTGATATAATTTTCCTATCCTATCTGTTCCTGTGTTCACCTTCCGCCCACCAACACTTTAACGCAGGTTTACATTCTTATTTCTCCTGGGCTTTTGCAACATCCGTCTCATCGCTACATCATTCTTCCTTCAATCCCATTCATATGCCCCTGTCATAGTAATTTTCCTATCGCACAAGTCTCAGCTTATCATTTCCCCAACGAAATTATCTCCAGAGTTCCCTGTTGACTTACTAAATAAAGAAATCTTTGCCTGATTTCTAAGGCTCTTTGCATTCTGATTTCAAAAGCCTTCTAACCCTATTTTGCACAAGATGCAATTTGTAAGCTAGCCAGATTGGATCCCTTGATCTTTCCCCATTGCGTTCTGTCTTTTCTCCTCATGTGCTTTTCCTTATGCAATTCTATTTCCTGGAATGTTAGAGTCCTGTCTCTATTGGATAGATTCTTCTCCATCTTTGGGCTTAGCTTTAATGCCACCACTTTCATCAGATGAAACGTCACCACTGTCTAAACACTACAGCAAATTGTCAGAATCACTCCCATGTCACCGTTCAGTGCTTTCTGAGTTCATGTTATTTGGTGCAATAGAAACAAGAGTATTTGAAGTGGAACACTGGCTCCAATCTTGGCTCTCCCACTAGGTGAACAGGTTATTTCACCTATCGAGTCTTCATTTCCCCATCTATAAAATGGAGACAGTAATATCTAGTCTATTTCAGGGTTTCTCAAAGAATCAGGTTAGGGATGGGATAGAGTTTATAAGTTGCTAAATACTTTACAAACATTACTTATTATTATTTATTATTACCCCAAATATATTTTCCCTAAATATATTTTAAGCCTCTTAAAAGCAGGAATAATGTATTAGATTTTTTTCTTCTCTACTGTGATGATTACCAGAGAGAACTTGTACATAGAGCTTATTTAGTAAGTATTTATTGACCACAAACAACAAAAACAAAATAACCAAAAATTAAGGTAACATATTCAAATGGTTTGCTTACATAGTACTAAACACCTGAATATAATAAAGCAGAGTTTTAAGAAACTTTATCTTTTAATTTTATGCTTCATGTTATGCAGACTGCTTAATATTCAAAATGACTGCACAGGGGAGTCTACAGAGTGCAGGAAAAGAAGTGGATATAAGTGTGCTATCTCTCAAACATTAAAGTACCTAAAATACTCAGTACAGAGAATGAAATGATTTTCCTCATCTTTAAAGAAGAAAGATTAAATGCAGGTGGAAGTGCCACAAGAGAACATATCAATTCCTTTGGAACATTAGGTGTATGGTATTCATTATTTGTAGAGAAATTCGTGCAAGGGAAATCACCAGGCAAGCATTTGTTGATATTGCACAGTGATTTGTATAAATCAAAACAAGAACACCTCTGTTCAGACAATTAATTCCTCTAGAGGTTGATTAGAATAAGAGAATTTTAAAAGAGGATTAGAAGACAATCTTCAGCAGGAGGCAAATTGACATATAAAAATACAGTCATTAGCAGTCTCTAGGGATGAATAAGAGTTAGACAAACTTGAAGACACAAGGCATTCTGATCTCTGCTGAGAGCCTTCAAAATTAAATGCCGGAACCATCTTATCAAAAACCGAGTGCTTTATCTATAATTGTTTTATCAATAGGTTTTTTTCAAACAAAATAATTTATAGATCCATATCTCCCCAAATGAAAAAAAGATTTTATTTTTGTCCAAATGCTCATTATATTATTACAAGAAACTTAAATTTTGATTTGACTACTTTGTTTTTCTAACAAAATAAACTGTATTTAACACTTGTAACCTGGGCTAGAATGAAGGACTATTGATTTACACTGAAGTCCCTCAAATGGCAACAGAAATGGGATTCTCCCATCCCTCTTACCCCGTCTCCACCCAGCCCGGTCTTTCTTCCTCATGGGCACAAATGCAGCTGAAGGAGATACCTGCAGACTCTCATCCTTCCACCAGGACTGTGGACATATAAACCCCATGTGCTCCTTGGGCCGGAGTGATGTTGTTCCATGTGCAGGGCCACCTCTGCTCTATGAGCTTCCCACGGGGTTTCAATACCAGGCTTGGAGTTTTCTGGAATTTCCTCTCTGAATTGCTGCTCTCAGGAAGGCCCCTCCATTATTCTCTGCTGTTCTCTGCTTTGTCCTTCAGATTTAGCAGAGCCAAACACAGATGCGAAAGAGCAGGGAGATGGTTGTTTCTCAGTGGTTCTAAAAGAGGTCCCTTGGTGACAGATTTTTAAGGTAAAATGTTGATATAACAATTGCTAAACTAAAATGAAAGAAGGTTAGAGGAAGTTATGTGAACACAAGACTCTGAAATCCACCTAACAGGGAGTTTTGGGGTTGCCTTTTCAGATGCAGGTCACGCCATCCCTCCTCCCCGGCCCCATCCCGGGCTCCTTCCTCTGAGGTTAGAGTCTGCCTTCTCCGTGAGCAGCACCAGCCTCCTAACATGTTTCCTCGGCCCAAGTCGCCAGCTGTGCGGGTCTCCCTGGCTTGGGAAGAATGGAGGTGAAGAGTGGCTGTTTCTCTGAGCGATGCTGAGGGTGATTCTCCCATGTGCCAACGACGGACCAAGCCACTCAGGTGCCCACTTCCCTGGAGGAGAATGAGTCGCCTGTAAACCACCCCTGAGCCCTTCTTCTTTCCCTTTCGAGGCTTGGTTGAAACCTTCCTTTTTGTTGTGTTTTTTTTGTTTTTTGTACCTGCTCCCTGGCTGTGCTCACTGCATCCTGGAGCTCAGGTTCAGTGTCTGCTCTCGGTTTGGCCTCCCATTCGATACACACGTTACAGGGTATTGATCTGGTCATATGCTCAATGGAAAAATTCCATCACAAACAGAAACGTAGGCTTTCGTTTTGTTCAGAAGAATACTATTGGCATATTTAGACTCAAAATAATATTATATTGGGAGGAAAATGCACACCTATGTACATACATGCCCTTGAAATGTTCCATATATTTTTAGTACAAGTTCCTTTATTTTCTAACTTTGAAGTTCATACAATGCTTAAGGATAAAAATGTGACTGGGTCACTCTTGATTTTCTGTTTGGAAACTTTTCTCTATTTAGTGTATTGGCTCAGATCGCAAGCCATTAATTTATTCATTCAACAAACAAATGTTTTCCTACCACCTAGTAAGTGTCAGACAAGTGCTAGGCCCTTGCAGGTTTGGGGACAAGGGGGAGAGGAAGGGGGCAAGAGACATGCTCTGGAAGACATCGGCCGTGTGGTGGAGGACTCGTAATTTAACAGGCCGAAAGAGAGGGAAGAGACAGACAGGTAATAAATCATTTTACTTCTACTCATTAAGTATGGCAATAAAAGTAGATATAAAGTCCTGAGGTGGTAATTACCAAGGAAAGACCAACTGTGGCTCAAGGAACCAGGAAATGCCTCATAGAGGAACCTAATAATTTTGATGTTTCCGCTGTACTTCGCACTATTGTTTAAGATTCATGCCCAATCTAACACCGTATGACCTAATCCTTTTATTGCTTGTGGCTCTCCTTGGGGAAGATGATGAAGGGAAGTGAAGTGGAAACTGTTTCAGCCACCCTTCGGCCCAGGACTGCCGCCTGCCTTATTTTGGCTAACTTCCTGTACCACGGTTGCTACAGAAGGGAAAGTTTTTGCCTGGGGTGGCAATTGGAGCTGAGGGCTAGTGATTAGTGTGGAGTTCCTGGGTCCTTTCTATTTGCCAAGTATAGCCCGGGCAGGCAAAGAGTTTGAGGAAGTAGAGAAAACAGCATGTTCCCTGAAGGCAGAGAACATTCATCTGGCAAACCCTTTCGTGCGCTTCAGTGCCCAGATATGTGCACAGTGTTCCTCTGAGGTGACTGACCCGGAGCAACAGCAGTAGGACCTGTACTCTCGTGCCAGAATTATAAACTTGCACTATATGCATCATCGGTCTTTCATTGGGGTTTCCGCTAAAAAATAGGTGCATTTCTTAAGCTGTGATGTTTCCTGAATTACTCTTTTCAAAATATTGCGCTCATCCAGGTAAACTTACACTGGACTTCAACACTGCTGTGCATGTGAAGGCAATTTGTCAATTGCCAGATCGTGAATGCCTCCATCCATCAGTATTATCTTTAGCTGTAGAGATTCCCCCTTTGAAGTCAATATAAACTATGCATATTTAGGCTGGCAAGATAGAAATATCATTTTGCAAACAACTTTTAGAAAGACTCTTTCTTCTCTTGTGTTTTTCGTGATGAGACTGTGGCTGCACATCTGCTAGCCAGGCCTGGGGGCTTTTTCCTTACTCTCTTGCAGCACATTCGGGGCAAAGCACAGAAAAGAGTTTTCTGAGATTTTGCTTCTTAGCAATCTTTGACACCTATTGTGGCTTGCTGGGGCTGGACTTTGAGCTGCAGTTTTTCCGATGGAAGATAGAAAGTTTATCTTTCCATACAAAGGAAACATGTTTATCGCATTTTAATTTGGCTTTCCATTTGTCTTTCAATACATTTTCAATCTCTTGGCCAACCCAGCCAAATTGTTTATTTTCCTCCAAAAAGAAGAGAAATGCCATACCTAGCTTGTCTTGTCTAAGCCTGCCCCTTTTCTTACTAACAATACTTGAATTGTTAAAGAGAGGTTTATGTTTCTACATGTCTTTTTTGAGTCACAGACCACGGTGTTTAACATGCTAAGATAACTGCTATAGCTATTCAGGAAATGAAGAACATTAGTGAAATTCCTTTCGTTAAAAAGAGCAAATAAAAAACAGTATATCTTTTTAATTTAATTATCTGAATATAGAGTTTTTTTATTTATTAAAGCTAAACAGAAGTACTCTAAAAAAATTTTAATCACAATTAACCTATATTTTATTTACTTTGACTCGTGGATAATACTGAAAGTGTCAACTTCTTAACTTATTGTTCACTATATTGTTACTTTTTAGTAATTGGATCAAAATTAATCTTTACTTTTTATATATTTTAATTTTTAAAATGCTGACAGCATAAACAGACTAGAAAACTCTATTTCTTTTCTCTCTGTATTCTGTCTTTTATTACTGGTCTAACTGTTCAGTGACATGTGTTTTGGAGGAAGTTCAATAGTTTTTAGTAGCTAAGGATTAACTTCGTGATAATTACTTTGGTCTTTTCTTCTCTTAATTAAAGTAACATGCTAAGCAACATCCCTCAGAAGATACTATTTTATTGATTTTACTATCTCCCCCACCCCGCACACTTACTGTTATGGATTGAATGTTTATGTCCCCCATAAATTCATGTGTTGAACTCTAACCCCCATTGCAATGGTATTAGGGTTAGGGTTAGGGTTTAGGGGCCTTTGGGAGGTGAATAGGCTGTGAGGGCAGAGACCTCATGAATGAGATTAGTGCCCTCATGAGGGAGACCCTGGAGAGCTCTCTTGCCCATTTTTCCATCTTGTGGGGACACAGCAAGAAGACAGCCACGTGTGAACTGAGACGCTGGCCTTCTCCAGAAGCTGAGCATGCTGGCACCCTCATCGCTGACTTCCAGCTTCCAGAACTGTGAGAATTAAACTTCTGTTGTTTATAAGCCACCCAGGCTAAGGTACTTTGTTCTAATAGCCTGAGCTGACTAAGACGCTTACTATTACACACATTAACTATAGAAATATGTAAAGCTCCTGTGTGGCAGTCAGTCATTGTTATTTCCACGAGTGGTATCTTAGGCTGGCAACTGCAACAAAAAGGATATTTCCATTTCCATCAATATTTCAGCCACAACTCTGAATCACTGTCCCATAGCAGTTCTTAATGTAGTTATTCTACAAAGCTATACTTCAGTTAGTAAAAATGATATCACTCCTCTGGTGGCTGTGCCAGGATTGCAAACGTTTCAAATGTAAAGGAGAACAAAAATTATACCCGAATATCCTTGGAGAGCTGTCCTGTGTGAACTAAGAAAGCGTCGCTGTGTGTGGCCAGCACAGATATTTGTACAGGAACACTTCATAATGTCCCAGAGTGTACTTTGACCATCCTCTTCGTATTCTCTCCGGTGTGCTTCCTTGTCTGGGGTCCTGGCCCTATTCCCCCAAGGTACTGGGTAAGCAAATTATAAATAGATTACCCAATAAACTAATTTGAGCATTATTATTAATAACCCAACTTGTTCTCTGTCCATATAATATCTGCATTTTAAACTAAGGTTTTAGGTTTTCAAATCAGATGAATGATCAGTGTCAGAATATTAGATACTCATATCCTGATACGTATATTTATATATCTGCAGGGCCTTTAAAACTTTAAACTTGTAAAAGGAATGAAGAGACTTAACCTTGGGGGAAGCTCACACTTGCTGCTGCCATGGCCCACACATCTTCCTTTTCCTTTCCTTCATTCATTCCTCATTCCACTGTTTTTGTTTCTACTTCGTGTCCAGGAGCGTATGAGACGTATCGTAATGAACAAGGCAGTAAGCTTTAAGAAGTAAAAGGTGTTCCACCCTCATATGTCAGAGTCCAGAGACATCAGGAAGGACACAAGTTCCTATGACCTTCCTGCTCTGCCGTCATGATGTGAGTTTCCTCCTGGCCCACGGATGTCGGTTTTACCTGACATCCAGATGTCACTCGTGAGTCCAACCAGAGGGAGAGGGAAGGACAAAGAAGCAAAGTGCAAAAGGCATGAAGGACACATGCCAGTTGTGTTTTCCTTTTGAGAAACTCTTGTTTTGTAAGCCCCACTGGAAGACTTCCAATGACGTTTTACTGTCCAGAACTGGGTCACAGAACCACTCCTACTCAGAAGGCGAGCACGTTGCTGCCCTGAACTACAACATCTAGGTTGTGTTCATTTGAAAGAAGGGGAGAGTGAATTTGGCACAGGAAGCTAGTCAGGTCTGTCACAGGGATGGAAGGAGCCTGAAAGCTGGGGAAGGCAAATCCTTTTTATTTCTCCCCCTCCAGCTCTGTTAAGGTATAAGTGACAAAAAATTGTATACATTTACAGTGCACAATGGGATGTTTTGACATATGCACATGCTATGAAATGATTAAATGAAGCTAATTAACATAGCCACCCCCTCACATGCTAATCTTTTTGTGTGTGTGTGTGTTGAAAACATTTAAAGTCTGCTCTCTTAGCAATTGTCAAGTACACAATACATTATTATTAACTGTAGTCAATGTGCTGTGCAGATCTCCAGAACTTACTCCTCTTGTCTAACTGAAACTTTGTACTGTTTGACCAACATTTCCCCATTACCTCAGATGGAACTCCCCCCACCCCCCAGCCCTTGGTCACCACCATTCTACTCTCTGCTTTCCTGAGGTCCATTTTTTAGGATTCCACATATAAGTGAGATCATGTGGTATTTGTCTTTTTGTGTCTGGCTTATTTCACTTAGCATAATGTCTTCCAGGTTCACCCATATTGTTGCAAATGACAGGATTTCCTTTTTTTGTTGTTGTTAAAGCTGAATAGTATTCCATTGTGTGTATATACCGCATTTTCTTTTTTTTTTAATTGTATACAACATGATGTTTTGATCACTACACTCAAGTAAATTAACATAGTCATCATCTCACATAGTTACCTTTTCTTTTTGTGTGTGGTAATAGTATCTAAAATCTACTCTCTTAGCAAATTTCCAGTATGCAATACAATATTATTAGCTATAATTCTCCTGACGTACATTAGATCTCTAGGTTTCTTCATCCTATTTAACTGCAATTTTATACCCTTTGACCTAGATCTTCCCATTTCTTCCACTTCTCAGCCCTTGGTAACCACCCTTCTACTCTGTTTCTATATATCCAATTTTACTACATTTTAAAAATCTATTCACCCACTGATGGACACTTAGGTTGATTCCATATCTTGGCTATTATGAAAAACAGTGCAATAAACATAGGAATGCAGCTATCTCTTCAACATACCAATTTCATTTCCTTTGAATATATACCCAGAAGTGGGATTACTGGATCATATGGTAGCTCTATTTTTAATCTTTTGAGCAACTTCTATACTGATTTCCATAATAGCTGTACTAATTTACATTCCTACCAATAGCATATAAGGATTCTCTTTTCTACACATCCTCACCAACACTTACTGTTTGTTTTTTGATAGTGCCCCATTCTAACAGGCGTAAGGTGATATCTCGTGGTTTTGATTTGTACTTCCCTGATGATTAGTGGTGTTGAACATTTTTTCAAATACCTGTTGCCCATTTGTATGTCTTCTCTTGAGAAATGTCTATTTGGGTCTTTTGCTCACTTTTTAATGGGGTTATTTGTTTTCTTGTTTACTTGTCTTAGTCTGCTCATGCTGCTCTAACAAAACACCTGAGACTGGGTAATTTATAAAGAATAGAAATTTATTTTCTCAAGTTCTGAAAAATGGGAAATATAAGACCAAGGTGTCAGCATTTAGTGTATCAAGAGGGATGATCTCTCTGCTTTCGAGATGGCATCTTGTTGCTGTGTCCTCACGTGGCAAAAGGGGGAAGGGCAAAAAGGGCCTTGCTATTTCCTTCCAGCTCTTTTATAAGACACAAATCCCACCCATGAAGGTGAAGCCCTCATGGCCTAATCATCTTCTAAAGGTCTTGCCTTTTAATACTGTTACATTCGGGATTAAGTGCCAACTTATGAATTTTGGGGGAACACAAACATTCAAACCATAGCTCGTGTTTACATCTTAAGCATTAATATTTAATATTATCACAATGCTAAGAAAAAGTGGCCAGGCAAAAATAAGGTTGGGGTAAAGTGAGGTTCAAGCTTAAAAGCCAATCTAGAATGAAAAGTAAGTACTGGGGTGAGTTGGAGGTTGGTACTTTAAAAAGTATAAAGAAAAATGCACTGGAAATAATGCTGGTGGAGAGGAGAATAACTTTCCTTTCATGCAATAGTAAGACTTTTGTTTTTGAACCCATGAGTAACTGGGAAGTATGGACATACCATAGTGGGGAATTGGTTTGACGAGTTTTCATGTTTAGAAAGAACAGTCCGGATCTTTCCAATGGAGGGTAATGAGGGCAGAGGGGAATATAGAAACACCTGCTAGGAGCTTCAAGAGGGGAAATAGATGATGTTAGCCTGGGCTAAGCTCAAAGCAGTGGGATGAAAAGTTGTAGAATTCTTTAGAAGGACAAGATCAAGTGATTGTTCCGATGTGTGTGTAGAGGAGAAAGAAGACTCCTGTGATGAAAGTGAAAAGCCCAGGGCAAGTCCCAGGGTGATCACAATAGCTCCGCCACGTACTGAGATGAGGAACATAGCCTTTGAGGGAGGGTGAAAACGATGAGTTTCATGGTAGACATCGGTGTTCCAGGGGTCTGCTGCATATCCAAGGGGAGTCGTCAGGTGCACAGTTGGATGTTAAGGTTGAGAACTTAAGAGAGCTCCAAGAGGAAATCTCAGGTTAGGATGTTTCAGACATAAAGATCTGAATGAAGCTATGGGAATGGATGAGATTCTGTCTGGAGAGTGGGTTGAGTGAGAAGCCCAGGACAGAACTCCTGTTTTCTGGACTGAGAAAATATTTAAAGTTGGTGGCTGGAGGAACAGAGATAAGTTGAGAAGACAGCTCCAAAGAGAGGACAGAGATGGGAGATAGAGTTTCCAAATGAATAATGTAATAGTGTCTCGCTCTATGTGAAGAAATGTGAAAGTTGTTGCAGGAGATTTCATGAAGCAGCAGCCAGTACCAACCTAGCAGGTAGAGGAATCTGCCACGCCCAGGCACTGTCAGGCAGAATGCAAGCCAAGACACTTTGTTCCCAGCCACATAGAATATTAAATACCGAAAGTGCATCTACGTATCTTCCCTCTCCATCGGCAAGGAGACAGGCAGACCCTCGGTAAAACCGGGAACTAGTCAAATTGTGTCACATGCCTTCGGCTGGCCCTTTCTGGTTCCTTACTTCCCATGATGTCTCTGCTCCTGTTTCATGTTCAGCCACAGAAATTCCTCTCAATTAAAATGACAGGCTCTAATTATAGTTATTTACTTTTTGTAGGAAATGTATTTATGCCAAAGTGTTATTTTCTGGGTTTTAAAAAGCCCTTAAATTTCTAATTGAACACTACAACTTATTTTATTTTAAGTTTGTAAAGGAAAACTGTAGGTTACTGGGACAATTGTAAACAATTTAGCTTTCAAAGGCTGCTTAAGGGATTGGGTAAGAACATACGATAAATGTCCCTCCTCAGCCTCCCCTTTTGTGTAAAGAGGGTGATCTCTGGATGCAGGTGTGGGGACATAATGCTGAGGGCTCTGGCCACGTACAGTCAGCTTTGGCTATGTTTTACAGCCATCCATTGGGACTGTCCCCTCCTTGCTTCTCCACTCTAGCTCTGCCTGTCTTCCCTCCCCTGGCCATCATCTTGCTGCCTCAGGAGTCCCAGAAGCAACATTCAGAGAACACTGTCCTGGAGTGCTGCTTCTCCTCTCTCTGCTCCCTTGACCCCTGGCCAGGCGACTGGCCTGCTGCTCCACGGATGCCTGGACTATAGGAGAGAGCAAGGTAGGCACTGGGCAGACACTTAAGGCCCTTTATAAAGCATGGGGAATCTCGGCCCTGGAAGATCTGGATATGACAGCTCATAGGGAAGAGAAGAAATTCCATTTGCTGAAAATTCTTTTTTTTTTTTTTTTTTGAGACAGAGTCTCACTCTGTTGCCCAGGCTAGAGTGAGTGCCATGGCGTCAGCTTAGCTCACAGCAACCTCAAACTCCTGAGCTCAAGCGATCCTCCTGTCTCAGCCTCCCGAGTAGCTGGGACTACAGGCATGCACCACCATGCCCGGCTAATTTTTTCTATATATATTTTTAGCTGTCCATATAATTTCTTTCTATTTTTAGTAGAGATGGGGTCTCGCTCTTGCTCAGGCTAGTCTCGAACTCCTGAGCTCAAAGGATCCGCCCACCTCGGCCTCCCAGAGTGCTAGGATTACAGGCGTGAGCCACCGCGCCCGGCCTGAAAATTCAATCAGAAGACTTTGCCTGTTTACAGGAGGACACTTTGTGTGGGTATATGTGTCATTGGGGAAATGGGGTGGGATGGTTTGGGCTAGCTGGTGCCAGGTGACTTGGATGAATCAAAAATGCATGGTTTCAGATTTACATGTTAGACTTGGGTTTTTGGATATTAGAATATAGAAAAAAAGTAAAAATTGTTAAAGTAAATTTTTACTTTTTTATTAACATAAACCCTTTTTAATATATATGCAGAATAATTTTGTATATACTATGTATGAATATCCTACTGTATAGACAAAAAAATATACACATATATCTAATATATATGAATTGCATCCACACACATATATGTCTCTGGTCAATTAAGAAATTTCATGTTCTGTGCAACCACTACTTCCTTCTCTGTCATCCATCAGCAGTTTACTTGAACTGTCATCTCTAAACACCTGATTTCCAAGACATTATATATGGAAGGTGCCAAAGCAAAGATTCACCTCCTGTTAATAGGCCCATAATCATAGAATCTGGGTTACTAAGATACTGCTTTCATTTTTTTTTTTTTGAAGTTGAATTGCTTGAAAAAGTAAAAAGTTAAAAGTGAATTATTGAATTCTTTATTGTCATCTCAAACAACCTAAATGCGAAACAATTTGCAGCGTAGGAAGAATACAAAAGGGATTCCTGTGCTTTATAGAGGGGTTGCCATAGGGTGGACCGTATTTGCCTTTTTAAAGCCAATCTTTCAATTGCATTCATCTGTGACAATAAATTTAAGGCTTACACCAATGAAGAGAGTGGAGAGAGAAAAATGAAACCCTTTGCCAGAGCTATGCTGGACAGCTGTTATATTTTTGTAAGGGATAAAAGAGTTTATAAGAAAATGCCCCTCAAAGAAATGGAATGCTTATTTGTGCATTCTTCACAGATGAAACTTTTTACGAAAAACCCACTGATAGGATCCCATAAACATCCATGTACAGAAACAGATGCAGGCACGAATGACATTATTTCAAGTGACCTAATATGTCCTCGCAAACCAGAAAAATGCAATATAACATGTATGCTTCCATTTTCCTTTAAAAAGTCATTTATTTTTATGTTTCTCTTTTCAAAAGATGTCATGACTGGCCACAACCTTGAACCTTTCAAGCCCCTGAGGAGACCTGAGACTGCTCTCCTCGAAGGCCTGGTGCTCTTCATCTTCTGGGGAGCAGAACTGAAATTTCAGCCTGTTCAACCTCGAGGTGCTTCAGAGCAGGACGGATTTCCACGCCCCTGCCCACGATTCTGATTTAGCAGGCCTAGGATGAACACAGGAATCTGCACGTTTAGCAAACAAGCCAGTGGATTTTAATACAGATGGTTTAGGGGATCACACCAAGTAAACACTGCCCTAGGGCTAATCTTGTTATTAATTAATTATACTAAAAGTATTTCTTCACTAGAGATGAGGAAAAAACCCCAAACTTAAAGCTTCCATAAAACTTTCCAATGGAAGATTACTTTTTAAATGTTTTTCCCCTGAATTTTAAGTCCGCTCTTCCAGCTAGTGTCGTAATCCAAAGTCATCAAAGCTTCAAAAGAATCACATTCTCATAACCACGAAGTTTATACTCGCCATTCACTTAGAAAGAGTCAGAGAAAGGCGTGTGAACAGCAGGTGAGACCGAGAGTCACCACAGGGTCAGTCTGCACTTCTAGCTCCGGCTCCAGCACTGAGCACACACAGCTGACGTTGAGGATTATAACTCTGGAATCCCGCGATGTTCCGGCAGTTAAATCATTGTGGGTGTCCTTAATTATTTCCTTAGGCTGAATTCCTAAAAGTGGGATTTCTGGATCAGAAGCTAGTGTTTAGTTGAAAAGCATTTGGTTGTTTTGGCAAATCACAATACTAAAGGTCATCATCATAATAAAATCAAGCGTATGAATGCTCACAGCGTGCTAGGCTCTGCATCGCAGTCTTCACGACATTGCAGATTTAGTGTTACCGTTATACCCATTTTCAAGATAATAACAAATGAGGCTTAAAGGACTTAAAAAATTGGCCAAGGCCACACAAGCAGTAAGTAAGAAACGAGAACTGGGACTTACGCCTTCCTGATGCCAAACCCGTCATGCTAACCACTAGGGAATGCTGTCTTTTCAAAGGTTGTAATAATTGATACTTTTATCAGAAATATATGAGAAATCCTGTTTCCCTGAACCCTAACCAACCCTGGATATTATTTTTCTTTTAAAATTACTAGTTCGGGGGAATTATTATTTGTTTAAGGAATGAACTGTTTCTTGACAGTAGTTCTAGAAATCAAGCAGCTCACATTTATCCCCATAAACAGTGATTAATTCCTTCCCCGAAGGTTTTCTACGGTGTGGTTGCACACGGAGGCTAAGTTAGGGTTCTCAGACCCTTTCTGCTGCCCTGTTTAGCCGAACAGGTGCCGTGGTGAGACTGGGCGGCCTGGAGAAGTACTGGCCACTGACTATATGATTTGGGGGGAGAATGTTAATTAGCTTCAGCATAATCTACTTATGTATGACTTCCGAGATCAATTTCTCCCAAAAGGGATTTGATATCGCCTTGAATGTTCAAAGACGTAATAAGCTAGACAATTAAAAAGAAAAGAGAAATAAATTTAGTTAAATAGGAAGAGGAATAGATATATCTGCTGTAGAGTTTGTTTGTCATATCGGCTAAGTCCTGCATTTAGCTCTGAGTTCTTGACAAAGCAAACACCAGAGTTCTAGGATTCCCTTTGTTCTCCTCAAATGGAAACATGTAAGCTCTTCTGGAGAAAAAACTACCGATGATGTATTCTAGGGCTTGAAAAGAAGGGATACCAAGTGGAACAACGGATCATGTTTTCAGATTTCAGGGTTGCAAACAGAAATAGTCTTTTAAATAAGGCTTAAGGTCTTAAAATGAATATTTTTCATATTTGATACTAAATAGGTATACTTTTAGAAAAACTGTATTTGTTAAAATTGTCTTATAAAAGTTTAAGAAAATGAGAAAATAGCCTACTCCAAGTGGGAAATAATTGCCCAATTGATTCAATTTCTACATGATTTAATACTGTCTTTTTTCTGACCTATGAATGTGTAGTGTTCTACAATCTAAGTTGTCTATGGTTGAGGACACCGAAAATTATGTTAATATGGGCCATTCACACTCTGAGACATATTATTTCTTGAAACTTTTAAGTATATCTGAATGATGGAAATTCACATAATTTTCTCTAATCACAGGTTCATCACTTCTACATGAAATCCACCCTCCAAAAAAGATTTTGCTGTGCAAAGATATTCTTTGGGTACAATATAGCAAACTACTATCTTAGGCTTAGGTCTTAGATTATTTATACTTTTTCAAATACTAAATTTATTATCCCCATGGTCAAAATCAGAGCAGTAGGAATAATCATTTTGTCTAATTTCTAAAATTGATTAGCCATGTTTTCACTGAACTTTATTTTACTATAGCTCGAGGCACATTTACATATGTTTACATTTTACAGATGCTAATGGAATTATCTTGAAGAATGAGGCAAGTAATCTTTAAAATACAGTGTTGAAAAGTTGTGACCCAATACTTCGACTTCTGGATATCCATTCTAAAAAAATTCAAAATCTGGGCAAAAATTTTGATCATTAATAATGCTGTTTTAACAGTGGGAAACTATGAGCCCTGAATACCTGATTGTATGGAAATATTTACTTATGGTACACTGGAGTATTTAGTTACTGATTATGATTTAGAGAATATTTAGAATATAAGATCCTTGAGGAAGGTAATCTTGTGTGTTTTGTCCTCTCCCATATCTCCAGTATCAAAAGGTGTTCATCATATATGTGCACTTTGTAAATACTTTTGGAATGAAACCTGTTGTCATTTATTAGGTACACTTTAAAAGCTATTAACTTTTACTGAGCTAAGCTTAAGTATGTGCCTGGCATTGTTCTAAGTACTTTAAACATGCTAACCCTTTAATCCTCACTACACCATCATGAGGTAGTTAAAATTATTATCTTATTTTATAAATAAGGACAATGAGACACAGGAAGTTAAAGAATTTGTTTGGAGTATTACAGCTATGAGATCTTCAGCTGGCATTTGAACCCATGCATTTTATTTCCAGTGTCCAAGTTCTTGACGACTACTGCCTGGTTTAATAATGTATACAAAAATGGGTAATTTGAAAGAATGGCGAGCTGTGTTCTAATCCTTTAGCCTGGTTTCTTTGGGTTGGACTGCAAAATATTCTTCCTTGACATAACATAAGAAGATTCCTTCTCTGTGTCCAAGCTGGGGTTAATTATAAAGGTTAAAGGAATGGTTTTTAAAAGTTGAGCCTAATGGCTAAGACTGTCTGAAACAGTATACTAATTTAATTCATATTTACCTCTGTAACAGCTCCCTGGAGGTAAAAACAAGGCTATTATAGCAGAGGCCAGTTTCACTGGATCCCTTGTGTACTCTATGGAAATCCCAAGCAGCCCAAATTCTTTTAGATTCTCTTGGGGGACACTTTGTGGGGAAACTCCACGAGGTGTTTCAATTTTTTTTTTTTTTTTTTTCCTGGGTGGTTGTTTCTCTTTGTTGTGATCAATTCTGCTAAGGGGACTCTGCTGAGTGGCACTACCAGAGGAGCACTTCCTGGTGGGGCTCTGCCTAACAGGCCTCTCCAGGGCGTCCCCGCAGTTTCTCCTTGTCAGTCTACAGCATCCATAATTCTGACACTTAACTTGAGCTACACTCTTGCAGAAATGGTACAGTAGTGCTGTCTAGTAGTGCCTTTGTTCTTAATGGGATTGTAATAAACAGATCTTTTGGGTTTTACCCACTGTTTTACTGCAGCTCTTTTCTCTAGGACTCAGGCATGGGCCCATGGATTTGCACTGAAGAACATGTGAGTGGCAGAAACTACCTTGCACTCAGAATCATGTCTACAACACATTCCACTATTTTTCCACTTAGTGCATGTATTTAACTCTGTCTTTTCTTAAGATGAGCATGTTTTGAGGAGCCGTCTCATCTGTCCATTCCATGGAGCCCCACTAGACTAACCTGCTCAGTCTTCCAGACATGCCCAGACATGTTGACCCTCGCTTTAACATAACTCACCCTCAAACTGGGGTTCTAAATACCCTAATACCACATATATGAAAAACAAAAATGATTGTATTTTTCAGATGTTCTTGTTTGACACTTTTGGGGGGTTTCACTATTGTATCCCTTCAAACTTGTTTAGGGGAGAAAAAGTAATATCTTTGCCCATTCATCACTAGGTTCATGGCTGAGGCCCTCCTAACAAAAGACAGATTAACAAGAGAAAAACATACAAATTAATTTAAAATAAGCTTTACATAATACAGAGGATTTCAGAAATGAAGACTGAAAGAAACAGGGAAACTTGTGCATTTTTATGCTTAGTTTTGATCAACAGTGGACATCGTACAGAAGTATGATTGGACCAAGAGGGTATGATGTAACAGTGGTAAACTAGGAGGACTTTAGCAAGGCCTGTTTGTTCAGATTCTTCTCCATGTTCCTATGTCTTCAGAGATTGGGACATTCTTTTCCTTCAGGTATAGGGAAGATATCTCTCTCATGAGAGTCTTATGACCTACTTTAGAGGAAGGTCAGATAATTCTTCTACAACCTGCTTCAGGGGAGAAGGGTGAGAGAAGGTCAGAGAGATCTTCCTGATTCTGCTGTTTTCTCAAATGCCAAGCTGCCATGTTTTAAGGCAGTATTGTTACTGAGCAATCAACAGGCTCACTGCCCAATGCACATAGAAGCCAATACTATGACACCCGCCTTGGAGAAAAGAAAAGCTTTATTGCAAATTGACTGGCAAAGAGACAGGAGAAAAGACTCAAATCTGTCTCCTTGAGCTGGGAGCCAGGTTGGATTTTATAAGCATAGGGTAATGAGGTGTGATCTGATTAGATCTTGCAACGAGATAATGCCAGGGCTCAATCTGATTGGATCCTGGATCCTGCCATGTGGTGTCCACTTCTTAATTCAGTCCCCTCTCCTGGCTCCAAGCACTTAGGTTCCACCCGTGGTTGCATGCTTGGTTCATCGGGGCATGCTCAGTTTTTGTGACCTTTAACCTGTGGGTCCATGGCAACTGACAAACAACTCACAACTTTATTACATAAAAGTTGAGCCAGATTGGTTTGGTGCAGTTACAGTGTGTTCTGAATCTGTAAGTTGAAATGGAGAGAAAAAGTTTCCCTCTTTCTAGAAAGTTAAACTATAAGATTAATTCATTAACTGATCATTTCATATCACAGGGAGGAAGGAGAATGGCTTTTGGGTTTGTGGGACTATAACTGCTTTGAGGGTATTAACACATCTGAGGTAAGAGTAGCAGGGATATCAATCAAAAGAGAGCTTGGGCAACATTGGGAGCCTAGAAAAATACAAATTAAAGAAATAATGGCAGAGCAAGGCAATCACACTTGGAAGGAGAACAGCCTGTGATCAACAGACTTCAATTATTCCAATCCGGTTAGCAAGGATGTCGCTAATGAGGACAGGTTGCAGAATGTCTTTCTGCATAGACTATTTGATCCCATTGACAACACTATACTATTTGTGAAAATGATGAATCAGATTACCATGTCTACTGCCATGAAATATTTAATTCAGGGACTTTCTCTAGTTCTGATTCATGTACTTTAATATTACAACTCTTGCTACTGCTACTGCTAGTAATCCTTTTGAAAGCTGAATGGGATAGGCATTCATACACATTATTTCATTTAATCCTCAGGTCAGTCCTGAGGTGAGGGACATTGTCCTAATTATATGGGTGAAGAAACTGAGATTCAAAAATGTGAGTCCAGGTTTGCATGAGAATATTGAATCTTCTGTGTATGATTTGACTTCAACATGTGTCTGTCTGTTGAAAAGCAAGGGAGGAACAATGGGACATTAATTTCTCTTATAAAACAACTCAGTTCTCCTTTGAGGATTAAGTGTATCACTAGCGTTAAGCACCAAGCACTGTATGTTCATGTGAGCCAAATAGTTGCGTGCATTTCCAAAATAACAAGATTTTATTTCCTCTTAATAAAATGGGATTTTTTTAAGGCACAGGTTTTGCTTCTCTTCTTGGATGTTATTTATTGTTTTAATAATGGTAGAAAAGCATACAGAGTACAAAAAACTCGAAACCTGATTTATTATGGAAATTGGACCAACGTAGCTAAGGATTTATTGTTTTTACCCTTGAAGGTCCACATTTTTCTATTCTTTGGCTTATGGGTCCTTTCTATCTCTCCACCCTTCATGATTATTTTGCTCTAAGTTCCTGTACAAGGTTAAAATTGATTTTTCAGAACTTCCAATAACAATATATAAAGGATATAACTCCAAAGGTGGCATTTCTAACTGAAGTGCTTAGCTTATATCTGTTAATTTAATATCACAAACTCCTTTCTTTAGCACAATAATTTATTTCTTAACAGAGGATGCATGAAGGACAAAAAGCGTGCTGAGTTAAATGGTACTATTTCTGCCAAAGCATTCTCGAGACATTCACATTATGTATGGAATGTAATAGCCACTATCATTAACTTAGAAGTGCTTTGATGTGAAGGAAGATCTCTCACGAACACACACTTAACATTTATACTATGGTGGTTCTCCAAAATTTAAAAATTATTTATGGAATTTACTAACAATAGTGCATAGGATTTGCTCTTTCATAGGCAATATATGACCAGGTATCTATGACCCACACACTTTTAGTGTTACATTGGCTGCATTATTTGAAGCCATTCAGCTGTGTCCTCATTTTGATATCCTGAAACACTCTATGCAGATCCTATTAGTGACTCCTCCCCTAACACTCTACGATGCTGAATACTGGTCTCATGAAAGAGAGAAGCTTTCAAAATTTAGAGGAACATAGTGTAAGGGGACTCTTGTTTATATATTCCAAATGTTTTTCAGTCATGCTATCCCATCAACTTATTTTTTTTTATTTTGGCATATTGTTTTCTATACAGGGTAACAATTGTTATTGTTGCTCTTATACCTAACATGGCTTAGGGACGTTGCAGCAATGACCAACATTAAGGTAGTTTTTGGACTTAAATCTCAAAAATATTTTTATGAACTATTTATGCAGTATTATTAAGGAATATTCATAATCATGCTTTAAATAAATCCCTTTGAGCCTCTCTTACTTCAGTGTGCATACCTGGCTTTAAGTCACTTGTAGATCAGTACTCACCTTGGTATCAAAAGTGCCTAGGACCTGGCACTTGCCTCTCATGTGGCATCACAGGTGCTGAGAGACTGTCAAGTGGGTAGAGCTGGGTTCACCTGAGAACAAGATTACTGATGCTCCGAAGTGAAGTGTTATGTAGAGGTAACAGTTTTCTTCTTGACTATATCTTAGGAAAGCCGTTTAAAAAGTCTTTGTTGGGAGCCCTTTAAAGAAAGCTGCAGCATTACTAAGCCCCAAATATCTTAGGTCCTGTTTTATTATTTGCCAAGAAAATGAACCACATATTAGAATAGGCTCAGAAATTTCTGCTGTTCCTTTACAACTTTGAGCTAAGTGTGAGAGTCTTCTTAGAGCCCATAAGTTGGTTTCTCTAGCTATTAGCCTTGTACCATTGAGGAGATGTGTAAATAAGAAACTGACTCTTAATTCCAGGGACTACATTTGTTCAAAATCAACACAGTCTTTGCCCGTTTTGTACTCTACTAAATTTTGCTTGAATCCTTTTCTTTTGTCCTCCCTTCCTCCAGCACTTTCTAATTACTTAATGAATTGAAGACTTTAGTTTGTCCTGAAGTCAGAAAAGTTGGGATAATACAGCGGATTTAAAATACAGTTATTATTTTTAAACTTGAAAGATTGTTCTTTATTCTGACATGGTGCCCTTTAGCTGTTTTGTTGTTAGAACATTATTTTTTTTTATGAAATATGATCATGGCTATAGTGATTTTTTCCTTTTCAAAAATGCTCTGAACAAAAATATTCTGACAAAAGCTTTAAGGTTGGCAACTCTACGTTCATCCTCAATTTATATTTGAAATTTTATTGATGTATGAAATTCGAAGCCTGGCAAACATAACTGTAGACAAAACCTATAACTGAATTGTAATATTTACTTGCAGATTTCCCTGAAAGGAACACACCTGGCAACAGAGACTAGAAATATTTTCAAGGATATGACAGATGATTTTGCACATCAAATAGGTGGTAAGTCACCGCCTCTCAAGTTTCCACTTGACTGTTATCTGTTATCCGACATTTACCCTTGGTGCACTGGTGATACATCACAGCTCAGTACTGAAGATAGTCACCACCTGGGTCAAACTCCAAGGCGAAAGGCTGTCAGATTTGCTTTGTCTTGTGGTTCTCACCTCATCTCCAGGTGTGATTTACAAATGACATTGCTTGAACCTGGGTCTGACTCAAGCTATACACTTAAGAGAAGCTTTGTACACCTTCCAGTTTTTAAATCATCACCTGAATAGGAGCAAAACAGAGCTGGAGGGTTACATTGCAAAGTTAGTCTTGAGTTGCGGTTTACGAAGAGTTGGGGATATGGATCACTTGGTAAATCTGCAGAGAGATACGTGGGGATTTTTGGTCTCAGATGCTCTGTTACGGTGACGTTACGTCTTTTCTCCATCTATCTGTGTAGTGTAGTGTACAATGAAACAGATAATGATGCACAGTTTTGCTAAGTGCTAGTTTTGGAAGAGGATTCTTTTTGAATGAACAAATTAGAGTGAATTTATAAAGATTAGATAAGGATTGTTATTTGCAAGTATAAAATGAAACTCCTAACTATAACAGGCAGGAGGGGGCCATCTAATCTCAATTCTCACGTAGGTATCGAAAGGATAAAAAGATTATTTTGTTTATGTATATTACTGTGCCCTATACATGAAAGGCACTAAATAATAATCTCTTTGAAAGATCGAATGAATTCTGTTTATATCAATTTCATTTACCAATGCAAACTCTATACAACATTGTATTATATAAAAGCATATATTATTTTTTGCCAATATGAAGGTATAATTTTCCAAATGCTTTAAAGTCCATAGAGAAACAAATAAAACACTACATATTATCCATACTTCAAACAGCTTCACTTTATTGTCAGAGTTAAGTAATATTAGTTTGGTATTCCTTTTAATTTTTATGTATAAATAACATTTAAAAGATGGCAATACAGAATAGTAAATTTTGAAGTGAATTTATAATCACGCTGTGTTGTTCCAGGTACAGGCAAAATTTTGTCTTTCAATTTTTTTTTTCCTACCCACATTCTAGGGCCAGTGTCTAGAGTTACTACAAATCAAGCAGCAATATATAGAATTAATTTTTAAAATTTGAAGCAGAACATCATCGTGGAAAGAGTTATAGAATCAGAGAAAGAAGATCTAAGCTCTAATCTTGCCTTTTCTTTTTTATAAAATAAGCCAGTTGGATACCATATGTTTAGCATTTCTTTAGCTTCATACTTCTCAGCTATAAGAAAGATGTATTTGAACATTAGTGAAAAGGGTAGTAAAAAGTAGTGAAAAGTTAATGAAAATATGAACCTCATTTAACAGCTTTTGAACAATTTGTTGGGTTAGTCCTTTCCAATTCACTAAAAATGTTGACACCTCCTCTGTGAAATCTTCCCTATTTCTCCTTTAATTTGCTTACACTTTTTATGGGACCTGTAGGGTTCTGTGCTTTGTGTTTTGAATACAGTGACGTGTGTATATGAGATTATCTTGTCTCCCACAGCACAAGTACTTTGCCACACCTCTTTCAGTTTTATATCCTACCACAGTGCCCGACATATTGTTTCACATAGAATGCTAAATAAACATTTAATAAATAATTGATTGAACCATTACAGAAGGTATTAGCCAGGGATTTACCAAACTACAATGTTCAATTATTCATTTATTCATTCAAGAAACACTTGCTGAAGTTTTACTGTGTACCACACGCTGGACTAGGGGCTGGAGATATAAAGGTAAATACAGTTGCTGGAATTAATGAGCTCCTAAAATAGCAGGCTGACATTTAGCCAATGAGTGACCACACAGTGTGATGTATCAATAGCATAGGATGTGATGGTGTATGAATTACGGTAAAGATTTCCTAGGCTAGACGGTGTAATTTCTCAGCTAGGTATTAAAGAATTAGCATGTGTTTGTGAAGTAGATCCCTGTGTACTTGCATGCAAACCAGTGTGTGTATATGCGTGTCTGTGTAGGGGGCTTCAGAGAGGTGAGAACAGCGTGGCATGTCGGGGGCAGGGGAGGGGGAGGAGAGGCTGGAGGCAGCCAGGAGGGCCAGGAGAGTAGGTGGTTGGGGAGAAGGCTGCGTAGCTACAACTGTCAGTGATGGGGGCCCAAGCACAGGTTTTAAACAGGGAAAGCACCAATCACCCAGTGGCACTTTGGAGGACCGTTTAGGGTTGAGAGATACGGGGGGGGGGGGGGGGGGGGAGGGCCCTCCTTCAGCAGCCACTGCGAAAGTCCAGTCATGAGAGCTGACAAGAACTGGGACCCTGAGGTGTCAAAGGTGATGGAGGGAAGCAGATGGTTACCAGCTGCTTGTTGCCCTGACACAGAAGCCTGTAGATTTGCACTTGTATTAACTCGGGTGGATTCTTTCTAGAAAAACATTTAAATCTTCAACCATGAAAGTTATGGCCAAAAGGATTAATAGAGAAGTACCAAGTTATGTTTGCAAGAGGGAAAAAGAATCATTGGGAAAAGAAAGGCATGATAACTATGTCCCTTAGGTTTCAGAGCATGGTGGAAGGGCTTCCACTTGCTCTCTTGCATGTGTCAAATCTGTCATGACACCATTTCCCTGGAAGAGGTAAAAAATCTTCCTCTTTAGTTGACTGTATCAGATACACCCCGAATTATCAATGTCAACATCTTTTGTGGTGGTTGTGTGTGAGGACGTGACAGATTTACTTCACCCTGTGACTGTATAAAGTGACATTCACAAAAACCTTTATTGGGAGAGAAGGAGTGAGCTTGCAGAGTAGGTGAGTTTAACAAGCAGTTTGAAAGGGGAATGAGGATAAAAGCTAAGCAGGTTTTAAGAAAATCCAAGTGTGGGACGTGGAGGGCAGAGCTAAGTCAGTGTTTTCTGCTGGTGGTTTCTGCATAAATCTCTGGCAGAGACGTCCTCCTCCTCCTGGGGAAGAAACGGAGAAAGAAGATATGAGGCTCAGTCCCTTAAAAATCCAGCTAACCTGCCTTTCACATAGTAGACCCCGAATAAGTGTTATTTGAATAAAATTTATGTAGTGTTGTGTAAAGGATTTTGCGTTTTAAGGACAAAATTCAAAGTCATATTGGAAATGGACAGATAACCACAAATCTTACACTTTTCAAACTTTATTAAATAAAACTACATAGGTTGCTTTTTTAAAAATAAAAACTCTGTTTATTAATGTTTTTTTTTCTTATTGAAAATATTTTATTTTATTTATTTATTTATTTATTTTTTATTTCATCTTATTGTTATGGGGGATACAGAATTGCAGGTTACATACGTTGTCCATGTACCACATTTCACCCCAAGTCAGAGCTTCAGGCGTGTCTGATCCCCAGATAGTGCGCATTGCACCCATCATGTAGGTATATATCCCTCCCTTCCCCACCCCCCCCTTCCCGAGTCAGCACCTTCAAGCATTACCATTCCCCAAACGGTGCCCAAAATGTTAATCAGGTAATGAATTATTTTTTTCTTTTAGTGTCAGAATTAATTCTATGTCTAAGTAAATTATTTATAGACGTTACTTTTATTTATCACCAATAATTAGTAAAATTAATAAAGAGGCATCTTATTTTATATTGTATCCTCATATATTTTTTAACTTTTTATTGAGGAAATTTTAAATGTATACAAAAGTGCGCCCAGCTTATTAAACCTTAATATAGCCATCATTCAGTGTTAACATTTATTATCTCATGATAATCTTGTTTTATTCACTTCCCTTACTTTTTCCTTATTATTTTTAATTAAAATTTTTTTATTATTTTGAAGCAAATCCTAAACATTATTATCATTTCATCCTCAAAATTTCAGCATGTGTTTCTAATGATGAAGATTCTTTTAAAAAGAACAAAAACAAAAACTTCTCAGCATAACCACAGCAATACCTTTATGGCAGCAAGACCTCTACAGCACTTAAAAATGACCAGTAATCCTGTCATTATATATCTAGCCAAGGCTCAAATTTCTAATTGTCTCTTAAATGTGATGAACATATTTTTTAACTCTTTGGGTCTAGACCCAAATAAGCTATACATATTGCAATTGCCTGGTATTTTTGTCTTTATTACTCTGTAGGTTCCACCTTACTTCCCTTTTTTCCCCTTGAAATTTATTTGGTTAGGAAACTGAGTCATTACCCTATAAAGTTTCCACCAATCTGGATTTGAGGAATCGCAGCCCCATTGTGTGATTTAACATGCTCCTTTGCTGTCTGTATTTCCTATAAATTGGTAGTTTGATCTAGGGACTAGATCAGATTCAGGTTAAATTTTTTGTTTTTATAAGACTTCTTCGTATGTGAAGTTGTGTTCTTTAATTAGAAAACTTATAACCTCTGGTGTGTTGTCCTGTTATAAAGTTAACAGCTGTTGCTATACAATCCCTATGTCTTCATGTACATACGATATAATTTTAAAAGTTGTAATGTAAAAACCATTCAAATGCATATTCTGAACAACTAAAGTTTGTTGAGAAAGAATAGGTGTCACCTGAGATTAACAACAACAACAACAAAACACTTTGTAAAAAACCATGAATGCAAATAATTCGTAATGACCCCATCAAAGGCTCATCTCGTTTATCCAAATAATATGCCATGCATCAACAAGCACCTTGACAAGGAAACTTCTTTATGTGTGATATAAATCACGAATTGCTACCTTATTTAAAAACTGGATGATAATAACAGCTCTGTGACTCCATAAATTTGAGTTTCTAATATTATGCAGAAGAACATAAAACCTGTTTATGCATTATAATGCAGCAATAATGTATCTTTTTGCAATCATTGGCATAACTAAGTCTACTAACTTGCCTATAGCATGCATAATGACAAGTTTGCAAAATGCTCAGAATTTTAAATTTTGATTCACCTGCAATCCAAATCCCTGCAGCAATTAAAGAGAAAACCACACATATCAAACCAACAAATCCCTTTAACTGAGTAAGATGCAGTTTTCAGGGAGAGAATGTTCATGTGCCCCTTGAGGCTCTAGCAAAACTGGAGTCAAATAGATATATGTATGTGCAATTAAAATAAGTCCTGATTGAAATGGTTTTCGTCCTATCTTCTTTAAATTAAAAACTCATTGGAATTCAACAAAAGCATGTTAGCTTGAGCTGTCCAGTGTTTTTGCCATTTTTTTGGCTATTTCTGTGGAAGCAAAAATGAAGTGAAGAGTTGAGATATCTGGATCAGGAGTTGGCAATTTTCTGTAAAAGTCCAGAGAGCAAATATTTTAAGCTTTGCAGACACTTTCGTCTCTGCCACAGCTACTCGACTGTGCTATTGCATCACAAAGATAACCTTAGACAATATGTAAATGAATGAGCATGGCTGTGTTCCAATAAAACTTTACAAAAACAGAAAGTTGGCCAGACATGGCCTGTGAGTCACAGTTTGCTGACCCCTGATCTGGATAATTCAAGCCAAATCTTATTGCGTATTGAAGAAAGTATTTCTTTTTCCCCTAGATAATCGAGGTTGGCAGCCCATACTAATTAAGTTCAACAGAAGGTAGCTTAATTCTCCACTCCATTTGATATGTGTAGACACAGGTTTTGTTATATTTTTAAAGCACGTCCTTTGAGAAGGCCAGCCACCTGTCTGAGTTTATTAGAATTAATAAGGGATAAGAATGGATTGTCCTGTGTAGAACAAAGGAAATCTTCCAGAAGAGGTTTAGCACTTGAAGGAGACCTTGTGTGTTTTTACTTGGTTTTATAAAGGAACCACTTCAAAGTTGAAGAGACACCAGAGAAGAGAAAGAGAAAAAGAGATTTTATTTGTCAGAGTTAGAAATCAATCATTAACTGTAACATTAAACATGAACTTTGTATTCCTGTTGCTTCAAACAACAATAACAACAAAAACCTCACAATTCATTTAAAGTCGGCAATTCACTTTAAGGAAGCTGTATAAATTGCCCATTGCCTGAATTTAAAAATAAATATGTTCGATATATCTTTCATTTGTCTACAATTAACTTTTATTATAACATAGATTATTCAGTTGAATAAAATAGGTTTTCCTTGCAAAGATGATCCCACAATCTTAAGAATTTTAAAATACTACATTATTAAATATAATTTATAAACCCAAATGGACATGTTCTAAAGAGAAAAGATCTTTTATTCCAGCCTCATATTTGAAAAAAATGTGTATCGAAAATTTGTCTTAAATTTTCTAAGATAAATTTTTGTCATCAGATAACTTAGGGAGAATCTAAATCAAGGTGATTTTTTATTGTATTTAAAAATTTACAGAGGAGTGAGCTCAGTACTGGACATACAAGGAAAGTGCATTCTAAGTTGTAATCAGTTGTGACTAATTGAAACTGAGAGATTTATATGGAACTCTACTTACTAGACACAAGCTATTGTTTTCTTTGTTGGGTAGCAAAAATATTTTTTTTAAGCTTTGACTTGTTTCCAAAGGACATTTTCTAGAAGGTTGTCCAAGTTGTTTTTCTAATGTTACAAAGATAACTTGCAAACATTCAACAAATTATCTAACACTTGAAGTTTGCATTTTTCCCAATTCTATGAAGTGTCAAGTGTTGAAGATTGCTCTATACTTCCTAGGCATTTTGTTCTAGCTCAGGGGAAAATTAAACTTCTGAAACATAAGGAAAGATTTTACTATGTATGTCTTTTCTTTCAAATGAGGCTTGACTTTTAAGCTTGACATTTGAAAACTTTAAGATAGATGACACAGATAAATGATCCTTTTATGTACAGAAGGAAGAAAAGGAATTGGTGAACAAGTTTATAACTGCTGTTTGTAAAACCTGCTAATAAGCCTGCTAATGGGAGACAGATTAAGGAATGTGTTTTGCCACAGATTTATCCCTGTAGCAGCTACAATGAAGAACTATGATTCTGGCATTCAGTTCCTGAGCTACAGTTTTTGTAATTAAAAAAAAAAAAAGCAACACAGATTACTTAATGATGGACAATTGTGTGTTTGTTAATTATGTTTACATATGCACAGAGACATTCTTTAGACAACTTCAGCACAAAATTGAATTGGGATGTGAAAAGGTATTTTTACTTAATGATGAAACTGTAAATATGTAACATGCTCCCTGTACTTTTTTTTGCTTGTGTGCTTCTGATCTCATCATAGCAATGCTTCTTTTGAGGGAATTTCTGGCTGCCTCTGTTCATTTGTACAGTCTTAGATCTGATGACCTTTAAATTTATGACCTAGTAAATTATCTTCCTCAGCTTTGGAACAAAAAGAGATGGGCCAGTAGAATTTTAATTACAAAGAAACCTGGCAATGATCCTGCTAATAGAATACAGATTCTATAATACATGATGCAGCGTAAGCCACCCTTACATTTACTTACATTTTGTTTTACCCTAAAATGTTTTACCCCAAAATGTTTTACCCCAACTGAAGAAATATGACTTTTAGAGCTGTGTAATGAAAAACCGCTCATATACATATAAAGTCTGAGAATATTCTTATGCATCTGTTTTTGTGGAAGCATGTCTGTTAACATTTTTAACTAAAGATACAGAATAGCTTTTTGAAATGCATGAAGTGTTTTCTAGAAAAACAAGTACATGGAAATATTTCTAATATTTTTTTTGGAATGTCTTTTTAGTAGAATATGTATGTCTATATACATATAAATAATCGTTTAAAATTGCTAGAGTGTGCAAGCATTTCAGGTTTAACTATATTGTTATATAAAAGTGAATAAATGTACGTTTTGACCCTGAAAAGAGTTATCTATCCCTGATAGGAGGAATTTCTGACAGTGTCAACAAGTTCTTGCAGATCCAGATCAAGCCAGCTACAACTAGGGTAGCATAATCCTTTCATGATGTTACGAATGGATGATTTTCAGTAAGAGACTATTAGTTGAGGATTACGGTGCCAGGCAAAATGACAAAGTTAAAATATTTTGGAGAAAAATTCAGCTCTGTGTTGTCATTTACCTTCTAGATATTCTAAAACACATTTGGCCATGGGCTGGGATTTCCTGTAAAATTTTAAGAGTTTTAAAGGAGTGTGTTACTGCACAAAAGGAATGCCCTGGCACGAGAAAACATTTTTGGCAAAGGAAGAGTTATGGGAGATCTTTATCAAATAATGAAGAACTAAGAAGGAGGCAGGGACATTGTGGTTTGGAGAAATGGCTGGCTTTGGAAGATTAAAACCTCTGATGTTGCCTTTGGAAAGTTGTTCCAGATGCACTTTTTCCATGGAATACTTAGGTTGTCAGTAAATCCTCTGGATAATTGGGCTGTGTCCACGTAGTTATGTATGCAGTCATACGTCGATTAATGACAGTCTGAGAAATGCATTGTTAGGCGATTTTATCACTGTGCGAACATCACAGAGTGCACTCACACAAACCTAGATGGCACAGCTACTACACACCTGGGCTATGTGGTGTAGCTATTGCTCCTAGGCCACAGACCTGTACAGCATGTGACTGTACTCAGTACTGTAGGCAGTTGTAACACAGCAGTAAGTATTTGTGTCTCTAAACATAGACAAGGTACAGTCAAAATATGACATAAAAAATAAAAAATGATACAGCTGTATAAGGCCATGAAAGGAGCTTGCAGGACTTGAAGTTATTCTGGGAGGGTCAGTGAGTGAGCGGCCAGTGAAGGCCTAGGACATTACTGCCCACCACTGTAGACCTCATAAACACTGTACACTTAGGCTACACTAAATTATACAAGCAGTTTTCTTTCTTCAATAATAAGTTAAACTTATCTAAATGTAACTTTTGTATTTTATAAGTTTTATTTATTTATTTTATTTTTTTTTTTTTGAGACGGAGTCTCACTCTGTTGCCCAGGCTAGAGTGAGTGCCGTGGCGTCAGCCTAGCTCACAGCAACCTCAAACTCCTGGGCTCAAGTGATCCTCCTGTCTCAGCCTCCCGAGTAGCTGGGACTACAGGCATGCACCACCATGCCCGGCTAATTTTTTTCTATATATATATTTTAGCTGTCCATATAGTTTCTTTTATATTTTTAGTAGAGATGGGGTCTCGCTCTTGCTCAGGCTGGTCTCGAACTCCTGAGCTCAAACGATCCGCCCACCTCGGCCTCCCAGAGTGCTAGGATTACAGGCGTGAGCCACCGCGCCCGGCCTATTTTATAAATTTTAAATTTTTAAAAACTTTTTCACTCTTTTATAAAAACACTTAGCTTAAAACACACACACATTATACAGCTGTACAAAAATATTTTTTTCTTTATATCCATATTCTGTAAGCTTTTGTGTATGTTTTAGATTTTTCTTTTTTTTTTAAATTTTAAACTTTTATGTTAAAAACTAAGCCACACGTACACTAGCCCAGGCCTATACAGGGTCATTGTCTTTTACCTCTACACCTTGTCCCTCTGGAAGGTCTTCAATGGCAATAACAGGCAGGCAGCTGTCATCTCCTGTGATAGCAGTGCTTTCTGGAATGCCTCCTGAAGGACCTACCTGAGGCTATTTTATAGTTAATTTTCTTTTTTATAAGTACACCCTAAAATAATGAGCAAAGTAAATACATAAGCCGGTAACATATCATTTATTATCATTATCAAGTATTAGATACTGTACATAATTGTGTGTGCTCGACTTTTATATGACTGGCAGTACATTAGGTTTGTTTACAGCATCACCACAAACACTTGAGTAATGCACTGTGCTATGACATCAGTCGGCAATAGAAATTTTCTAATTCCATTATAATCTTATGGGACCACCATGGTATATGCCATCCAGTGTTGACTGAAATGTACAGCTCATGGCTGTAGTTACTTTGGAAATTTTTATGGAATTTAAAAGGTAAATTTATTTATTTTTTAGTTTTAAAAAACTCTTTACTGAATTACACAGAAAAAAGTACATATTCTAAATGTATACAGCCGAATGAATTCTCACAATTTTCATTCTAGCATCCAGCCCCCACATCAAGAAACATAACATCACCAGCATCTGAGAAGCTCTGCTTCTGTGTCTCTCCAGACCTTTCTCCCCACTCCTACAGTAACCACTATCCTTATTTTTAAACTACAGATTAATTTTATTTTTCTTTTTACCTTATATAAATTGATTCATAGAGAATGTATTCTTTGGGGTCTGGATTCTTTCACTTGATAGTGTGTTTGTTAGATTTATCTATATTATTATGAGTAGTTTTATTAATTTTCATTATTATATGCATTTTATTGTGTGAATATATTACAATTTATTTATTCACTTTACTATTTCTTGGGTAGTTTCCAGTTTTAATGATTATGAATAGTGCTGCTATAGACATTAATATACATGTTTTTGCTAAGTATATCCATGCATTTTTACTGTATACATCTCTACCTCTAAAAACCATATTTATTATGGTTATTATAAAAGTATTTGCCAACTCCAATATTGAAATCATCTGTGGGGGCTGCATCTATTGTCTTATGTTTTTCCTCTTGATTATTAGTCATAGTTCCTTGGCTCTCATATGCCTAGCAATTTTTGATTTTATGCTGTACTTTGTGATTAAAAGAATTACAGAAGTCCCAGATGACTTTATGTTCTGCCCAAGTGCAGGCAGACATAGAGCAAAGGGATTGTCATCTCAATTCAGTCAGAGATTGAGCTGGGTTGGGACTCGGTTGCAGTGATAGTAAAACTCAGTCTACATCTCACTTGCTCCTCTTCTTTGAATGTGGTCCTCATGGTATTCTGAGTGAAGGTTTGTCAGTTATTCTTATTTTCAGCCCTAAAGGACTGCAAGAGATCCAGATCTGTGCTTTGAAAGTTCCCAGCCCAGGTCTCCGGCTGCCTTCTCATGCCACTTGGAGAAATGGCAAAGGTGTTAAGAGAGACAAAGCATGTGCTGCGGCTGTTCTGTCGCTGGCTCGTGTGTTTCCTAAATGCTATGAAACTGCAGGAGATCTCATTCCCCTTTCAGGGACTTTGGGCTTAGTTTCGCAACCCCCTGCATAACCCTAGAACTCTGCAAATGTCCCAGGAGGTAAAACAGCAGTGTATTTCCAATTTGTCCTCTGGCACTATGCAACTGCTAAGTGCTTTTTTGGTTTCTCTTTTCCATGACAGTGATCTCTGATTGGGCCATACTCTGTACTCAGTCTGAGCCCAGAATCACCAAATGTGCTTGGGGAACAAGAGTAGCTGTCTATCACTAGGCCTCCTCATAATATTTCTGCTTCCCTGGAATTTTAGTTGGTTTACTTTTTGTTTTTTGCGTAACTCTCTGACATCTTCATGAAAATATTACTTTTAAATTTATCTCTCGTTTTTTCCTTTTGCAGTGGAAGCACTGGCCTCTCAAAACTACTACCTTCTCTCAGAAGTGGACATGAGGAAGGTAAATTTTGACTGTATGTTGCATCGTATGATTCTTTATATTTTAGAAAACAAATACAATATCTCTGCTTGTATTCTCACAGCAATTCCATGAATTAAGCAAGATGTGCATCAATCTTTCTATTTATGGATTAGGAAACCAAGGTCTCATAAATTAAATCTCTTACAAAAGATCTCTCTACCAAGGGGCAGAGAAGAACCTTGTGTCATTTAATTCCCTAAAGTCTAGTGTTATTTGCCGCATACCACACTGCTTTTTAAAAACTTTATTTTTTAAATCGATAAATAAAAATTGTATATATTTATTGTATACCACAACTATTTTTAACAAAGGGACACAACCATAGTCACAAACACATGGGCAGCTATTTACATATCATTTGCAGACCTGAGACCAACAGAATAATTTTATATGCCTTGTTTTTGCGTGTGATACCAGTAAAAACAACAACAGCAAAAATCTAGAAACCCATATACATGATGCGGCATACGGGACACTAAAAACCTTAGCCCTGTCCCCAAATACTCATCCTGCCCTGCTGTCAAGGAGCGTGCTTGGAATGTTGTCATTCTTGCTTTGTCCCTTTGAATTAAGTGGAGTCCTCTTGAGAATCCTGGTCAGAACCAGATATTTCTGAAAAAAGCGGATTCTGTATTTTTATATCATGATGAAAATGAAATTTCCAGAGGATGGTAACAACATGCCATAAGAAAAGAGGTAGAACAGTGAAGTGCATAAAAGCAAAACAAATGGATATCGTACAGATTTCACCATGTCTCAGAAAGCAAACAGAACTGCAGGTGTACAGCAAAGGGTAGGATGCTCAGAGAAGACCAATACGGGGAGGGGCCGGTTAACCATAAACCTATAGATGTTATAAGTGGAAGAAACCTGATAGGTTGAAAACTTGTCTATTCCAAGGGGAACACTGGCAACCTGAGAGCCAGATGGTGTGGGTGTGTTTGCTTGGGCTGGCAAAGGGATGATTTTTAAGTTGCATAGGAGCGTCTGTAGAGGGGTAGTAGCTCTTTAGTTTGACACAGTCCCCAATACTTCCTCTTATTTTTTGTTTATTGACTTTCTTCTCTGCTCTTGAAAGCATTTGAGCTTATAACTCTTGACTAGTTAAATCATTTTATTTTATATTAATACATGAGATCCTGGGCCTAGAAAGTGGCATGTCCAGCTTAACAAAACGTATTCTTCTTGTCATTATTCCCTGAAATCACCTCCTCAAATCAGTTCACAGCCTATTAATAATTAGTTTACCCACTTGTTATTTTACAACATATGGTACTCCTTCTTTATACTTTTCTTTCCGCTAGAGTGCCTCTTCCTTCCTCCACCCATAAAGGAACAGACATTTTAGCTTCAGGTGATTGATCTAAGGCCAATGGGTAGGAAATGTGAAGCAGATTTCAACCTCCCTATAATGATTAACTTTCTATAAATTTTAGAGCAACAAGTGGTTTTAAAATCATGAAAGCTCAGACATGGGAAATGTTCGATCCCAAATTAGGGATACTAAAGAGGGGATTCCTACATTGGATGAAAGTTTGACTTTGAGAGCTCTGCATTTCCTCGCAATTTAAGAAACATATGTAAATCCTGATCTGTATCTATAGAGTCCATAAATTTAGCATCTGTATTAATAGCTGTATTTGTATTTATGTCTGATTTCACCTCTATTTCCAGAACCACACTATACAACTCCAGCTCTATCTCTACCTCTGTGTGTCACAAAACATATGAATTTGTTTGTGTACTTAAAGTGTTTATTTCATAGGACTGTATCTAGTATCTAGTATTATGAGTCATGTGGTATTTTAGGTGCTGTTGAGGTTAGAGCAGTAGACCAGAACTCAAATAATGCTGCAAATAGCCATGTCCATTAAGATTGTCAGGATTAAAAGAAAAATTTAAGGGATAAACCAAAAGTTAAAGAAGTTAAGGATCCTGTTAGATATCTCTGATTTAATCTGTTAGTTGCTGAGACATCGTTATGGCATGTTTTATGGAGTTTGGACCTCTGTCTGCGTGCTGTCGGGTCTCCAAATTCTTGTATTCCAGGAGATTGCGGTAATGTGTGTCACTAGTGCCAAGATGTGGACAGAGATTGTAACCGTAGAATTGAGTGAGAATGAAGCCTTCTTTGATTTTGTATATAATTAAGTAAAACACTATAAAGAGTGGAAATAAATGATTTTGTTTTCATTTTCTCTTTTTTTCTTTTTCCTTGTGAAATAGAGAAATAGGACACTTTTTGTTCCTCTGTAAAATCCTCAGCTAATGCAAGGTTAGCTAGACAATATGGCAAGGCTAATTGACTTTTTAGAAAATTTCATTTCTTTAAAACAATGTGCCAACACATGGAGTAGTTTGCAAGCTTCCTATAATTTGGAAGCAACTCCTCACTTGGATCAAAATTTCAGTAGTTTGTTTTCCTATAACTGATGTAGCAGATTGGAATGGAGAAAGGAGAAGTAGAAAGCGGCGGTATCAATCCTCTAGTCTGAAGCCTCCAGCAAATCAAATGTTATGGAATGTAGTATAAAATTCTGAATTGGTTACCAATTCCTTATAGGAAAAGTATCTATAAAGAAACAAAACTAACCTGTTGCCTGTTGCCTCATGAGACAGCCATTCTTTTTCTAAATAGCTGAAAATATTGGCATTTTTTTCCTAACCCCTTGCTATCTGTAGGAACTTCAGAGTCTGTTTTTGCATTCTGTTCTGTTTCATTGATGTATTTATCTATCTTGATGTCAGTAACGCATTGCCTTGGTAAGGTAACTTCTAAGGCAGTTTGAAATTAGGTAGTGTAAATCTTCCAAGTTTGTTCTTCATTGTCACAGTTGTTTTTGTTATTCTAGGTCCTTTAAATTTTTATATAAATGTTTGCATCATTTTGTAAATTTCTTCAAAAAAGTCTACTGGGATTTTTTCCCCAGATTATGTTAAATCTATAGTTATATTTGGGGAGAATCCAAATCTTAACAATATTGAGTCTTTTAACTCATAAAACAGCATATATTTCCTTTTATTTAAGTTCTCTTTAATTTCTCTCAGTAGTGTTTTGTAGTTTGTAGGGCACAGGTATTTATCCCTAGGCATTTCATATTTTTGATGGTATTGTTAGTGTTATTCTTTGTTAAATTTCAGTTTCCAATTGTTCATCACTAATATATAAAAATATAATTGATTTTTGTGTATTGATCTTATATCCTGCAGCCTTTCTAAAATCATTTATTAGTTCCAGTAGCTTTTTTTATAGATTTATTTTCAATTTTCTATATAGACAATTTTGTCATCTGTGAATAATGATAGTTTTACTTCTTTGTTTCCAATTTGGATGCATTTTATTTCTGGTTTTTTTTTTTTTTTTTTTTTTTTTGCATTATTGTGCTGGCTAGAACCTGTGGTACAATGTTGAATAGAAAAGATGACAGCAGATGACCTTGGTACAGTTTTCTTCGTGATTCTTGAACTTGGTATTTGTTGAGCTTTTTAAATCTGTGGTTATAAGTTTTAATCAAATTTGGAAATATTTTGGTCATTATTTTTTCAGAGTTTTTGGTTTCTCTTTCTCTCTCCTCTCCTTCAAAAACTCAATGAAACATATATTAGGCCCTTTGATGTTGTTCACTGATGCTTTTTTACTTAATTTTTTTTTCTTTTTGGGTTTTATTTTCTTTGTGCTTCTTTGTTTTCCAGTTCACTAATCTTTTTTTCTGCAATGTCTAGTCTGTTGTTAATCTCATTCAGTGTACTTTCTTAATTCTTTGCTTACTGAGGCAACACCCTTCTGAGTATTCCACCCAGTACTTTGAATTTATGATGTTCCCATTACGGTTCATAGAAACAGGAAGTATTTCTCCCTCTGTGTGAGAGCTTGGCACTGTTCCCTCTAAACTTCTAATGTTGTTTTTTTTTTTTTTTCTGACCGTGGGTAGTTTGGTTATTGGTTATTATTCTGCTGCATACTCAAGGGTGCTCTCTACAGATCTCAGTAGTTTTCTCCCTGTGCAGTACTTGTGCACCTGTGCAAAGGGTGCACCTTGTAGGATAACACACACTTTATAAACCAGGGGTCGGTAAACTTTTTCTATAAAGGGCCAGATGGTAAATATTATAGGCTGTATAGTCCATATGGTCTCTGTTGCAACTATTCAGCTATGCCATTATAGCCTGAAAGCATTTACAATATGTAAATGAAAGCGTGTGGCTATGTTCCAATAAAACTTTATACACAAAACCAGGAGGCAGGCAAAATTTGGCCCATGGCCTTAGTTTACTGATGACTGTGACTGTGTGTGGGGGGGGGGAGGGGCGGCAAGTGCATATGTTTTGTAGTTACTATCTCCAGGTTGGGATGCGAGACAGCCTTATTCCAAATTCAAAGCAGAAAGAAGAGTCTATAGTTACTGAAACTTTTCAGATTGGTATACACTGACACTTGCTTTCATTATTTTTGCTTCTGTTTTTGAAATGCTAAGTAGTGAATCGTTTAATGCTGACATTTAAGCTAATTGCTCTTTAATGTACATTTGACATATGAGGCAACATATTGCAATCTAAAAATAATTAAGATAAATCATTTGCTTATATCTCTGTGGAAAAGACAAACCATTTTTCATCCCTCCTCCCTCCCTCCTAGCGTCAAATGCAGGGTTTCCTTTGGTGCTTGCCACCTGCCCTATGCGGGAGAAGTATGTGGAGGGGTGGCAGCTCCCCAGGAAGCTCTCTGTCACCAGGCAGCCTCCCCGACGGGGCTGCATTCCAGGGCCTGCGCTTCTGAATTCCTCGGCAGCACTTTGGCCGACAGCCAGCCTGCTATGAAGGATCAGATTCTGTTTCTCTCCATTTTACATAAACCCCCAGAGGATTTCCCTCTTCAACTTTTAAAAGACTGACTCCAACCAGCAAATCCAACAAGTGGGCCCATTTGTGAGTTGAATATCTTGGGAATTATGCTATACAAATAGGTCATAGTTGAATAACTAGTATTTGCAAAATTGATTTTTCTCTTTCGGTGGGGGCAAAATAAAGCAACCCTCATAGTTTTCTCTAGAGGGATTATACCACCATATAACAACTGTCACAGGGGTACAATACATTTTTGAGTAGAATGGGTCATTTGTTTCTTTGGGCACTTCATTTTTAGTTATAAAGTTAGCTGATCATATTTCAAAAGCCTGCTGTAATGTATGTTCTTTAAAGGAAGCCTTTTCTCCATTTGTGCTAAGCAAGTAACAGTTTCCAGCCTTGTTCAGTGTGATTATATTAATATATTATGAAACCAAAAGGCTATCAGTTATTCCTATAACAAAGGCAATTTTGTTAGTTTTTTGTAAATACAGATTTTGGGCATGCTTTAATAAAATGCATGTGACATTTTCTATATTATAATTTTTCATGAAAAGAAGTAAATTTTATGAACAGATTTATCACATTTAGTTAATTAAGTGCATATTTATTCAACACATTATGTATTAATATAAGGTGTATAAAAACATACTCAAGCTCAATGAGCTTTTTCTGTTCTCTCACTCTACAACAACACCCAACACAGAAGACTGCTGTCACCAAATGGGGGGGGTTCCCCACACGCCAAGTAGCAGACGACAACTGAATGTCCTCTCATTCCAGGTGGATAGGGTTGGACCCCCCAGGCTGAGAGCTCAGTCCCCAAGACTGCCTCACCCCCAGTGCCAACCGCAAGCCCCAGGTTGTTCTACCTGTGTGTGTGACCAACTTGCTATAAATCAGGGGTCCCACAGCCCCCTACTTGGGTTTGATTAATTTTCTAGAGTGGCTCACAGAACTCAGGGAAACACTTCCTGACATGTACCGGTTTATCATAAAGGATATTGCAAAGGACACAGATGAAGAGACGTGCAGGGCCAGGTATGAGGGTCCTCTCATGGCGCTACCCCCTCCAGGAACCTCCATGGGTTCAGCTGTCCAGAAGCTCTCCGAACCCAGTCCTTTTGGGTTTTTATGGAAGTTTCGTTATGTAGGCATGAATGATTAAGCCATTGGCCATCGGTGAACAACTTAACCTTCAGCCCCTCTCCCCTCCTTGAAGGCTGAGGGTGGAGCTGTAAGTCCCCTCTAATCCCGCCTTGATCTTTCTGGTGACCAACTCCATCCTGAAGTTACCCAGGGGCTGCCAGCCACCAGTCAATCATTAGCATACAAAAAAGACATCACTTTGGAGATTCTAAGGATGTTAGCAGTTAGATATCAGGAAACGGGGTTGAAAATCAAAGATATATTTTACAATAGCACAGGTATCTTTGCTACAAAGTAGCCTCCCTGATAGCTGAGACTATGTGAATCTTTCTTGACATTGTATCTTTTATGGCTATAGGTACCCATCACAGAGTTTATATTTTTAAATATTTGTGAAGTAAATGGATGAATAAAAATAATTGACCCTGTGTGATAGGGTGAGTGAATAACTATTGAAATGAACAAAGGTGGACATACTTATAGAAAATAATAACTTTATTATTATAGTGTTTAAAGATAGTGGTCATTTCTGTTGAGCTTAACTATGAATTTAATCTTTCAAGAAGGTCTATGAGGGTAAGAAAATTTATAGAGAGCAGCAGAGAAAATACATCTATGAATAACTTGGGGGAAATTACTTACAATAATGGGGAGGTTGGCGGAGGAGGAAGTGTGTATTATTGAATGAGGTGGAAGGACCTCCTTTATTCAAGGTTATGTACCTGTTCTTGCTCTCTTTTCTAAAAACAATGTCAGGAGTGCTAGCTCCAAATACTAATTTACATTTTGTTCTGAAAAATATTCACATATATTAAACCTATGAGTCCCCCATAAAGAACCATTAGAACACACAGAGATTATAGGCAGACCCAGTATTATGGATCTGCTACACAGTAACTTCGTAACAGATACACAGACTAAACTGTGCAACCAAATTTTAGGTGGGGTGTTCAGTAAACTTTATTCTCACGAAATGGGAGTGTCATTCAGAAGAAATTCTATCAGTTCTCAATTTCCAAATGCTTGTGAGTTTCAGTCCTTTTTGTTGTTGTTACTGGTTTCTATCTTTATTGAATTGTGGTTAGAAAACAGTTTGTGTTATACCGGTTCCTTGCAATTTGCTTTATGGACCAATTTTTGTGAAAGCATCTAAAATGAATGTGTGTTCTTCAGCTGTTAGGTGAAAGAACCTGTGTATGTCCATTAGATATCATCTATATATTAATATTTACTGCTGTTTTGTTTTTACTTTCACTGAGAGTGGTATTTTGAAAATCTCCCACTATGATTATAAATTTGCAAATTTCTTATATATTTTTCAGGCTAAATTATTTGTTGTATAGAAGATTAGAATTGCTAAAGGCTGCTGTTAAGCTGAAGTTTCTGTCGGTGGTGATCTGGAGTGAGCTCACACCGGTTTGTGAGAGCTGACTGCATACATCTCTTCCCAACTCATGGTCAGTGACTTCACATTGGTAACTTGAAATTCATAATGGTGGTAGTATTTACACCATGGAAATTAGCAGGTTTCACAAAGCAAGGCTTTTCCTCTCCACCCCTCAAAGTACCAGTTTATTGACACACCACTTCCTCTATCACAATAAAGAGATCCTTTTTTTTCTCTGAAAATGCCTTTTGCCTTATACAATACTTTGCCTGATACAAAAATAGCTACACGAGATTTCTTTTGGTTATTTGCTTGCCTTGAGAGCATGTTTCTCCAGATAGCATTTGATTTGCTTCTGCTAGATATCTGGATGCACTATCAAGTCGGATTACAATTTAAATTTAAAATATCAGTTGGTTACCAGAATGGCTAAAATGAAACAGATAGGAAATAGCTGGTGCCGGCAAGGATGTAGAGTGTCAGAACTCTCACACCTTGCTGGTGTAAGTGTAAGTCGGCATAACCACTAACTATTACAGCAAACCTGCCTGTGTGGCTCCTACGGCCCAGCAGTCCCTCTTGAAGGAGGCAGAGATGGGCACACATATGCCCACCAAAGACATAGCAGCACTGATCATAATAACCCCAAACTGGAAATCAACCAAAGCCCAGTAATAATAGAATGGGCAAAGAAATTATGGCATATTACTCAATGGAAAACTATTACATATAGCAATGAGAATGAATGAACTTCTACTACACATGGCAATTTGGATGAATTAAACAAATATAATGTTGAGAAAGGAGCAACAGTAAATACTGCATGATTTCATTGATATCAAGTATTAAAACCAGCAGAACTAATCTTTGCCGTGGAAAGTCAGACAGTGGTTCCCCTCGAGCCGTACAGTGGTTAGAAGGGGCCACCGAGAGGGCTCCCAGTGTGTTGTTAATGCTCTATCTCTTGATATTGGTGGATTCAGTTTGTGTAAATTCATCAACCTATTCTCTATTGTTTTGTGCCCTCTTCTATATGTGTATATTGTTCAATCAAAAATGAAATTATCTGGTGGTCTTTGGGGATTCAAAATTAATAATACTTCAGGCTCTAAGCCCACAGAGATTCTCAGACCCACCTAAATTCCCTGGCCGTGTACTCCCAGGGGGATATTCTTTCTTTCTCTTCACTTAGAACCAAGGTGGGATAATATAGGTTTCCCTGTTGTCTGCCTGTGCAAAGTGGCTTTCTATCCACCCCTGTCTTACCCTGTCATTAATGCTAGAGCTTTCTTGGGTCCTGGTTCTTTGTGAAGATCTCAGACCCTGTACAGACATAAAACCAAAGTTCAAAGCCACCTGAAGTTGGTAGGTGCACTTGGGTCAACTATTGGCTTAAATGCTTACCTTCTAGAACTCTTCATTTCTAATTTAAAGGATTTTTCTGAGGCCAGACATGGTGGCTCACGCTTGTAACCCTGGCACTCTGGGAGGCCGAGGTGGGAGGATCTCTTGAGGTTAGGAGTTCAAGACCAGCTTAAACAAAGCAAGACCCTGTCTCTACCAAAAATAGAAAAAATTAGCCAGGCATGGTAGTGCATGCCTGCAGTCCCAGCTACTTGGGATGCTGAGGCAGGAAGATCGCTTGAGCCCAGGAGTTTGAGGTTGCAGTGAGTGAGCTATGATCACGCCATTGCACTCTAGCCAGGGTGACAGAGTGAGACTGTCTCAAAAGGGGACAGAAAAAGAAAGAAAAAGTTTTTTATATTTTTTTTCCTAAACTCAGCCATTCATTCATCTCTTGTATTAATATTTCATTTAGCATTGTTACGTTTCATAATGGAAAGTTTTAGATGTCTTGCTGTAATATTCTTCTCCCAAAATTCTTTCTCCTATGTATTTAGGGCAACAGGGGAGGGAAGAAGAGTGAGGAAGTGAGTCATAACCACCCAATTCTGGTCATTACTATTTATTCAGTTGGTATAATTTTGGTGATGGTAGAGGTTGATGGTGCAAGAAGCTAGAAGATAAGAATTTAGTTCAGAGATGAAAAAGAATGAATGATGTCTTTTGCAGCAACTTGGATGGAACTGGGGGCCATTATACTAAGTAAAATAACCAGGAATGGAAAACCAAATGCCACATGTTCTCACGTACAAGTGGAAGCTAAGCTATGGGTACGCATGGCCATACAGACTGACACAATGGACACTGGATACTCTGGGAGGATGAAACAATTGCCTATTGGGTACAATGTACTGTATTTAGGTGATGGGTACACTAAAGCCCAGACTTTAAAAAATAAAAAAGAATTTAGTTGAGAGAATGGTAAATTTTGACCTGATAAAATCTTGATCTATGTTTTAATGGTCAGAGATCTCGTCTACAATGTGGCAGAGGGGTTAGATTAGCTATTTTCTAACTTTGTCTTTAATATTTAAAATTAGAAAAGTGATCTATAAAAAATCTTAGGATTGCATTGAATTTTATCTCCTTTATCCATTGTTAAACTAATAATTAAATTAAGAGTTATAAATGTTCTCTTTTTTATTCATGTGAAATTATATAGTCTATTACTATGACTTAGCATTTTTACAGTACTTGAAGCCGTTACTTTGCAGTGTCTATAAAAAGATATTGTTCTTGTCTTCCAGAAATGGTAGTGAGATAACTTATGTTGAAATTTAACCGTTGCCACTATAGCCCAGGCTGTTTTGGTATAATAGTATACTTTGCATATATTACCATATATGTCTCTCATTTACAAATTTTGATATACGTCCTCCAATGTGTATCTGTGTTGATACATGAATAATAAACAAGGAGTATAGAAATATAATCATAGAACAATGGAGTATGTTAAGAATTTAAATAAAAATAACTTTCTTTACCACTAAAGTGTAAATGGCAGATACTAGTCTCGAACTCCTGACCTCGAGCGATCCACCCGCCTCGGCCTCCCAGAGTGCTAGGATTACAGGCGTGAGCCACCGTGCCCGGCCAATGGCAGATACTAGAAGACCCATATGAAAGGAATTAATCAACCCAATTTTTAGCAACTCAGTAACAACCTTTCTCTCCCACGCAATACAAACAATCCACTCATAGTTCTAGTGTCTTACATTCCATTATTTAACTGTTATTCCTATGACAGATGGAGTCATGAAATTTCTGTTTCCATCATTCATAAACTCAGGATTTTGTGCTGTTTTATAATGCCTACATACTTTTATGATATTTTGTTTTACCTCCTTTTCCATTACTGTTTATCTCGGCGAGTGTGCAAAGCTTCTCAACTTATGATCCTGTAAACAAGTTCATTTTAAGGCTGAGGCAGGTAGCTAGTTGCCAGAAATATTATTTTTAAGTGCTGTATAGCAATAATCTAATCATTACCTTTATGCTAGCATTAAAAAATCACATATACTAAAAATGCAGAGTACCATAAGAGGACGTGCCCGAGGCTGGGGTCCTTGCTATCACTTGCTATGTTGAAACACATGAAATTACGGGTCAAACATGGTTGAATATTGTCGATTATATATAATTCTTCCTAATACTGGCTATGCAATGCTGGGCAAGCTTCTTAAGCTCATGGGCTTCAGTTTTGTCAGCTGTAAAATGAAGGTATTACTTTCTCAGAGGATGGCTATCAGGCATAAACATGGTGATATATTTCATTGCCTTATTAACCATAGAGCATTTTAAATATATATTGTGATCATTATGCATTTGGTAGAGTGTTCCGGGTTCTAACTTGCATTTTCACTTTAATCCCTACAGTCTTACTTTTACCTGGAAATTAGGTTTATATGGATTAGGAGATAAAGAAATGTGAGAACATTGGCAGAGAAGAGGTTAGGATCACACACACACACACACACACACACACGCACACACAATCTAGGGAAATGAAAAAGTCACCTGTTAGGAAAGAAAAAATTAATAGCATCTGTGAGATTTTACAATAAATTTTACAAGTGATTGGGCTGGTCATTTAGACAATTGGCTGTTGTCATAATTATCATCACCTCCACCCCCTCCTCATTCACGGATAAAAATGATGACACAGACTCCTGCAGAAATGGTGTAAATTCTTTACCTGGTGGAACAAAGGAAGTTTCCAAAATGTGTAGAAAGGAGTGAAAATGTTTTTTAGAACTCGCTTATGCAGGGAGATGCTACTGAGGCTTTGCTTTCCTCCCGGAGCCAGAGGAGGTCTCTGCCCATCACGTGGCAGCCGTCTGTGGTAACACTGTTTACACAAGGGTCCTGAAATGCTTATGGATGAATAGTAAGATATTCTTGATATTATTATAAAAAATACTAAGGCAAAAGTAGAATTTCACTAAATGCAGGTGCGTTAGTATTTGGAAAAATATTTTACGTGCACTCCCCCAAGATGAAGCAAACTATAACCTGTTTGGTAAATGTGTTGAACTTCACGTGTTTCCGACACATTAGCAAGTCTGAAATGATACTTCTGTGTTACACCATGAGATGTATGTGAGGCAAGCAGGCAGCATCTGCTCCTGAAGGGGCTGGGGAGGAAAGACACATGAGTACAGAAGGGGATGGGATTGTTTACGAACAGCCCAGGGGAGAAGGACCAGTGAGTGGAACGGAGGCGGACCGTGGAGGAGGGGCTGGCTGTCAGGGTGCAAGCCGGCTGCACATGTGGCGATGAATGAGCTCGCATTGTTCAGGCTCAGGGGCTTCTGAACTGTGATGTCACAGCTGGCTTGGCCCTCACGAATTCCCAGTTTCAAGCCTTTGATGAATAATGGCTCAGTGGTTAGTACTCAGGCAGAGAAATTCAAAATAAAAAATGTTCTGCTGCCTGTGACACTTCTGAAGATGACCATAGAGAGCCCAGTTTTACATATTCTCCAATCGATGCATTGCCTACTTACTGATGTGCCTCATAGGAGTTACTGAGAAAAAACTCAAATGGCTTGTGGAATGCAGATCTGTAGTCTTGGATATGTCTTATTGATATTCCTAATATTTTCATGCCAAAAAATATTATATATAATAAGAGCACAAAATACATTTGGGTTAGAAATGATAGTTGATGATTTCAACTTGTTTGTATGTCACTATATACAGTACTGATGGAGTGCGTAGAATTTTACTTAGCCCCTTTGATATTTGTCAGTGATATCTTGAACTTCAGTTGCCCTTCAAACAAAGATTTTGTTAAAAAAAAGATAAACAGAAGAGAAATAGTGTAAATGTGAAATGGGTTTTATGGCTTGTTTATCCTTAAGTGTTGCATAGATGAGAAACAGCATTTGGAGTCAGGAAAAAACCTTATGTGAATTCTAGCACTGTTATTTTATAGGAATAATGAAAATAACATTGAGTTAATATTTATTGAATGCTACTCTGTGCGGGACACTATGTAGAGGGCATCATCTATTGTCGTCATCTACTATCTGTAAACTATTATCTATAAGCCTTATTGCAACACTATGAGGCTGGTGATTAGAAAATGCATTTGCTCTCATAGCTCTGAGTCCCAGCTCCTCAAAGAGTTCCCTGTTTGCATCTCTTGGCCCTGTCCCTCTTCCAGTCTCCAAGCCTACATCTCAGCTGGCTGCCACGTGCCCCAGCGTTCGGTCAAACACAGCATGTCAAATACTTAATTTATCACCAACCTCAACTCCCTGCAAAATTAGGTCTCCTGTGCTTTCAGATCCTTATTTCTATCAAATTGTACCTCATATTTATAAAATGTTACCCATCCCCTAGATGGAATTTCTTCCTTTCCCTCTACTTACATATTCATTCAGCCACTAGGTTTGCAATATCTCTTCTCCTTTTTTTTTTTTTTTTTTTTTCCCAGGCTGGTCAAATGAAGCAGGGGGAGTGGAGACTCTTCTCATCTTGTTTCTCTCTCTTCTATTCCTACAGCTAGTAGACTTAATGACCACTCCACTAACTGGTCCCTCTTTAAACTTGTGGCCATGAGCATAAGCTAAACCCTTCACCCTGCCTGGAAATGATACTACATTTAGTCCAGCCCCTTTCTAACTGTCCTGCTTAACACCATCTGTCTTCTCAAACCTCCGCACCTCTGCCCTTAGTTTTACACTTACCTGATGGCCTTGCCTCCCACATGCTATGGTCTGACTATTTGTGTGCCCACCAAATTCATAGTTGAAACCTAATCTTCAATGCAATAATATTAGGAGGTGGGCTTTTAGGAGGTGATTAGGTCATGAGGGTAGAACACTCATGAATGAGATTAGTGTCCTTATAAAGAGGCCCAAGGGATCTTGTTGGCCGTTTCCACCATATGATGATGCGGTGAGAAGGTGCCCTCTGTGAAGCAGAGAGTGAGCCCTCACCAGACACTGAATCTGCTGGAGCTTTGATCTTGGACTTCCTAATCTCTAGAACTGTAAGAAATAAATTTCTATTGTTTCTAAGCCACACAGTTGATGGTATTTTGTTATAGCAACCTTAGTGAACTAACACACAACATCACTGGGGAAACAGGAGCAGTCACCAGGGGACGTCACTAGCTCCCACCCTGTGTGGCCCATTTACCATCTGTGCGGTACATTGTGCCTGCACAGTCTACTCTGCTTCCTATCTAACACCAGTGTGGTGGTCCCTGTGGTACGCAGAGTGCCTCCCCCGCTTTAAGCTATCCATGCCCTAATCCCCGGAACCTGTGAATATGTTGTGTTATGTGGCCACAGTGACTTGACAGATATAATTAAGGTTATAGACTTTAAGATTGGGAGATTATTCTAGACTATCAGGTGGGCTCAATCTGATCACGTAGGCCCTTGAAGCAGAGAGCTTTCTCTGCCTGAGAGCAGAGACACAGCAAAGGTCATCAAGATTCAATGCCTGAGGAGGACTCAAAGTGTTATTGCCGGTTAACAGGGAGGAGTCAGCTCTTATCAGCATATGCGGGTGGTCAGCTGCCTGTCAGCCAGCAGGGAAGCGGGGACCTCAGTCCTACAGCCACAAGGAATTGAATTCTGCTAGCAACCTGAATGATCTTGCATGTGAATTCTTCCCCAAAGCCTCCAGATAAGAGCCCACACTGGCCAACACCTTGACTTTGGCTTTGTGAGCCCCTGAGCAGAGGGATCAACCCTCTCAAGCCCTCTCACCCCAACAGACTTGCAGAAACCTTGAGATCATCAATGTGTGCTGTTTTAAGCCACCACACTTGTGGCAATTTGCTATGGTGGCTGTAGGAAATGAATACTGACCCCGTTTCTGCTCAGTTACTCACGGACATTGAACCCCAGCAGGTCTCTCCTCTCTCTCCTGCACGATCAATGTTTCTTCTCTGTTGGACCATTCTCATCAGCACAAGAAGTTATATTATTTCCTCCACCTTAAAACAAGCAAACAAATCTCTGTAGCCTGCATTCTTCTCCAATTACTGCTTTATTTCCATATCCTCCTTCACTGTTTGTGTCTCCACTTCCCCCTTCTGTTTTCTCTTCCCATTCAAATCCGACATTGAGCACTCCCCACTCCCACGCTTAAAATCTAACGAAGGAGCATCAGTGACTTCCTTGTTGCTAAATCCAAATGTTCAATTCTCAGTCCTTATCTTAGTTGACCTGTACCCAGCATTTGACAAAATTGATTCTTCCCTGTTCTTTGAAATACTTTTCATTTAGCTTCTGGAAGCCTACAATTTGATTATCTTCCTCACTCACCACTTCTCCTACTCAATTTGTTTGTTTGGTGTTTCTTCATTTTCCTGGGCTCTTAACACTATATTGTCATAGGATTTAGGCCTCAGAATGAAAGTCACTCCTTTGATGTTCTCTTTTAACACCATCTACATGGTCAATCCTTAAATTTATTTCTCTAGCCTGGACCTCCACTCTGCACTTGTCTATCTAAATTCCTACTCAATATCTGCATTTGGGTGTCTAATAGTCATCTAGAGTGTAATAAATGCAAAACCCAACTCCTGGTTTTCTTTGTAAAACTTGCTCCACACATAGTCTTTTCCATCTCAGTGAATTGTAATTCAATCTGTGTCCAGGACAAAATGGCCTTGCGACCAGCTGCATAGGACATCTCTTCTGCTGGGCTTCCCATCCTCTTGGCCCATCTTCTACTCTAATCATTGTTGCTGCAACGAGCTTTGCACAAGTTCTCTGCAGCTCTTTGGCCTCACTGCACTGTGGATATCTCACTTTCTTCCTTGGAGGTTTGCTGACACCAGAGCCTGGGCTACTTGCACTCATGTATGTCTAACTAGGAAATAGAAGGGAGCTAACACCCTACAGGGCAACCCATGACCTGTGAGGGATGGGAGTCAGTGGTTAAAGGTCCACTCTGTGTCCCTCAGGAGCAGTACATATGGTTCCTCCAAAGACCTCAGCCGTCAAGGCCCAAATGCCATCAGTTGTAACCCTGCATTAGCTGTCCCTCTTTTCCCCTTTTACTTTCTCCTCTTTGCCTGCTTTCCAAGGTCAGTTTAAACCACTTGCATACACGGCTTTCTGGTTGGTACCAGAAATGACCTTAGACTTCAGATCCTCAGGATGGGAATCAGGAAGTAGAGCATTCACAGGCCAGACAGTGATAAGAACAGCACACTGTTGGGCAGTGGGGAAGCCCCTCATGTGCAGGAGCAGAGCAATTACTCTCAACAAAAAGGCAAGCTCAGGCTGGCCAACTGTCAAATCAAGGAGTGTTGTGAAAGTCAAAATTCTCCTGAGCAGTGTTTACAGAAACTTTTGCAGCCAATGGTGCTAGAGAATTCCACGATGAATCCCTGAGGTAATGTTACGGCACAGACTCCTGGGGTCTGGAGCACGACCATGTGTTCTACAGCAGAGCCATGCTCGCTGTTCGAAAGGTGGCTATTGCAGTGTTGCTGGGCCCTAGCAAAGACTGAGCTCTTGACCATGGGACATCATGACAATGATGACATGCATTATGAGCTGTATATTATCAGGCCAGGTGGGTGCAGCGGCTATGTCTCTTATGATGGAAATGGAACTTTCACAATGAGCCCTAAGCAGGCCCAGGGACCAAAGGTAAATTGCATTTAATATGTGACTCAGAATCCTTTGTTGTCTAAGTTAAAACTCCTTTGTGATAGCTGTGGTCTTGAGGGGGTTCCCTGTGACCAAATGACAGAGGAAGAACAAAACTTAGGCCTGAGTCCCAGATAGATTGGCTCAATATCTTGGTGCTAGCTGTGAAAGGACTGCTGCCATATTGCAGCAGCACTTAGGCATAGCCTTAAAGGAAAGTGATGAAGGGAAATCCTCCCAGTAGACAGAGCTGCAAGCAGTACGCTGGGTTAGCAGTATTTTATGCAAGTATAGGGTAAATATGGGTAAATATGGGTATACTCAGATCCCTTAGGGATGAAGACCTGGGATAACCAACTAGGTAACCAACCCAGACCTGCTGAAGTGATATCCGAGAGTGCTGGAAACTTAGAATGAGTGCCGGAGGAGGGGAGGAGGGACCAATGGGAATAGTGGGCACGGAAGCCCACCAGCATTCCTCCTGTATTAGGTCTGAGAGACACGATGTTCAGCTCATCCTATCTTACAGGTTCTGTTACAGACTGGTTTTAGTGGACAGCCTGAGTGGATCTGAGTGACACAAGTAGTGGGTTGTATTGGACACTTCTTGTGTCCCACCTCACATCCTCTTGGCCCATGTTTCACTCGGGTCATTTGCACAGCAACCAGCTTTGTGTAGGGCGAATCTGACAGCTCCTTGTCTCAGGCACACTCTGTGCCCTGGAGGAGCTTCTAATGACAAATAAATAGGTACGTATTTGTGTGATAGACATGCAGGCAGTAAATGGCTGTGAAGGTAGAGCGAAGAGATGAATATTCATCCTCCAGCATGAAGTTTCCTGATCTCCATAAAAATTCAAGGTAATAAATCAGGTCATATGAACAGTTTTTACTTTGAAATAGTAAATTAAAAAAATACTTGTCAAAACAGTTTTTGGTTTTTGCCAACTCTAAGACATTAGCAGGAAGAAATAACTTGAAATGTTTTTCTAGAGATATTATGCCCTTAGAGTATTCATTTTATTTGTCTTATTCAGGATTACATTTGTTTGTCAGGGTGTTTATATATTTAGGACAATATTTTTTGGCCTTTTTGTCACTACTTTGACAATATTTTCTTTTCAAAACAAAAAAACTTTGGTGTTTTATTTTGCTTTTTACCTAAAGGCTCAGTAATTAATTTATTTTAGGATGATTTATTCTTGAAAAAAAAATGGTAATCCCAAAGTTAGCCGGGGACATCTTGTCCCTAAAATGTAGATAAAATTGATTTCATATCTACTTTCCAGAGAAAACAGAAAGGGCAAGCCCATCTCTAAGATTTCTTAAAATTCCTCTGGATCTATATCCTCATATTCCCCCCTGGTTCTATCTCCATTGAATGACTTCATTTGGGATCATTTTACCATTATTCCCTTTGGTTTGGGGGTTCCTGTTGACCCGAACATGGAGCTCAGCATTTTTCTTTAATCTATAATGAAATCTTTTTCTTTCACAACGTATTGTGTGTAGAAGATTTTACTAAAGGTTGAGAATACTGCTGTAGTGATGTAAAAGCTAACAATTCTATTGTAGGCGTTCCCCTAGAAGTCTCTTGCTTGTCTTTATTAGCCAAATTGATGTGACATGGTTTGTGTTCCTGTGGCCTTCCTCTCTGCTCCTGTTTACACTTTCCTATCTCTTTGACTTCCAAGTCTACATTTTAGTGCAGAACAGTTCCGTTATCTAATGTGTAAAGCATTTGATAGAAAATTGGCTATTTTACCTAATTTACAAAAAGTGATTACAAATTAAACATAAAGATATGCAAAAGAAAGGTGGAGGTTGAGAGAGAGAGAGAGAGATTTTTGTTATGACTGGCAAAGATGAAAATCGTCGGAGACACCCAGTATCAGTATGGGTGTGGGGAAACCAAAACCAAAACAAATCCAGATTGTTTTTTTAAATGTTGGAAGTGATATATGAGAATGAGGAAACTACTGCTTAAAATTTTATTTTTGACTATCTAACTCCAAATATTCAAGTTACTTAATTTAAAAAGCCAGATTACTTCATTGATCAATTCAACCAGTTTTTCTCAGCACCATGCACACAAGATCCTATTACCCTACTCATTATGTCCATATTAAGTCCTTGAAGTAAGTCCTTCATTTCAAAGCTTAAGTGGCAAAGAGGACAAATTAGTCAGTAATATGAAAGTTCTTATCCACTGTCCTAGTCGGTCTAGGAGAAAGAAGCCTTCTCTCCAATTATCCAGAGACTGACCTTTTTCATTTTCTTGCACAGTTATGCAAAGTTAGAAAAATTTTGCCCTTCAGATAGGTTTTCTAAAGTTACTCTTTTTGTAAACGCATATGCTGCTGTCAAATGACAAAGTATCTGTTATCTGTGGAAAGACCAGAGACTCAGAAGTTGCTTCAACTCTCAGCCACTTAGGAAGCACGAGCTGTGAGGCAAGTGGTTTAACTTGGAAAGCTCAGCTTCTTCTGTAACACGAGGTTAATAAAAACAGCTACCTCACAGTATTGTGAAAATAAACAAGTGGTGCATGAAAAGCGCTCAGCAGAGTGGTTGGGATATGGCAAGTAATTATTTTAACTATTTTTTTTAAATTGCCCCATTTATGCATGCCACACTTGAACTCAAGAAAAGCAATTATCATAGAATTTGTAAAATGAATGTCCCCAGAAATATAACTTAATAAACTACATAAACAACAGTGTTTGAAATTATGTCAACAGAGGCTAAATTCAAATATTTAGATACTCTATTTTTAAAAAGCATGAACACTCATAGTGCTATAATAATTTCTCTACTATTATTCTTTTTATTCAAAATGACTAGCTAGCTTATATGCATATTTTAAGGTAGCTTAATAAGTCAGGAAAAACAAAAATTTGCACAAGAAACAGAAATTTGCACCTTTGAAAGCAACTGTCCCAAAAATATTAGAAAAAAAATTTTTTAATGCACTAAATGTCCTTAGCTTCTATCAGATATTAAAAATTTTATTTTGTGAGATATAATTAATTTACCATTATGTATAATAAATGAAGTATATCTTTTATTCCCATTTTTATTCATATTTTTAGCATATATCAAAAGAGTTAGTTGCTTTTAATTCTTAGAGATACAATGTTTGAAGAAATGTTAAACTGGCAGCTGATGATAAGTTTAGAGACTTTATATATAAAAAATTTAAAGAAATTATCAATGTCAGAGAATTGAATGATCAAACTTTTAAAGTGAACAAATAAAAGTAGGTCAAGGATGAATGAAGCAAAATGTATTAGAAAAGTATTATCCCCAGAGTCCTAGATAATATATGAATGTAGTATATATTTGATTGTATAATTCTAAATATAGATTACATTAAATTATCTTAATCATTTATCTTCCTTGAATTTTGCAGGCAATTTTTTTTATATTGACTTTTTTATACTGTACCCCCTAAAACAGAAATAAATCAATGGAAACTTTGGAAAACTAATTTGGTTCTGGGGTTGGTGATTCATATAAATAATAGTTTCTAAGTATATCAGTTTAGGCTATCTGCTTTTGCAGTTTGTTAAAGAATGTATTTTAGATAAACATAAATAAGGAGATTTCCTGCCAATCACCAAGAATCTCTAATAAAAATCATTTCCAATGATACTATTCAGATATTATGCCCTTGAAGTAAGAACTGAATCCTTACAGTAAGATTAGCATCTCCTTGCTACTTCTCTCTTTTTTTTCTTTCCTACCTTCCTTCTGCTATTTCATATCTCCTTCCAAAGGGATTCAAGTTGTTTACCTCTATACCAATGACTCAGAAAAAGTGAACTTTCGGTATCCACTCTGTTGCATATCTACTATTTGTGAAAATGATTGGAAGGACTTTGTATACAAGCAATTGATAAACAGTGGTTTACCCCATCAAAGGAAAAAAAAAATCAAAATTGTTATTAAAATAATTTATTGTACTTATTAATGTAATAGTTTTATGTGAAGTCACTCAATTCCTCACTACAATGAAATACTGAAGGAATAGTAATAAAATGTACTGGAATAACATGAGTCTGTATAAAAATTACAATGGAGAAGTGAAAAGATCAGGGTAAGGCATTCGCCAAGCCCAAGTTCTCATGGTGACTGTGATGGTCTCTAACTGGGTGGCCTTGGGCAAGTCACCTACCGTGTCTGGGCTCCAGGTTCATCAGCTGTTAAGTGTGGAGGTAGGAATTCATCATCACTATCTCTGGCTGTAACAATGTCATGTACAGTCAACCTAACTACCAAAAGGAGGATATTTTACTATGGGCTGTGAAACCTGAGGTAGCTCATTGAGCTATCTCATGTCTCTGCGGAAAGCCCTGTAAGAACTGCTAATGAGGAGCCAAAGTGCCTCATTGAGTTCCACCTCCAAACTCTATTCTTGGAGTCTTGTCTTCACAAGCTAATGAACAAGGCTAAAGGGAGAGATGCAAGGAAGCATAAAACGAGAAAATGGTAGAACAAGGAGTATGGTTAATCTATAAACTGAAGAACATGAGGTTGGACAATTGGGAGTGGCTACCCACTGTAGCTAATTGCATTCTACTTGGTTGCAGTTAGAAGAAGTCTTTCATTTTCTTAAAGGAACTGTATATCAGGTCATAGGAGAAGGATTATAATGTGCCTTATATATTTTTTGTTTTAAAATCCATAGTGTGTAAGGATGATTTGAGGGTTATTTTTCCTCCTCTTTATTTGTATTGCATAAACTCATTCGATTTGGATTAAATCTTTCCAGAGGAAGAATGAGACCTTCTGTATGTTTCAGAAAACACATTTTTGTGTGTTGCTGCATGTAAATAAATTAAAAATTAGTAACACAGAGCAAAGTGAAAAGAAAGTGGATCAAATAAAGGATTTGTCATTTCAGAGCATACACTTAGGAATCTAAAAATAGGCTTTGTGTTTACTGAGTATTAAAACTTAAATTATAAGTACACTGTAGTTTCAGAATAACACTATATTTGAGTTGACGGCATAGCAATCCATTCACATAGCAGCATACAGTGTAGTGTCTGGCATGCAGTTGGAGAATGAATGAATAATTGGAAAAATGAATGAATTATGGGAAGTAACCGTCATCCTAGTGATGAAATTAACAACTGACAATAAAAATGTCAAATTCCCTATTATAGAGCAATGATTATCAACCATTTCATAACCATGGATCCTGAGGTTTGATGAATTTTGCACACTAAAAATGTGATAAATTTATTTGGAGCAATTTCTTTTTCTGATTTTTAATAACAATGACATAGAATAATAGCATTGGCAGAAGTGAGCACGTACCAGGTTTACATTACATATTAAGGTGATTATGAGCATGGATTTGTAATAAAGCGCCATCGGCAGTTTACCAGATTGCCTTGCTTAGAACCTCAGATCACTAGCTGTGTGGCCTTAGACAAGTTATTTATTTATTTATTTATTTTTACAAACTATTCTGTGTTTTAATTTCTTCATCCTAAAAAGGAGATAATAATTATGCCAAATTCATAATAATCTTTGTTTTTATATTAATCCATGAAATGCACCTAGAACAGTGCTTATGACACAGCACTCACAAAATGTTGGTTATTCCACATTATTCTACACCTGGTCTTGGCCAAAAGGCGTAGAAGCGATGGCTACTCCACACTATGTAACCTGAGTGCTTACATAGTTTATTCCCAATGCTCATAGGAGCATCATGTAGTCAGCATAGTTTGCAACTTACAGATGAGAAAACAGACCTTTTGAGATTAAAAATTGCTTAATTTAACAAAGACTGATTCAGGTCTAAGAGCTAAATCCTATTCTTCTCCTTCTCTCCCTCTCTTGCTCCTTTCTCTCATCTCATCCCTTTTCTAACAGAACTCTCAATCAGTAAGAGATAACCAGTGTTGCCACATTGCATTAATATAATTCCAGGTAGAATCAAAGATGCTTGACATTTCAGTTACCCTGTACAACTTTATTGAAAGTGAACTTAAAATTTCTATTTAACTCTGAGAAATGTGGCAAATGGCTTAAGCAGCTCCGTTTTTTTCAGACTAGGAACCAATGCTATGAGAGATTATACAAAGTGAGCCTCCAGTTATTTTATAATAATTCTTAACATTTCGATTTTAGGTAAGTCATTTATTTATTTATTCTTTATATAAATAACCTCTTTATTTCCAGTAATATAAACAAAACTTCATTCATAACATAATGAACATACCTTTAGTTAATTTCTTCACAATCCAAAGACTAAAATCACTGAATTAAATTTACCTTTTGCCTTATATATTCCAAAATCCATCCATGTCAACTTTGGAATTTTACTCTTCCTTGATACTATGGCGTTTCTCTCCAGGGTAGACTTTGATCAGTAGTCAACTTTCTAATTTTTGCTGTTCAACCATTTTTCTTGATCTTGCTGTCTGATTCCATACATTCCAGACTGTTCCATGGAGTTGTAATAAACTTCCAAGATGAAGGGAAATTTCTGGCCCATTGTCTGCCTGAAATCTTGGCTTGTGTTCATCTTATTAAACAAAATATATGCTCCATAAAGGTCCACAAGTCCAGCCACTGAATTCCTGTAAAGATCTTCTTTCTCAGTGGTTCCATAGCGTGGGCCATCCTGAAGTGCATGCACACAGGGCTGCACATGGGTATGACGTTTGAATATTCCCACACGTAAGATTAGAAGACAGGGAAAAAAGTCTTGTTTATTTTTGAATGGTGAATTTCTGATTTTATGGTTTTCCCAACATGAAGAAAACTGACATTTTTAAAAGTCAACACTACAACTGCCTTGCAGTACAATGAAGATTTTTTTTTTTTTTTTTTTGCAAATGAGAACTCATTTCATATAAAGCCCGGGGCATTTATTCTTTCTGTTTCAGAAGAAAATAGCACCAGCTCCATGGCCACTGCTAGTCCTAACATTAACACTGAAGTTTATAATCCATTTTCTGCCTTTTCTGGCTGCTGCTGTTAGTATCTGGCTGGAGGGGCTCCAGGGCCACACACAGACAGCGCTCCTTGGATGTGACAGTATCTTTTATGGAGCACAGCAAAGGGAGCACGCACTCTCAAGAAGGGAGGGGTGCGAGAAATGCAGCAAAGCCACAGAATACCCCTCATTATCCCAACCACCCACACAACCAGGAAATGGCCATTCAAGTCTTGGCTGAAGACTGATGAAAGTGAGATGGAATAATGGATAAACACCATGAAATTAAAATATGGTGACTTGAAGGAGACAAATGCTGCTTTTTTTTTTTTTTTTTTTTAACAAAAGTAGAACGTACTTATTCATGTCTCTGACTTTCCTGCATGGTACTTCATCAACCCTGTCCTTACAATTCAGCACTAGTTCTGTGATTTCAGAAAACACCCTTTGCCTTGAGGCCATTTTCCAGTCTAGCCAAGTCCATTTTCTAAATTTCTTACCCCCTGCTCTCAGGTCGGTGGGTCGGGAGGGCACTTCTCTTCTGATGCTCATTTCCCCAGACTTTTCCTTTTACACTGATCTTCTTCCCCTCCCACTCCCCTCCCCTTTCCCCTCCCTGACCTGTCCCTTGCTTTTTGCAGTTTGCCCAAACGTTTTCACTTTTCTCTCAAAAAGATTTGAAGTTCCTCATCCTCCTTTGAGATTTCTCTTCACTACCTGAAACCAACATGGCTGTCCTCTCCTCTGATGCTTCTCTTGTGTCCCTTCCTAAGGTGCCGCCTGGCCTTGCCACGGGACTCGCCAGGCAGCTGCCTCTGTTGTGTAATCTGGCAGGCAGCCCTGTTCCTCCTGCAGCCTCTGCCAGGAGACACTGGTCTCTGAAGTCACCCCAGGAGAACTCTTCTGTCTCTGAGGAGGGTGTTAAAGTGCATAGGTCACTGGCAAGGACAGAGCCATAAATGAATTTATACCTTTCTGTTGGTGCTTCTCAAACCCCCAAGACTCCGGTGTATGAGATAGTCCTCCAGCATGTTTGAGTAAATACACAAATGAATTGATAATTGAGTGCAGTGGCTTGAAGCGGGGAGAAGGAGATTGAAGACAAATTTCACACTTCTCAAAGTTTGCTGAGGGCTGGTTCTGGGGGCAGAAAGAAAACTCTTTGCCCTGGGTGTGCATGTGATCGAGTTCATTAAATAGCTTGATTTTGGCTGCCTCTTCCCCAATGGTTTTGCTGCTGTCATTTTTTGGCTATAAAAATTTTAGAATGTGTTTTCTGAATTTTTTTTTTAACAGAGCCTTAAGCTCTTTGGAGTAAATGTACTACATGAAGCTATTAAATAAATCAAAATGGCAACACAGCTTTATGGAGTATTTTTATAGTTATGTAGTTCATTTTTTCCAGGTTATTTATGAGTTCTGGGGTGGATCTGTAAACTTTCTCTCTCTCTTTTTTTTTTTTAAAGAGCTAAGTTTTTCCTTATACAAGTAGTACATTGAAGGTGGTAAAATCAAACAAAGAAACAAAAATAAATCAAATGTTCAGAGGAAGAAAGATTAAAAGTAAAAGCCCTCTTCCAGCCTCACTCCTCAGAGCAGTGGTTCTCAACTGGGGACAACTGTGCCTCCCAGGGGACACTGGGCAATGTCTGGAGACATTTTGGTTGTCACACCTGCGTGGAGGTAGGAGAGAGCTGCTACTGCATCTCGTGGCAGGGTCTGGGGATGCTGCAAAATGTCCTACAAGGCACAGGATGATCCCCCACAACACAGTTCCCAGCCTGGAGTGTTTCTAGCACCTCTGTCGAGAGACCCTGGCCTACAGTGCCTGCTGATTTGCAAATTCTTCCAGAAAGTTGTATATATATATTTTTTCCCCAAAAATTCTTTTGCACACAAATGGACTCTGTATCCTGTCTAATCTCAAATTTGCTTTTTTTCACTTAAAAATATGCCCTGGTTACTTTTTTATATTGATACATACAATTTACCTGATTATTTGTAACCGTTGAGTCGTTTTCAATTGGCTCATTATACCACAACATATTTAACCAGCTCTCAAAGGTAGATAATGTCATTGTCTCTAACTTTTCATTGTGATAAACAAACCTGCGAGGAAGGGTTACTGAAAGAGAAACTATGCTAAGGGCTGGATTCTGCCCGCATTTGTTTTACTTTTGCTCAAAATCTGACACGGTGGTTAAATTCTCCACGGGAGGTTGAACCAGTCTCTTTCTTGCAAATTCCAGTTCTCTCTGGACATCTCACCCAGGAGCCTGGGAGGAGGAATGACGACTGGTGGTTTTTTGTAGCAGACCACTGTGGAGTGTACCCTGTAGACATTTCCAATGTCAAGCTCACTGGCCAGGAAATCACGTCAGCTGTGCAGTTGTCAAGCTTAGGGGGCTCACCGTGTCTGAATCACATCCCAACCTTTTAAAGAACCTGGATTAGTTAAAATATGCTAGCGATGCAGGCTGTTCCTTACGTTAATTAAAACAGCAGCCACTTCAAAGCTAAGCCCTCCCTGTCTAAGTTTTTTCCCCTTTTTTTCCCCTTTGTGTGAGCTGAGTCAGTGGACACCTTCTGCCGTTTTCCTATGTCTACTTTCATTTTGGATCAGAACAGTGAGGCTCATTCATAGTACACATCAGTTGTACAAAAGATAGCAGATTGGAAGCCACAACGTGTTGCTGTTGACTGTATAGTGATGCCCACATGGATCATTTAAGCTGCATGCTATTTTCATGAACCCAAAGAGGGTTCACAGGGTCACGGGGAAAATATGATGTAGTAATTTCCATTTTGCAAGAACATAGCTGACCCCAAGAGTAATACATTTTAATTCTTAAACTATGTGGATGTATCTATTCTATCTCACTTCAAGCAGAGTGGAATTTAGTTTTCTTTCAAATTATTCTGTGCTACTTGTGTGAGAACCGGTCCAAAGTTCGTAGCCTGAGGAACTGCTTTACAAGTAAAAATAACTGCTTGAAAAGACTCTTGCTTCCCATCAAGAGGAGCTTCAACATTTCTTTATTAAAATGTAAAAACAAAATGGGAACACACTTTTCCACTGCCCCTTCTTTTAAATCCATGGAGATCTCGTTATGCCTCTGACCTGTTAGATCCCTGCTTCTGTTTCCCTGCGCCCCACCCAGAGAAGCAGCCCCGTGTAAAACGACTTCCTGCTTTTTCCACAGAGATAAAAATGAAAGAGTAATAATGGCCAACGTTTTTGTAAGGTCCCCCCACCCCGCCCCATATAAACAGGGTTATCTCCCTTCGCTGTAGACGGAGGAGCCGGCGGGGTGGCTCCCCTACATGGATGTCTCCCGGCTGACATGAAAGGCCAAGCAGGGTCCAAAAGTCAGTCATTGCTTCCTCTGCCAATGATTCATGAAGTGACTTTGAGTAACTCCCTCATTTCTTCCATCTGATAAACTTATTTGCCATGAAAGGGAAGTGTGGAAGTTTTCTTATCTTCTTAGGAGGCAGAGGCTGTAAAGACAGGGCCCAGCCGACTTGCAACTGTTTCTCCATAGCTCCTTTGTGAGGGAACACTGAGCACGCTCAGGCGGGAAGGCGACCAAAAGAGAAAGTCTTGTGTAGGCTGCAGAGGGAACCTCGCAGAAGGAAGTCACATGAGGAGACCTGTTAGAAAAGAACCAGAATGTGTGAGAAGTTTTTCTCACTTCTCATGAACTATTTCCTTACCTTTGAACAACTTTGTGTTTTACACCCCATGGCAGACGCTTAAAAAGGTAGGAGAGTTGTTCAATGATGTCTAAGAAATAACTATTTTTTAAATCTCTTTCCCCAGGGATTAAAAGTTTAAGAAGATTCTCAGCTAGGGACACATACAAAGCCCATTCAACCGCACCCGCACTCCACCCCCCAACACCGTGCTCTTCCTACAAATCTTTTTTAAATGACTTCTCCCACACAGTTATTTGTGAATTATTATATTATATGACAACATCATCCCAAAATTATTTCTTTTTATTGTATTTCACAACTCTTAGGAGATATCAAACAGCTCACATGACGGGATGTCGTCTTCTTAAAATCCTGCCCCATAGTTTAAAGTGGTGGTTTGTACATGAATTAGTTTCACTAAGTCTCAGAGAATGATAAGGACTGAAAACAAAAAGTGTAACTCCCTGTTCTGCTTCTTGCCATTACACATCAACACATCATCTTAAAAAAAAGCAGGGGGATCCTCTTCATTCTTTACTTGAGTGCTAAGGGAACTGGGTTCTTAACAAAACAAACAGAAAATTGTTTCTTGGTGCAATCCAGGTTTTTAAAGTTTACATGCCCAGAGAGTTGCATAAAAATAGTACAGGGCTGAACCTCTTAGTGAAGTTATTTTTTTCTAACGAAACAATTTCTGAAAATTGGGACTGAAATTATAGTTTGCACATTGCAATGCGTTGAAATTCCCTTCTACTTTACTCTAAATAGCATTGTACTATGTCCAATTGCAGGGATGGAATAAAATGACCACAGGAGATTTCAGAGTCTCATTTTTAATCCAAAGTGCTGCCCATTATACATGGAAACTCCATGAAGGGGGAGGGGTGGCAAACAAAGGTGACATTAGCCTAGTGAACGTTTTGAGGGTTATGACTTCTAATGAAAAGGAACACATTTTTCATTTTGTATATATGTATACATTAAAAATATGTATACATATACTATTACAACATGCATTTATATACATGTTTTTTGTAAGTTTGCCTGCATATATTGTAATTTTGCTACTAAAAGTTATGTCATAAGGACATCGTTCTACAACCCTTTTAAAATTAAAAGTTATTGAACAGAAGAGAACATGAAAAGAAATGACTTTTCTTTTTTTTTTTTTTGCCAGAGACCAAATTTTCCGTTGTCATGAACCAGTTATGATTTATAAACATAATTACCAGTGATGTCCTGGAAAGAGAACCTAGGGCAATTCAAATTAGTTTTATTTTACAAATGGCCCCCAATTTATTATCCACTCCCTGAAACTATTAGCAACTTGTTTTTCCTTAATGTGCAAATGTCCCAATGCCCCAGATTTCTCCATAACAATTTCTCCCTTGTTCTGTTTCTAATACTTTACATATTTTCTTGCGTATTTGTTAAAAGGGGTTAGTTTGAGCATATGCTGTCTCTCTGTCACAGATTTCTCATGTTTGGTTCACTTTTTCTAAGCTTTCATGAAAATCTGCCTGTTTGTATTACTCACTTCTAGATTTACTGATGTGGTTAAATACACGCTTTTCGAAGTTGACATTGCCAACTGTTAATGGGTCAAGTTGACATTGGGGCCTCCCGATATAATATTCACCACTTTTGTGGCATTTCTGCCAAAGTGCATATCCTGAATCTAATTATGAAGAAACATCAGACAAACACAATTTGAAGGACATTCTACAAAATAACTTGGCGGTTACTCTTAAAAAATAATGAGATGAGGGCTGGTGCCGTGGCTCATACCTGTAATCCTAGCACTTTGGGAGGCTGAAGTATGAGGACTGAGGTCAGGAGTTCGAGACCAGTCTGAGCAAGAGCGAGACCCACTCTTTCGACTAAAAATAGAAAAAATTAGCCAGATGTGGTGGTGTGCACCTGTAGTCTCTACTGGGGAGGCTGAGGCAGGAGGATCGCTTGAGCCTAGGAGTTTGAGGTTGCAGTTAGCTACAATGACACCACCGCACTCTAGTCAGGGTGACAAAGCAAGACTCTATCTCAAAAACAACAACAAAAATACTTCAAAAAACTAAAAACCAAAAGCCAAAAAAAAAAGGGTGAAACACACCAAAAGGCCAAGTAACTATTCTAGATTAAAGAAAACTAAAGAGACATGACCTGAATCACATGCAATGGGTGATCCTGGCATGGATCCTAGATTTTGGGGGGTAAAAAAAGCTAAAAAGGATATTATTGAGACAATTGGAAAAATTTGAAGATGGATCATACATAATATAATAGTGTTAATGTTAAATTTCCTGACTTTAATAATGGAACTATGGTTACTACATAAGAGATTGTTCTTGCTCTTAGGGAATATCTACGGGCCTATTTAAGGGTAAAGGGACATGATACCTGTAACCTCATCTCATGTGACTTAGAAATCTGTCTATCTATCTACCTATCTTCTAATCTATCTATAAAGTGAGAGAGAAAGACTCTCTCAAATAGGGTATATGTTGACAAATAATAAGCCTGTGTAAAGTGTACCCTTGACTTCATACTATTTTTGCAACTTTTTATAAGTTTGAAATTGTATCAAAATGAAAACTTACTAAAATAAATTATAAATATACACTTAATCATATTATTTACCTTTCTTAAGGCATAATTTAGGGCTTAATGTTATAGGGAATAACAATTTTTTTTGTTCATGTTTTTTCTAACTCTACTCTTGGTGTCCAAATCACATACCAGAAAAGCACCAGCTTTTCCAAATTGTTCTGCTATAATAATTAATGAGGAATCTGGTGCAGTGTTAATTTTGAATAAAAAATATGTGCATTGAATGATAGCACCAGCTGATGGGGGCATTAATATTGTATGATTCCACACAGGCAGAACACATCCAGCTGTGGATGCCTGGGGTCCCAGAAGGAGAAAAGCTTGAAAAGAAAAAGTTTTATCAAATTTGTGCATTCTGGAAAACCAGGCATGCTAATCATTCTTACATAATTTTTGAAGCAAAATTAATTCTTAGTGAAATCATTGAAATTGGAGTAGGAACACGAGTATAACAAATGTTAAAACTTAATTAATTATTTTAGTTGCAGTCTTTTGTGATATTTTTTAGCCTTTTTTTTGACTTTTACTTTCAACTAAATGGAATTCTGATTTTATTTCACTTATGATCAAAAGAACAAAGTCCAGACTTTTTAATCCTTTAGAGTGTAACAACTAGGAATTTGTATGTGTGTGTGTGTTACAGAGAGAGAGAGAGAGACTAAAAAAACTTTATGTGCCTGTGGGTGTATGATTCACAGAACATTTGTTGAACATTTTTGAACTATACACGAGGCATTGAACTAGATCCTAATAGACTCTAAGGATACAAAGACTAATCACATAAGGGTCACGTTTTGTAGGAAAGTACAGTTTGAAGTTAAGAGTGGAGGGAACAGACAGCTAACAGATTATGAGAAGATTAACATTCTGTGTAGTAAAGCTGTGATGGGCATGCAATGCTCTGGGAAAAGATAGGAGGAGTACTTGGAAATGAGTGGTGATTAGGGAACTACAGGAAGAGTTTTAGGCACACGGAATAGCAAAGAGAAGAAAGAAGTGAGAGAGAAGATGTCAAGCATCTGTCCACTTTCCACCTTTCTGGCTCCTTGAAAGAGGTATAATCAAGAGATTTTGGATTGCTGTGTCTGTAATTTGAGTTCTAAGCCCTTAGTAATAAAACTGCAGACATTCAGTCTCATCATGTCCTTTCTGAGGTCTTGGCAGACATATCCCAGGATTTTTCTGGATCTGGTATATGGCATAGCTGTGACCTCTGAAGTCACTAGACTTAAACTTTTCTACCTCATGGCATCCACACCTGCTGCCCTGCTGGGGTTCCTGGGAGGGTCTCTGAGGCCAGTCCAGCCACTGAATTAAGGACCCACCCCACTTCACTACAAGTAACTTTTAATGAATCTGACCTTCATCATCCTGGTGCTTCCTGAAGGATCCAAGGGCTAAGACACCACAGGGCTCATCATCTAGAAGGTTCTCTGTCATTGTCTCTTTCATATTTTTTCTTCAACTATTCTTTCCTTTTTGGAGCTCTGGTTGAAAATATGATATACCTTCTTGCTTTATTCCTCAGGTCTCTTAAACTCTTTTTGATCTTTGGATCTACCTTCTAGTTTACCAATTATCTGTTCAGCTGTATCTGTTTTATTTAATCTGTTTCTTGTGTTTTTAATTTCTAAAACTTCTATATGATTCTTTAAAAAGTATGCCTTTGTTTTTCATACTTTCTTGTTCCTGACTCCTTCTTTCAAGTTCCTCTTATATTTCTCTAAAGGTTAGAAACATAATTATGTTATATTCTGGATCTAAAAATTCCAATGTCTGATGTCTTTGTGGTTCTTTTCTGTTGTCTATTGTTCAGGTTGACTTTATTTTATGTTTTCTTTTTTCTTTAGGTATTCTGTGACTATTTTTAGTGAGAGCTCATATTCTAAGTATGGAAGTTCATTAATGTCTAGATTGAAATAATGTTCCTTCAAAGAGAGTTCATATTTCCTTTTTTCAGTCATTTTAGGCACACAGACTCTTCAGCTGGACCACTTAAAATGAAATTCTCTGCTTTAAGTTTTCTGAATTCCATGGGTAGGTGAATTCAAACTTTAATGGTGTCAATTATCAAGATCTCTTCTACTTTGTTCCAAGGTGGAGACAGACCCATTTTTGTGCTGTCCACTTCTGTGAGGTAGGCTTATTTTTCATTGTCCTAAGGCTGAGGGTGTTAAGATCTGTGATGTCCCAGCACTATGTGGGGATATCTTCTTATTCACTTTCCCACTTGGGGCATGTATTTCTGCTTTCACTTTACTTTTGGCCTTTGTGGATTCCTTCTTTCGTGTCACTTCAGCAATGCAATTTTTATCTTCTTCGTTCAACATTTTAGTCATTGTATTGACAGAATCTTTCAGGATGTCTGGTCTATAATAGTGCCAGAAATAGAAGTTGGCACTAAGCTTTCTAGAAGCCAATGAGAAGAGGGAAATACAATCAATTACATGGTCACAGGGGCCAGGAGAAAAATGACTCTCCGTTGCTTTGGAGAGATGCAACAACTTTTGGCACTGAGGCCAGACGGGGATTTTTCTCAACAGCCGTTCCAGCAGGCACCATAGGTTCTGCTGTTGCTTCCATGGCACAATCGGGCCAGGCAGCTGCTCCTCCAGGCTTCCTAACCAGCACCCTTTAGATTGCCAAGGCTGGGTGGTATTTAAGGATGAAGAAGATCCAAGAGGACAGAATACTCTTTCCACTTTGTGTTACACCCGTAAGATGGGTCCCAAAGCCATGTAGCTTTCCCAAGAGGCTTCGGAAACCTCATGCCTTCGGTTTCTTAGACACGCTCAGACAGATTGGAATCTCTTACAGCCCAGGCATGGCAGATAAGTTTTCACTTAGGCAGCACAGAGTTGGCCTCTAGCTGACATACGTGGAATGAGTCTACTATAACGTAGTAAAACTGAGTCATAGTATCTTTTACACCCTTTTAGTGGCACCGTCCAACCACCCTAAAACCACATCTCTAGATAAGCTGAAATCAAAGATCAAAATGTTTTTCAGAACACCTCCTGTAATTGTTAACCATTATAAATTTTATATCCAGTTCTAGTTATATTTTAGTTTGGTTTGCTAGTAAAAAAGCTTATAAAGTGAAAAAAATACTTGGTTAGATGGGACTGCTAAGATTAAAGAAGTTAGTAATTATTAATTACATGAAAAAGTTCTAAGAGTTTTGAATGAAACTTGGCTAGAATATGTGTTTTCTAGAAGAGTGAACAGATTATATGGCAAATGGAATCCTAGATTATTGTTTCAACTTAAAATACATGGAAATATTCGTAAACAACCTATTTTCAAGGTAATACTAGGTGAATCATATTCTCTGAAGAGTACTAAAAACATGGTTACTTAAAGCTTCTATACCTAGGAGAGTTGAGAGGAAGAAAACTTTTATATTATGACATAAGAAAAGGTCAATGAATTGGTAAGACCAATTACCAAGAAGGGATTTCTGGGAGGTTTAGGAATAAACTCCAGTCAAAAGAGAAATGACTGCCCTGCAGTTTCAGCTGGGTTTTAGCCAAAGAAATAGAGAGTTGAAAGCAATTGTATGAGTCTCTATCTTGTAGAGCGAAAACAGAACTAACGTTCTTGGAAGGTGTTTTCTGTCATTTCTCAGACATAATAAAAAGTGCTATAACGATTTCATGAAGTGAATTTGAAAGACTGTGAAATAAATCATCCCTTATTGAATGGGACCCCTGCTGAAGAAATACCTTTCCTAACAGATTGGTGATTCTGGCCACATTGTGAGGTTAGCAAAAACTCTTACCAATTTCTGAAACTTTAGCATTTGGTGAACTTACTACATTATAATTTTTGTCTTAATTTTTAACCCATCTATTGTTTTCTCTCTCATATAGCATGGGTAATAATAGCAACTTTAAATTTATAGTCAAATCTTCTGTTTTTTTAATGATTTCTATAGTTGTTTTTTTGCTTTCTAACCATTTTTTTTCCTTCCTAGACAAGTTCTTCCCAATGACATAAAAGGCTACACAGCAGGCAGAACACACAGAGTCCAACATTTGCTTCATCATCAGGAAATCACTGTTTTTGGGTTCAGGATTTTCTTTCCCACTCCCCCTTAAAGATAAGAAATCCTGTTTTGCCAGCTAGAAAAGCTCTGTTCCCAAGCACTAGAGTTTAGTGTGAATATTTAAACCTGTGAATAAATCTAAATCTATAATTTTGTTTAAATTTTGAGAAAGAACTTGAAGTTCTTTTCATTTCCTTTCTCTTCTCCACTCAGTTGGAATTGATTATTCCCAATAATATTATCACACTGGTTCCCCAGTGGCCATTTTTACATGAGTTAGGAAAGTGAAGAAATAATGATCGATCCAAAGAAGGTTTAAACAAGGAGAGGAAAATAATCACCCACTTTTAAGGGTAGGATTGGCATTTAGTTTTGAGGTGTCTATGCTTTCTTAAGAGGAGAAATGGGGGCATTTATTGATACAGAAAAGCCACGTTCTGCAAATTTTATAATTAAATGGCAATACAACTTTTAAACTGATGAAATAAAATAATGTGAAATCCCTCAGTTTGAATATCCACACAAGGGATGAAATTTCACTGGGTGGTAGTTTATTTCTTACATTATATATTTAAATTAAGTCACTTTTCCTCCCAAGCTTTGGGTATAAAACATCAAGAGTCACTGGTTTTATGACTTCATATACATGATTTTAGAATTTTCAGAAAATGTCAAAAGTCATCCATTCACATGGACAGCCTGATACTCAAATGACCACTCATGCTTTGATTCAGGTGTAAATGATCTTTCAGCACTGATGGACAGGTTTAAAGGTTTTCATAAATGAAAGCTACAAAGAATCTCCAGGATCCACTCCCTTTATTGGGATGATCCTTCCACGTGTGGACGTCTTTTCTTTAGGGCATGTAGTTTCCTCAGGAGACTAGCAGGTGGTTGGCAGTGACTCAGGAAAGCTACAGTTTCTGTCTGCTCAGCATCATTTCCCTCGTCCTCCTTCTACTCTGTCCCTTGGGGTCCAGATGGCCATGTTAATCACCAGGACTTCTCCTCACTCCATGGGTGAGCATGTGGCCAAGCCTAGCTATCACAGTGCCAAATATTAATTCAGCAGTGTGCATGTGACTCTAGAAAGATAAATTATTATCTTTCCTGAGAGACTGTTGTAGGGTTGCTAGTGGGTGGGGGAAATCTAATTCCACTGGAATTGCCAGGCGGTGCAAAAGTGCGCCTGGGGCTGATTGAGGTCATCTTGTCTGACACAGGCAGACATAAGGAGCCTGCCTATAATATCAATACAACAAGTAGAGATAGCACAGCTGAAGAGTGTACAAGAAGAGAGACAGAACCCTGAGCACATTGCTTACCCCGGCTCCATCCGTGCTTAAAGATCCATCCAGCTCTGGACTGCCCAATTACACAGCTGCTACATTCCCCATTCCCTCAGCCACTTTTTTGAATTTCTAGCATGTCCAACCCAAAAGGGTCTTAACTAGTCTGTATTGCAGAACTTCTAGCCAGACTTGACAACAGTTCTGCTAAGTTCTTTCTCTTGCTCATTCTTTCTTTTCTTTTCTTTAATCTGACCCATAACCAGATAAGATATTTTAAAGATTGTATGCTAATATGAACAAATTCACCAGAACACAAAGGGTGATTTCTCACTGCCATTCGAACATAAATTTCCCACTGAAAAAACACTGAGGTGTTTGTAGTTACCCAGGGCCTTGTGTAATAACTTTGGGCATAATGCTTGCATTTACAGTCACTCTTGTGTGGAGTTGAGAGCACCCTGGGAGTTAACTAATAGGACAATGCAAAGAGGAGCATATATTCTTTCAAGGCAATTGTAGCTGTCATTTCATTTTTTTGAGAGTTATGAATGGAGGTATTGTTGCAAACAGCTGTACCGTGAAGGCATTTAAGCCAGTTATTACTGCCTGTGGTGTCTGCACTCAAAATGTTGCAAACACTAAAATTATGATTTACAGAGGTGAAAAATATAACTTTTGTAAGATCTAGCTATATGCCTGGCTCCGTCTCTTCATATTATTGGACAGATTCTTTTATAATAATACTTCTAAATCTGAGTGCTTGTAATTCTAATGAATTCAAAAGGGTTAACCAGAATATGTCATATAATGTGTAATAATATATTAATATAGAAAGCAATATAGTAACATGAATATTATTTTTAATATATTTAATTATAGATACTCATTGATGTGTGATGGAGTTATGTTCTGATAAACCCATCTTAAGTTATAAATATCATAAATTGAAAACACATTTAATGCACCAAACTTACTGAACATCATAGCTTAGCCTAAGCTAAGCCTTCTACCTTAAACATTCTCAGAACACTTACCTTAATCTACAGTTGGATAAAATCATCTAACAGAAAGCCTATTTTATAATAAAGTGTTGAATACTTCATGTAATTTATTGCATACTATACTGAAAGTGAAAAACAGAAGGGTTGTTTAGGTACTCAAAGGACAGTTTCTACTGAATGAATGCATAGCGCTTTCTAGCCATTGTAAAGTTGAAGAATCGTAAGTCGAGCCATTGTAAATTGAGGGCCACCTGTATTTCTTAATATATTATGTTAAACCTATATTATGTGGAATACAATCTGAAGACTCAAAACATAGTAAAATAATTTCTGAATGCTACATATCTTAGATGACAATGAATTTGGTTGAATGGAACTGAAATGATATATTTTAGAATTGGAAAAAAGAATTTTATGTCTCCTGGAAGAACTCTTTGATATATTGTCCAATAACTCTTTTCCTTACAATAAAATGAACCATCTTTAATACATCAAGATCTATTGCCACACTCATTTCAGTGGATTAATCTCTGAGAAAGTTCCTGCTTTTCTCCTCTTACCCAAATCATGATATAACCCTTCACCTAGATCAAACACTCCCTTTGCTTATGACTTACGATAGTAGATCAAGCACCATCTCACATCTCTTGGTTCTTGTGCCAGTTAAAAGCTATTGCCAGAATATTTGCAAAAGGGTTGCCAATCGAAAATTTCCCAGTTAGTTTACAGGTTAAGAGAAGAAACAGTCTCAATTTGTTTGTGTGCACAACATTTTCTGGATATTATTGGGTCATTTAATTAATCTAATTTTTTAACTTAAAAAGAATTTTAAAGATTATAGATTTTTTTTTTTTTTTTTGAAGGAAGGCATCTTACAGGTCATCCAGGAAAATGTTCTGATTTCACAGATGTGTCAGGATGCTTTGGGTTGCATGTCATAGAAAACTGATTCAAAGTTCCTTAAGTAAAAATGGGAATTTGGAGGCTCACAGCACTGATTGTTCCAGGTAACAAAAGAGACTTTAACCAGGGCACGGTGTCTATGACTAGGCCTGTGTTTATCTCTCTAGTTCTAAGTCCTGCTTCCTCAGTGCAGGCTAAATTCTTAGACAGAGTTTCCAGAATGGGGACTAGCAGCTCCTAACCACATGCTTCCTTGCACTTCTGCTAGGACAAGGAGTCCACCTCCCTGATATTTCAAAACAAAATCCGAGAAGTGAGTTTTCCTGGCCTGATTGACCTGACTATGTGCCACTATTTCTTTTGAATTAATCTCTGTGATTAATGGGATCATATTTGCTGACTGGTTTAAGGCATCCAGCTTCCAACCCTGGAGCTGAAGATGGGATCAGTCCCACACCAGCTGCAGTGCTGAGAAATTCAGGGTGCTATTTCTTGCAGTGGACACTGGGAGAAGTGATCAACAAATTATTAAGATGATGAAGTCTGAGGGGTTCTGAGTGCCTTGGCCTTGTCACACAGTTGCAGCAAAGCCTCTTTTAGAACCTAATTCAAAATTATTTTGTCTGTCAGCAAAGGTCCATGAACGACTACACAAATTCATGCTGTCAGCACTATGTAAGGCTGGGGCTCTTCGGGGCGGTCTTTATCAATGTGTGGTCTGAGTTTGACTTTATAAAAGACATCTGGGGTCCCTGATAAAAATGCAGATTGCTGGTCCCAATCCTGAATTTGCTGAATCAGAATCCATGAGGGTAGGGCTCAGGAATTTGTATTCTAAGTTCTTTTCTTAGGCAAATGTCTTGCACACTAAGGATTGAGAACCACTGTTTTGTTAATCACGAATTGTTTTGGTTAACAAACATTCCAAAACTTCTTACTGTGCCTGCCTCTGGGACTATATTTGGAAATATTTTCTACAAAATTTCTTTTTATTGACTTCCCCATTAACACTATGTAACTACTTCTAAACTAAAATCTGGTTATCACCTCTGCTAGGAGGATTATGAGGTCTTGCTGAATTCATCCAGTGAGCAGGAAATTCTGCAGAAGACTGATGGGCAAAGTTGAAAAGCATCTTTGTTTTGCACTATAAAGGAATATCAGCAAGTATAAAAATGGGGAAGTTAATACAAGTAGGGAAAATATAAATATATTTACTATGACAAATGGCATCAAATAAAGCATACTATTACCCACTTATATGTATTATTTACTTTTCAGAACTCTTCTAAATTGTCTTCCGAGTATGATTGATACATTAAGAGCTTGCTCAATCTGCAACACTTGGATGGTAAAAGTAGGATGTTGACAGCAGCTATTGAAAATCATTTCCATGCTGACTGTGGCTTATGATAAGAAATACAGCATTCACTGTGTTGCCTTGTCGGATCCACGTTTGTGTCTGACAGCACAAATCCCAAGACAAATTTTCCACCTGCTTCCTAGAAACGACCTAGAGGGGACTTGATGTCTCCCAAATAGCTCCCCCTGAAATCCAAAATGGCTTTTGTTATCTTATTAGCTGCGTTTCTTGGAGAGTGATTGGGGGGGGTGGTGATTGTTAGTATTGCTTTTAGATAGTAAACAGTGTTTGTGGAGGAACGGTGAAATTAAGTTTATTACCAGAGTAAATCTGATGTTTTTCCCTTGCATTTCTTGCAATGCTATAGGATTTGTGAGATGTGATATTGAACCATTCTTTGCTCAGGAGGATGATTTTTTTATGTGCTGCCTGAGGAGAAAATAATGTAAACAGAATGGTGAGATAACAATTCTACATACAACAATGATTTGAAATAAAATGTCAGTGGAATACAGTCCAAGATAATAATAGATAATTACTGAGTATCCATAAACGTTGAATACTCAGTATTACTGAGTGTTTTTAACTATGTTCTAAGCAATTTGCATACATGATTTATTTAATCTGTAAAACTACCCTAGGAGGTAGGTTTTACTCATTATACTCATTTTACATATGAGGAAACTGAGGCACAGGGAGGTTAAGAAATTTGCCTAAGTTCATACATCTAGTAAGTAAAGGAATTGGAATTTGAACCTACGCAGTCTACATTCAGATGCATTCTCTTTGCCACCAAATTCTAGAGCAGTGATGTATGATTTTAATGTGTCATAACAAATCAAGAATTATATTAAAATTTCCCAATAACCTTTTACAGTGAGTTCTGTAGAGCAAAGGAGATAGCACAAACATAATATTAAGTAGTCTATGGTAGTATAAAGATTTTATGACTATGATTTCAAGCCATGCCCAATTGCTGATAAATATGGGATTTGGTTTAAACAGGCTTCTGGCATGCTGCAACAAGGACAAGATCTAAGATATATGGGCCACCATTCTCTATTGTGACAATGTTAATCTGCCAATTAGCTTGATAGGCCCTTTGAGTTGGTTTGATAGTAGTGCATATGGATGTATTTAAATCATGCAAAATTTTAGTCTGATTGTCTCTTGCCAATGTAGCCTGTCTGCATTGCAAGATGATGGATGAGGGTTAGGAATTCATCTATGGTAATGAAACTACACACGACCACCCTAGAACTGTGTAAATACTTGAAGCCTCTGCCTGGCTTTCCTAGCACTTTTTCTAACCGAAGGGCAGGTGTTTTTTGATGACAGCAATGCAATGTAGCTATGAGTGTTTAAAGTTTGCGTTACCTCTCAAGTAAATTTTTAATAACAGTGATGAAAATGAAAAGCTCAAAATCTTATCTTGCAAGGCAAACAATTATTTGTACTTTTTGTATATTCCTTTTCAGCCTTTGTTCTTCTATAGATAGAATTTTATATATTTATAATCTTGCTGTATATATAATTTTGGATCCTGTTTTTTACTTAATATTTCACATGCTTTCTTATTTTTATAATTGTTATCTTAATGGCTACCCAATAAACCATTGAGTTGATGATTATTATATTTTATGAAACTATTTTCTAATTGTTAAGCATTTAGATTTTTCTGTTCATTTCACAATGATAAACAATACTGTTTAGGTTTGTCTCACACACCAAATTTTGTCCAGAATTTATATTTGTATATAAAAATCACAAGTCACCCACACTTGTTTATGGATCATCCATTGTTGCTTTTGCACAACAGCAGATTTGAGTAGGTGCAATAGAAACTATATGGCCCACAAAGCCTAAAATATTTATTATTTGGCCTTTTACATAAAAAGTTTGCCAACTCCAAATTGTTATCCTAGTAACCAAATTGATTTTGGATAATTTTATTGAGATAAATTCCCAGGATTGAGATTACTTAGCCCAAGCACATGAACATCATATGGTCTCAAAGTGCATTTCCACATTGTTGTGTAATGCTGCTGTATTGATTTATAATGCTGCCAGCAACATATGAGTGTGCTATTTTCATTCAACTTTATCGTAATTGGGTTTTATCACTTTTAAGTTTTTATTAATTTCATGACTTCTAACAGTGCATCAGTGGTCTTTTTGTTTGTTCTTCTTCAGCATGAAAAAATATCTCCTCGTAGATTTATCAGGTGTTTTTCTCATCTGAAATGTCTGTTCATGTTTCCTGTATGCTAATATATTAGGGTCTTCCTGCTTCACTCATTAATTTGTGTGAGCTTGTGGATGATTTTCTGACTTGCATTAAAAGAACTAGCAATAAGATATGTTGTTGAAGGCTTACTGCACACGGATACACATAAATCATGCAAGCATTATGTGATTCATTAAAGCAGATAGAGAAGTCAGACTTACCGTAATTATGAATGCTACCTTTTAAAGCTGGAATATTTGTGTTACTGATGTAAATAATACCAGTAGCTCTTTTATTACTCTCTAAATCTGTAAGCTGAACTCCTGAAAAGAAAATATGTCTTCTTTATGTAATGAAAATATTTGCTTATGTAGTATTAAATTTCTCATTTGTGTATGACTCATTAAAGTCGACAACCAACTCGGCTCTGGTCCTAAATAAAAAGGACCTTGTTACAATAATCTTTTCTCTCAAGATGCAAAATGTTGACAAGCTTGCGTCTCTTCCACTCTCACTGCAAAAATTAAAAAGGGCTGCAATAAAATTATGGAAGAGAAATCTGTGATCTAATATAGGACAGAATTCCTAGGGAGTAAGAATAGCTTCAGGGAGAGAGGAGCAAGGAGAATTTACGTATTTATATTTGTTTATAACCCTAAGAAAGGTTTTTAGGCAATGTTTGGTACAAAAACACCAATGTTTATTGGTAATATTTTGAAGTTATGAAGTCAATGCATTTTAATTTCCCCTTTCATATAGTGTTCCCTTCCAGCCAGCAAATGACGAGACAGTCCTGCCCAGAACAAAGGTATGACTGACTCGGCTTCACTCACAAAGGAGAATTTCTTGAGCATGCAGCAAGACAGTAATTTGAAAGCCAGGCTTTGGAGAGAGGGAAATGTGTTTTCTAAATTTCTTTAGTTCCCATTAATATAAAACTTTGGTTGATTACTGCATGCAAAGTGTAGTTGGAACTCAGAGTTTGGAGATACAGAGAAATTAGAAATATTTTCCTTTTGACCCGAGATAGGTTGCAGGGAAATGAGAGGAAGGCATAGGGCAACGCTGTTATGATGTTGGGTGTTATGGTGGTGGCAGCCGTGTGGGATGTAGCTAGTGAGCCCCTTCAGTGCGTTGTATATGAAATGGTGCCATGACTGAGGAAGGATGTGGCAATAGCAAGGTTCCTTGTTCCCATGCCTGTAGGGGGCCCGCAAGGTCTCCATCTCTGATGCTTTGGAGAGGGACGCAGAGCTTCTGAAGACAAGTGGGTCACAGTGTGTGGGGACATCAGTGTCTGAAGGCCACAGCTAGGGCTAGGAACCCCCTAGTGCATACCAGCTTGATGCCAAGTGACCAGATGAGACTCGTTGCACCACGGAACTCACCAGTCTAGAGAGCAGATCAAACTGGCAGATGACCCGAGGACGGTGAGGACCTGACAGACCCATTTCTCTCAGCCCTCTGCACACCCACACCACCTCTCAGTGTCAGCCAAGTGCTGCGGCTAAGAGCACGGGCTCTGAAGTCAGGCTGCCCACGTTTGAAACTGGTTCCAACGTGTATTATCTGCTTCACCTTGGTCAAGTTACTCATTTTCCTCTTTTCTCATGTAACGATAGAGTTGTTATGACAGTTTAAGGTAATTTTTATAAAATGCTTGCAAAGGGGCCTCACTAACCCCTCAGTGGCCTCATGAATGTAGGTTGTCACTGGGGAGGAGCATGGCACTGACTTGAAAGAGACCGGCTCCCCGAAGGGGACTGTTGATGCTGCAAGAGAATGAGAATGTCTGTCACAATGCTTATTTCACTCTGCCCGGGGGAAGATTAGGTTAGTGATAGGAAAAGAAAGATGTTGCATTTTCTTTGTACACCTGAGGGCAGTGCTTGTGACGCTGTGAACTCTGCACAGAAATAGGACCAGGAACCCGCCCTCTGTCCCTTGAGCCCCTCTAGCCACCTACACTCCCTCGCCCTGCTCCGTTTCCTGATTAATGAGCCCAGTGAACAATTTTCTGATCTTTTTTGTCTTCCTGTGGCCATTCTTCTTTTGCCCTTGGGCGCTGTGATTCAGCCCAGTTTGTGTTCTTCTTCTCCAGGTGCTCCTTGCAGCCTCCCGTAGGCATTCTTTCCTTTCTTGCTCCTGCAAATGTCATCGTCATGGTGTCACGCTTGACTCTTGGGTCTTCTCACTCTATATTTTGCCTGTACTCCAACTCGTGATGTCAGCTGCTACTTGTGGAGGCGAACACAACTGAATTTTAAAAGTCCAGACCTGGCTTTTCAGTGTAAATACCGCATTTAATTGCCTGTAAAATGTTTGTTCTTACTTGGTGTTCCATGTGTTCCTCAAAGTCAACGTATGTCTGGCTGCACACATACAGGATGAACCCTCCTCATCCTCTACTCCCATTTCCAAAGTGCTCCAACTGTGTGGCATATGACACTCACGCCAGACTCCTAAGAGTTACCCAGAACACCTGCCTCTCCCCTACCTCCAATGGTCCCAACAGCCACCAAGTTCTGTGGCTCCAGACCTTTCCTATGAGTCCTCTGCTCTTCAGATCTTCTGCCTCTGCCTGCATCTCAGCCCACGCTGGGCCCTGACTGGATTACTGCAAAACTGCCTGACTGTCAGCCTTGTCCCAAGTCAGACCATCCTCCATTCTCCACCAGAGAGGCCTTCCAAAATGCAAATCAGAGTTTTTCAGCTTCTTATTTAAACCCCTTTAATTGTTCCCTATGCCTTCCGGCAATGGGTTATAAACTGGGGTTCTGAGCTTATCTAACAAAGCTCTCCTTGGGGCCAATACTTAGAGTCACAACTCTTGCCCACTCCCACCCCAGTCTCTGTGCTGCTTACATATATGCTATTTTACATGTCTGGCCCTTGGCACATGCTTTTCATTTTCTTAGAATGCTTTCCCCAGCTAACCACCATCCGTCGTTCAAAAATCAGATCAGTCTTACGTTAGGAAACTCTTTTGAACTGCCTTCTGTTCAACACCTGCTGCCTCCTCCCAAAACACACCTTATTTATCTACCCAGTGTTCCCTATGAAAGCACCGATCCTCTCCAGCCATACTGTTGGCTTGTTCCTGTGTCTTACCTAATGAACTATAATCTCTTTGAGGACAGAGGTTTCTAACTATTTATTCAGTGCCTGGAAACTGGTACAGAGCTAGTATTTGTTGTAGGAATGGATGAATGAATAAACATGGCTTGATGCAGATGAATGGGTCTCTGAAAAATCCTGTTACGTGACATAGGAGACTAATGAGCTTTCTCTCTTCATAATCATGGGTGATGAGCAGTAGTTTAAACAGCAGGATAGCTGCACACCTATGCTGTCAGCTTACATAAATCTTTTTCATCTTTAGTTATTTTATGTTTACTAATTTTTAATAAGCAAAACCCTCTCCAATGTTCCAGTAAATTTAATCTTTATACATAAATACTTTTTAGTAACTAACCATGTTTCCTCTGACATTAAGGGAAAGTATAATCATCCTACATGAGTTACAGACTATGAAAACAGAGTTTACATAAACAAAGTACCATTGTGCAACCAGTAATAATCACACAAGTTAATCTATAGATCTTAGATAAGTAGGATATAGTCTGGGCATGTTAAGAAACATCCCTGCATCCATTGTTTGGAGCAGACATTTGGCTGTCCTATCATTTTATGTGCCCTTTTCATTTTTCTCAAGCCCCAGGCACACAGCACGATTTCATCTTTGGAAGTTGACACTTTATTTTTTCTTCCTGAATTTCTTTCTATCCTAATTGCCCATGAACTAGAATTTCTTTTTTTTTTTTTTTTTAGTTCACCCCCTTCCTTGGTAGCCCAATAAATAAATAGAGAAAAAAATTGGCTCTTTTAAAACTTTCCAGTCTTTTTTAGATGGCTTTGGAAGTTTTCTTGGTTTTAGGGTAATCATCTGACAGGGGATTCAGTGCCCTCAAAATCTGTTTCTTAACCTTTCCTTTGGATGGGGATCTCCAGGTTGCCCTCTGAGGCTTCAGGAATAAAAGCAAATATTCTTTGCAAATATTTGTGCCTTCACTTTATTTTAACAGCTATTGTTGACTTTATTAATTACTTTTTCTTAATAGTTGGTTTTGTTTAAGAAAGTCTTCTCTATCCTAAGGTCCTAACAACATTCCCCTCTAATTCATTTTAGGCATGATATAAAAAATATGCATTACGAACTGCAATTTGTTCAAACATGGTCATCTTGGAGCAGATCTGGCTGCAAGTAAATCATTCGTTACACTTAATTTTCACTCAATCCATTTTTAAGAGTTTGCACGCACCAAAAACACATGCTGGCAAAACAATTATATTCAAGTCAAGATTTGTATCAAAATATCACCAATTCTCTAAGAGCTATGCTTGCTATAATTATAGAGAAAACTCATCTGTAAGATCTGAAACTTTACTAACTAAAATATTATTTTTTTTTGGTATGTGTAGGAAAGCAATATGTTTACTATGAGCTAAATGGATTATATAAAATTTCTCTCCATAAAAAAAAAATGAGGATGAGAGAGGTTCAATAACCTGATTAAGTTCTTACAGCTAGTAAGTGATAGTACCAAGTTTGAAACCCATGTCTGTTTACAAAGCTCATGTGGTATGTACACATGTGTGTATAAATACATGGGCACATATACATGTGCAAGTTTGTGTGTATACTTACTGCTTATTCTGGAAAATCTGTCCTCCAAATGTAGAAGATGTCCACTTCTTTCTTGCATTTTCTTAAATATTGTCTCTTTTTTATTTGGTCATAACCACCAAGGTGGCCATGATTCAAATTTCATAATTAAGTAGAGCTTCTTTGCACATTATTTTTTAAATATTTCTAGGCCGGGTGTGGTGGTTCATGCCTGTAATTGTAGCGCTCTGGGAGGCTGAGGCAGGAGGATCCGTTGAGGTCACAGGTTCAACACTAGCCTGAGCAAGAGCGAGACTCTGTCTCTACTAAAAATGGAAAAAATTAGCTGGGTGTGGTGCACGAGCCTGTGGTCCCAGCTACTCAGGAGACTGAGGAGGGAGGATCACTTGAACCCAGGAGTTTAAGGTTGCTGTGAGTAGGCTGATGACACGGCACTCTAGCCAGGGAGACAGAGTGAGACTGTCTCAAAAAACAAAACAAAACAAAACAAAACAAAAAAACAGCCATTGACAGTATCAAATCATCTGGACAACTATTAATTACAAAAAAAATTTCTATTATTATTTATAATAGTTTTTGTCCATAGAAATCTTATGAGGTTAGTTAATATTCCTCTCTAAATGAATAAAGCAGAATAGAATAGTTTGTCTGAAGTCATGACAGAAACCTGGCTGAAATGACAGCCCCCAAATTCTATTTATGCCCTTGGACAACTTCAGAGCCTTCTCTGCTCCAAACTGCAAGTAGTTTGCACTAAATTTTCAAAGAAAACCCAGTTTTAATATTATTTCTAATCCTTTGTTGGTGCTATCCTTAATAGCTCCAAAAAAGCCTTCTTAAATATGGGGCATACTATAAATGCTGCTTGAATACTTAGCCTTTTTCAGGACTGTCAAGTACATTTTATTAACTGACTTGAGGAGCGCATGGATAATACAATGGCCAAGAAAGCATGGCAAATTATTTTGAAAAGTAGAATGAACGCCTGTTATTTTTCCGTTCATTTTTCTTTGTGTTGTGTTTTACAGTTCTTTGATCCACATCTAAAGTGGGAGAGGTGCACTGTGATTTTGGGGAGATTATAGTTGGGATATGTACATGTGCCTTTGCAGCACAGTTCATATCTACAGGTGCTCAGGGAACCTGACAGAGTGACAAAGAGATTTCCAGTTACGTCATAAAACTAAAACTGCCTCCATGTATAGCAATAGTCATAAATTAAACATTTAGATATTAAAATTAAAATAATCAAAAATTTTAAAAACCCTTAAAAATCATACTATATTCTATAAGCAAATAAAAAGAATATTAGAAGAAAGTAAGATGAGTGGAGAAGTCACTCAATTGGAAGACAGGAAACAAATGCCTTGGTTAAGTCATTTAACTTACTTGGCCTTTGTTTATCTTTGCAGAACAATGAGGAGAGTCTGACAACAATGGCATCTGAACTTTTATGCTGTTGTTTACAGTAGTTGAACCCTTTATGTGGATGTTATAGGCAGAAGTCCAACAACAGCAGAGCTGCTCTATTTGAAGAGTGTGTGCGTGTGTGTGTGTGTGTGTGTGTGTGTGTACATATGTGTTGGGAAGTTGTAGAGAGTCTGAGCTCTGGACTTATAATTTCTTTTCTCCCTTGGTGTCTCCTGAGATACTTCTGCAGAACTCTTTGTACTTCTAAGGCTAAAATCTGAAAATAATTATTTATAGAATTTCTAAAATCCATCCGTAAGTAACTATTATTTTATGAATTCTTCTTAGTTAAAGAATAAACTTAGGCACTTGTATAGAGTTAATATAAATGTTGAGTTGCCTAAAATATCTTGCTTAGAAACCAGCCATTGTGATTTCTTAAGTATAACATTAGGCATTTTTTTATATTCAACTGTAAATCAAAGAAAACATCGAAGAATCTTACATATTTCTGTGAGAAGTAACTTTAAAATCACAGTAGAAAACATAAATTGCTTTAGGAGTATAAGTAAGGCTCACAATAATTAATCAATTAGACAGTTTATGAGACTAAAGAAAGTGATGTGAAGAAAGAAAACATTCTATTTGGGGGGAAAAAGGTAAATGCATTTCTCAAGAAGAGACAAAGGAATCATAATGAATAGATAGAAAGTTATTTGTTATAGAATCAGGACTAATATGTCAAGAGAGTGAAACCACAAAGATTATTCTATAAACCAGTGTCAGGCAAGCTAGCTTGGCAGCGCACTGTGAGGGCTGCTGTGGTGAACCTCTGCTTTCAGCAAAAAAGGCAAGTACCATGGCACCAGCAATTCCAGGCATGTTACCAAGGAGTCTCTTTGCTCAAGCTAATTCATGCTTGATGCACATTTCCAGTTGCTACTGGAATTCTAGGCAGTTTGTTGATTTGGTCAACAAGCTGATGGCACGATCAGATATAATCATACTAATTTTCATCCTCCCTGCATACTTAGGAAGGGTAGATTACCCTAAAGGCTTGAAGGGATGCTCTTGGATACATTTCAAAGCCGCACACGGTGGATAGAGAATGGCTGCAAGACAGAGCACAGCTCCTGCAGGTCTGAAGTTCAGGGCTGTTTCAAAGACTTTAAAGACTGGAACTGACTTTCTGGGACAGTGGCTGGGAGGACAGAGATACTCTCAAATGGAAGACAAATCTTAAATTCTTCTAAAGGAATAAAGGAAAGGGTCAGAGAGATGAGTAGCAAAAGAGAACTTTGCTGGAGAGAGCTGAGGCGTGTAAATTGCTTAGTGTGTTGCCTAGTACCTAGTGAGTGTTTAATGAGTTGGCAATTATGTCCAACACAGTGGATTTTCACTGGGGTCTTTCTCACTTTCTTCTAGTCAGTCTTCCTGTGCTATAGAGACTTGAAAGATAAAACCTGCACTTCCTAAACTATCTTGCACCTAAGGCTCTGGATGCAAATTAGATTTATATGAATTATATACAAACATACAAGATTTGAAAGGCAGAAGGAAGCAACCATCTTCTCATTGTTTTGGGCCATTTTCTGTTGGCACATGGGTTTGTGGAGAGATGAGTTCTTTTCTGCAGCAGAATTTCAGTGCCTGTGGTGGACTGATTGCACTGATGGCTCTAATGAATATAGCCAATGTGACTTTACAGTTCTTCCCATCAAGGGATGAAGTAAGTCTATTTTCCACCACTGATTTTGGCCTGGGTGCATAACTTGCTTCAGCTAGTAGAATGTATGGAATGGCGGTGTGCCAGTTCCAAGCTTAGGTCTCTAGGAGACTGGCACATTTCTGCTTTTATTCCTAGAGCTCTGCCTGTTCTGGCCACATGAAACAGAGAAGAGTCATCTCAGCCATCCTAGATCAGCTAATCCCCAGCCAATCTAGAAGCTCAGTGCCCACCCAGCCATGATGAGCAGGACCACGCAGCTGACCCATAGAGGGAGCAAAATAGAATGCTTGTTGTGGTGCACCATTGATGTTTTGTTGGTTTTTGGTATGCATCATTATTGTGGCAATGGAAAATAAATATGATGTCTGATCTCCAAACCTGTGAGTGTTGAGAGGCACCTATGTCAGAGGTGACTCTGAACTCCATAAGCCAGCACACAATCACCAGTAGACACAGCTGTGGAAACTTCCTGATCCCTGGATTACAACTTTGGTAGTGTGTACTTGAACTCATAGAGTCCAGTGTCAGTCCCCTTATTCCCCTCTCTTCAGAATTTGATAAAAGTAATATGGTAGTTCCTCTATTCTGTAAAGTTGGCAACATTTTGGGTGCCATTGCTGGAAGCCTAGTTTAGAATGTGCTCCTCTAATCCTTTTGATGTGTTTTAAGTGCCTAATACCTTGTATTAAATGCCTTTCTGATTAACATACCTATGATGGTTCTTTTTACTTTTATTGAACCCTGACTGATACAGGATTATTACTATTGTTACTATTCTTTTTCCTCTTTCCAAATCCGTACTGGGTGGACATATGGTTAAGATCCTTCCTGATGTAAAAGAAGTGAAGAAGAATGCTGCACGGTGCAGTGGAGCAGCTTTTACTCACTAATTATTCTTTTCATTTTGAACAATGTTCTTTCTAAAATTATGTTTCATACTAAAGTTTGGCCATTCATTCATTAATTTTTTTCATTTATTACACAAGTGTTTAGAGCCTATGATATGCCAGGCGTGGTTCTGAACATTGTTGTAGAAAAGACAAACACAATTCTTACTTTTTAGCAGGTTACTTCTTAGTGAACAAAGACAAAAAATAAATAAGTAAAGCTTATAAACAGGATACTTCCATATAGCAATACATGCTATGAAGAAAATAATCAGAGTGATGTGATGAATTATTTCAGAATGACTGGTCAGAAAAGGGCTCACCGAAGCAGTGATACTGAGCTGAGACTGGAATGCAAGAAGTCAGCCATTTGAGAATTTGGAAGGAAATAATTGTAGGCAGAGGGAACAGGAAGTGCAAAGACCCTAAGTGGGGAAGAAATTCAACGCATTGGAGGAAGAGAAAGGAGGCAGAGTGGAGAGGGGAACTAAGGGAGCAAGAGGGAAACTGTCATGATGAGATGATTTTTAATGGCCTTCAGGAATTCAATATGACTACAAAAATGTGAAGTTACTTTGCAGCCTTCCTACCTCCTAATTCGTATAGTTCCTCTGACTGCCCAAAACTCCAACTGTGACATCAGGCATCAGAGGATGGTCAGGCCCATCCTCCCAAAGGCTCTGACTTCATTGCTCCTGTATATTTTAGTCAAAAAACAGATTCAATACTTATAATGGTGCATACTCTATGAAATTAGTTTTTCTTGGAAATATACTCTCTGTTCTCTTCAGCCTAAAATCCCTCCCTTCCTTCTCCCCCAAACTCATACTTCTTCAGGGCAAAATTCTAAGTGAAAGTATTAAGGATTTCTATGTTTAACACTCTAGGGAACAAACTGCATATTAAAAGATGACATTAGTAAGTCAGAAGGACTATGTTAATTTTTGGAGAACTTCTTAGTGCTCTTTGCTCCTTGAGTACAACTTGCCCTATTTTAACCTACTTAAGCAAACTCAGGAATCAAGACCTGGCAGTTTCCCACTGCACTTCTGAAAGATTGCATTTAACGCTAAGTATTCAGTGTGTTTGTATGGTACACAAATGTGTATGCATTACGATTCACTTTTAAAGCTAAAATGGCTGTGTTGTTAACGGTGCGTGGTAGAAATACCAAGTGCATGTAGACATACCCTTGCAGGGCTACTTTTTCCCTCGTAGCTGTATTTGCTGTTTGAACAGCTTGTTACTGGCTTAGTTTTCTCTCTCATGGATTACTTGACAATTTTTTCTCAAAATGACTTATTATCATGCAGCCTGTTGGTTCATCTGCTACTATGTCTTTGCGTTCCACAATAGTACTCATCGGCACAGCATGGGAATGTAGTTAATTTCCTGCCTGATTGGGAGCCCACTGCTCCAGAGCTGTTGGAACATTTTCTTTCATCTGTCTTCTTACCTTCCAGAACAGAGAGAACTGAACCACCGGAATCGCATCTCAATATTGATGACTCATTCCCATCTAGCCTCTCAGTATTGCTTAGCTTGTCTTTCTATTTTATGTTGAGACCTGCTTGTTGGTAATATTGATAAATATCAGTATCTCATAGGGCAAATCCTCTACTTTGTTCTTCTTCAGAATTGCCTTTGATGTTTTTGTCTTTCTGCTCTTCTCTGTTTTACTATTAGTTTATGTACCACAAAAACATTGTTGGGATTTAGATTGTAATTTCATTTAATCTACAGCATGACTTGGGGTTGAATTGACATATTTATGACATCAAATCTTTTCATCTATAAATATGGTCTATTTGCTATTTATTTAGGTCTTCTTTTGTGTCTTTCAATAGTGTTTTAATTTTTTTCATAAAGGTCTTTCATACTTTTTATTAGATTTATTCCTGATAACTTACAGCTTTTAAAAAATATAATTTTCAGTGGAATTTTTTTCTATTATGTCTTCTGTTATATAGAAACTCTATTGATTTTTAAAATTCTGTTCTGTATTTAGCAACTTTGCTGATTTATCTTATTACAATAGCTTATTCAGTTTATTTTCAGTTTTCTATATATATAGTAAAATTTGCCTGCAAATGATGAATGCTTTTATCTCTCACTTCTGATTATTTTACCTCTTAAAATGTTCTTGTTTAGGACATTATCTAAGGTGGCCAGTATAAGGTTGAATACAAAGAGAAATAGTCACCATCCTTGGTTTGGTTCTGATTCTAATGGGAATGCTTCTAAATTTTCATTATTTTCCCTCATTTTTCCTTTAAATGTAGTCATTGACTTCATGGATAAATGCTGCTAAAAGCAAATAAATAATTTGTATGGTAAATGTATGTCTATAAAAATATTTCAGGAGCTTACAGAATTTACAGTGGAGCCTGCAGATGTGAAAACTGTGCAGCTAAGCATGTCCCAAATCACACCACAAGATAAATATGGTGAAAAGACCAATATCCCACCAACTGACATAGAGATTACTTTAAAGTGACAACGTATGTATGAGCTACAGAAGATGCAGAAAGAAACTTCATCCAAACTTCCCTCATCTGACTGTGCAACTCCTCACTGCCCCCACCTGCAGTCCATTGTGTGAAGAGGCCTCATCAGAACCTTCCATGCCTTGCTGCCCTACACCTCCCACCATGCCTTGATTAAGCCAGTATATAACCCTTTACTCCTGGAAATTCAGGGAGCTGCTCTCTCTATAGGGTACTGTGGTGTAGGGGCAAAGGAAAGGCTTCCCCTTCGCCCTTGGAAGGTGTGCTGAAAAATCAATTCAAAAATAGACTAATAAGAGAAAAGGGATATAAATTTATTACTACCATGTGCAAAGTGATTGTTCAACATCCCAATGGGGTACAGATGCTTATATACCCTACTTCTTAGGGGGAACGGAGGGAAATATGCATGATTTTAGGGGGATGACAGATGATTTTTAGGGGAATTCAATGGGCTTAAAGAACATACAATGGTCTGGGGCGAAGTCTGTTGGGCAGAGTGGATAATGGTTTGTGACAAAAGTCTGTCCAGGTGTGTTGATGGAGTCTAGTTTTCTTTTCTGTGATATGGGTGCAGTTAATAAAAACTCAGGGAAGGGATAGGAGGTGATTGTTTCCTTTTTGGTGGGTCCAGACTTCAGGCAGATAGGGGAACTTTGGCCTGTGCTTTGGGAGGGGTAGAGGATAAGAGACAGGATGGATGTGGGAGGAGGAAAAATTGTTCTTGATGTGTCTGTCCGGTCTTTATGTAGATGGGAGAACATGTCTTCCAACATCTGTTGATCTCTAAGGACCTTTAACTCATTAATAAAATATTCATTGTATCAGGGAGCCACATGTTGGGCTCCTTTACCTGCATGTGTACTTAATTTTTTCTCCTGCTAATCTGTTTATCGTCAGTTAATTTGCAGACTCCCAAACAATGGACCTAAGCTAACTTGGTAGAAGAGAAGTTTTTCCTCCCAAGAGTGACGACCTCACAACTGCCATTGCTGGGCGTAGACGCTGTGGCTTACGTTGCTGGTATCCCCAGTGTAGGACACTGTACAAAACTGCTGCCTCTGAAACCAGATGTAGCTGCAGTAACTACTTGGCCCTTCTTCCCACCCTGCCCTGCGGATGCCGTGTGGCCCCTGCTCCTTTCTAGTTCAAAGTCAGGGGGCAGGTCTATTCAACTGGGGGAGCCCCACTGCATGCTCACGCTTGCAGCTGCCAGGAAGTTTGAGGAGACAAGAGCTGGGCATTTTTCAGCTTCAGTATTAGGTAGGCTCCATCTCAAAAGGTGGATACTCCTTAAAAGAAGAAAGTTTAGATGCTGTGGTTGAAAGAATTTCATAAAACACTATATAGGTTTTGAAAGCTGCCAAAGAGTTCTTCATCTGGATTCAGGGGAAGAGCACATTTTCCTTTTCTTTTGGCTGGAGATTTAGGAATGCTCATTTTCAATCATAGACCAGACACAATTCTAGGCATCAAATAAATCTGCAACATGGCTTTCAGCTCTGCACATAATTGATGTAGTAAATGCCTGGCATATTAAGTGCAAACTTTACAAGTCACAACAAGATTGCCCTAACTGCCAAATTAGAAGCTTAGGGTGCTATGCCCAATTTTTGCCTTAAACATCATTACCAATAATAACCTGTGGGATCCGAGCTCAGCTGGGTGTTTGGCTGGTGCAGTGTGAGGTCGAATGGAACACAGTTGTCTCACCAGCTCTGTTGGCTGAGCACTGAGCACTGCTAAGCAGTAGGAATTGACCTTTGTGGGCTTGTCCAGTGCAGGTATATATAATTTTATTTAGCCATTTATGAGTCAGGAGACACATAGGCTGTCCAATTAAAAATGCCCTTTTGTACAGGCTCTTTTCAGACCCAAGCTGTACTTTCATACAAAGGAATGCATAAATATACATGATAATTGACTCTAATGACAGGAAAAGAATGTGATGAAACATTTCCTGATAAAATCTAGTCTCAGCCTGCAAAGAGGATCAGGAGTCCTCTTCCCTCCCTGTGATTTACAACATAAAGGGTGAAATTCTAAAGGGTGAAGTAATTTTCTTCTAAATGGATAATATATGTATGAAGTAGAGCAGAGACCTTTGTGTTATCTGGACAAGGAAAAATTATAAATGTTCTGCAGATGGAAAAGCAAACTTTCATTTGACAAGCCAGCCTTCCCTCCTGGTCTTTTCCGTTTCTAAGCATCAAGTCAATTTTTCAATTCCTCTTACAAGTTTTTTGTGCTCCTGACTACACAGCAGTTAGGCTTAGTAAGCAGATGAAAAGGGCATTGTTTCTGGGCTTTCTTCCATTGTTTTTTAGAGCACGCCTCTAGACACACTTCCTCTATTCTGTTATGAACCTGGCACTCCTCAGAGACATGGAATGCAGTTGGAGTGATCAAGGCTCTGAGTGCTTGAAAATGAATGTTTAAAACTAGACACAATAGTTAGAAAACAATTGCAAGGCCTTCAATAAATATTCCATGCACCTTAGAGGTGGATGAATGTACACAGACCTCCTTGCATACGATGATGCTGTATAGTAATAAAGCCCAGTGCAACACTTATCAGGTGGCTAATTTATCAGATTTCTTATCTTAAAGCCATTCAGTGTTGAGCTTCTCACACAAATAGCTTCAGTTCTCTTAGGAAAAGAATTGAAAAAAACACAGACAAATAGCACTCTGGGGCAATACACAAATATTCTGTCTGATTCAAAACAGGATTTTAGTGATTAGAATAATTGTCAACAAAATAAATACCTTGATACTGCATTAAACAGCAAGCACCTGGCAGATTTAGCATTTGTAATGCACATTATGTTGGAAACACAGGCAAAGTCACTTGTTGTACAAATGGCTGTGCTTTCCCTATAATTATTAAAGTGGTTTTACTAAAGATATGAAAATATTCTTAGCCAATTTAAAGAATATGTATTTTCAAATAGTCCAAATTATTTACCGAAACAGATTTCTGAAGCCAAATTGGGGAATTAGTAGCTCCTGACTCTACCTGAATGTGAAGTCTTTTATGAATATCCATTCAAGTCCAATATTCATTGTGTCACAAATTTAAGAACCAGCTATGACTTCTAAAATGGCCACATATGGCCAACCCCAGAAACTCTGTGTCTCATGCTTTAAGCTGCTTTTCTCACCTTTTCACTCTAAACAGCACTGGTGAATGATCCCTGGACTTTAGAAGTGACAAAGACAGGCTTTCTGGCCAACGCAAAAGGCCCCAGGGCGCACTGTGCCCAGAACATTAGAGGAGCTGATCATGCCGTGGGAGCAGGAGACAAACATCGCCTCCTGAATTAGGGTGGGCAGCAGGAAGTGGAGCATTGCCCTGCCCTGATGCTACTCCTTCACCTTCCTCTTACCCCTGGGCACTACCCTGGTCCTTCGGAGCCCAGCTGTCAGAACGGCCCTGGTGCAGGTCAGCGTCCTAGCTGGGCCCTGGGGGAGTGCTGGGGTGCTGGGGGAACTCTCTGTTCCAACAACTTCAACTCCCTGCCTTTACATGACACATTTCTCCCCTCGCTCTCATTCGTTTACTAAATGGAGCATTCTCTGCCACCATGTTGTAGGTTGCTGCACCCTATGGCTCTCTCATCCCCCTATGTCCCTCTAGGCATTCCCTAGGGTGATCCCATCCATGTTCACCTTGCTCCTAAGCTGTGGAGTCACACCCAGCCCCATTGTGGGGGCCTGCACCTGCCTGTCCTCACGTCATCTTAGACTCTAGACCTTGTCCAGACTGAACCCTTCGTCTTCTCCTGCACGGTCCTGCTCCCCTGCTGGTATCAGTTGGTGGCATCTATGCGGTCACATGAGAGAGAAAACTTATTGGGAGCTGAGCCTGAAACTGAATTTCAAATGAAGGAGGCTCCTAAGCAAGGTGAGCCATGAGAAGAGTAAGGAAGCAGGAAGAGCCCTTTGTCTTTGAGTTTCTGATTTCAAGGTCTGCTTGACCACAAAAAGGGAGGCCCTGGGTCCACGGTGTTACTCCCCACAATGACCAGAGACATGGAGTGGGAGAGAATGGGGTTGGGGGTTTGTGGTGAGGGGAGGCATGCCAGTTAAAAATAGCAGTTAGCTGTGGTAATAGAAATCTAAAATTGTGATGGCTCAGACGAGGAAGTGGTTCGTTTTCTCTCAGGGAAAAGCCAAACGTGAGCAGCCCAGGGCTGGTGTGGTGGTGCTGGGATGTCCAGGCTGCTTCTGTTTTTAACTCCCCCATCCTTACGCATTAGTGCTCATCCTCAGGGGCCACCTCAGGGCCCCAGAAAAGGCTGCTGAAGCTCCAGCCATCCTACTCACCTTCTGTTTAGGAAAGAAGGGACAGGAACAAAGGAACTTTCCAACATCCCCCTCCAGTGCGTTCTGCTGACATTTCATCAGCTACCACTATCAGGAAGGAAGGTTGGAAGTTTTTTTCTGCACGTAATAATGTACAGGTTCTATTAGTTAAGAAGATGGGTTAACGGATATTAGGTAGGAAACTAGCAGTCTCTGATGTGGAAGGGAGTCTAAAAGCAAGCTTGAGCTTTTAAAAACATTATTTATATGTTTGCACCTTCTAGATTCATGCCACTGGGCAAAGCCTCTCCAGAGTTATCCGGATATTTTCCCTGATTCCAATATCCCCTCATCCGTTCCCCCATCAGTTGCCAAGACCTGCTGGTTTCAGTTCCCTGAATGGAACCTGAGCTGTCTCCTCTCCCCAGTCCTGCCACCGCGTCCCCCGCTCAGGCTCTGCCGTTCCACGTTAGGCTGCTGACACCCTTCCTCGAACAGTGCCGGGTCTAGAGCTGGAATCCTGGCATTTCTGGGTAGATTAAATAAGATAAGATAGGGAAACTACTTGTACTGTCTTCCTCAACGGTGATAATTCAAAATATGTTAGCAATTACTACTATTTCCCTTTTTAAAATTGCAGTTTCTGCATTGTATTGGACTATCTGTTTAATTCACTATTAGGTGCCTAAAGGCAGAGACACATCTTACTGCTCTCTCTCGTCATCCAGCATCTGACACTGTCTCCAGGGCACGGTGGGCTCTCTGGCGGATGGAGGGCGCGCTGCCACCCCTGCAGGACCGACGCGCTACGCGGCCACGGCGGGCTTCAGGGGGCCCCACAAATCACACAGCTTTTTCTGCCCCTCCTTGGCTACCTCCTTTCTCTCTAAGGTTGTTGTGAGGATATAGGGTAAATATTTTATTCCATACCATGTCTTTTATTCTATACCATGGGGCTATGAAATTTAACAAATCCCCGTGTCCTGCTCTCCGATCCTTTTTCTGAACTAGTTTCAGGCCACCTCTAGTTCACCGCTGTACTGTTCATAGTCCTCCTCGGCGCCAGGGAAAGCGCCAGGCCCATCCATCAGCCGCTTCTCCTTCCGCCAGATTCTATTTGCAGCCTCAACTCTACAGTCCGTCGCTTCAATCACACTCCTGCCTCGATTTTTTTTAACTCCCTGCCCTCTTTGCTCAGCACAACTCCAGTGCCCGTCAATCCAAACGCTCCATTCCTCTGCCCACGTGCTCGTGCTCGTGCTCGTGCAGCGGCGCTCTGTGGAGTTGCTGCGCGTGTCTGGGCGCACCTCGGCTGCCCCCTCGGTTTTGCTCAGGGGTCACTTGCAGTTCTAGTCCTGTTTCCCTCGCAGCTCTTTGAGGTTTTCATCTCATTCCTTAAACTCCCACCTCACCTCCTCACTTGTGCCTTACGGCAACAGACTTAGTGTTCTACTTTGCTGAGAAAACCAGAGTCGTCCTGGGGAAAGATCACTAGCATAAGCTGAGTGCTTACCGTATGCCAGTCATTGTGTGTCCTTCATTTCCGTAGTCTCATCTAATCTTCACCAGAGTGTTGGGAAGTAGATATGGTTATTATTGCTCTATTTCAGGGCTGAAACAGCTTGGCTCAGAGAGGTTGGGTAATTTTTCCAAGGTGGAACAGCTGAAGGGGGGGGGGGTGACAGCCACAGCAATCCCGTGGGTTGCCTCTAGAGCTGGTCTTTTATATATCAAACAACAAATTCGGCAACATTCTCTCCTATAAACAACAAACTTATCTTCATTAGTTCTTAAAAATGAGGTTTAAAAACCTTTCTGAGATACTCATGCACACCATTGAGAGAGACAAACAGGCGAGAGAAAGCAGCAGCCTCTGACCTTCTTGTCCTTACTTTCTTCTTCCCTAGAAGCGACGACTTTTAGCTGAGTTTTTTGGCACTAACATCCCGACTTCTATAGATCATGCTTGTATTGCTACTTTCTGATTTGTCCATTTCGTCTCCTTTCCGTGGATTTCCCACAGGAAGGACGAGGATTTAGCTTTTCCACATGGCAACACCCCTGGCTTCTCAACGTACCTGCCACGTTCTCTGTCCCTTCCTATAAGTTATGTTCATTTATATATTATAGAATGTAAATGCTAACCGTGGCTAAGCCAAAGGTGCATTGCAATTACTTTTCCTTTTCTGAACCCTGTGGTGTAAGGCCTAAAATTAAGGCCCAATGCTATGTGCTGCCTGGACATTTGGTGAAACCAGCGAGGCCTCAAATGGCCTAACTCTAACTCCCTTTAGCCAAATAACTCTCCTCACCCTTCACGTTCAGTTCTTCCTGGCCACGCCTCTTCCTGGAGCCTCTGGCCTCTGGTCTGGCCTGGTTGATCACTATGCTGCTCAACAGCTGTCACCTTTTTTCAGATTTAATGTGTCTGAAAATGTTGTTAGTCTCATATTTACTTGCTGGTTTGGCCAGGTTTAGAACTATTGGTTGGAAATTATTTTTCCTTATAATTTGGAAGCCATTTGCTACGTCTTTTAGTATCCAAAGTTCAAAACCATTCAAATCCTTAATCCTTCACATGTGACTTGTTTTTCCTTTGCTCTGTGGGAAAAAAATCCCCCCACACCCGTTTTTATAAATTTACCAGTGAAATAAACTGGTGTGGTTCTATTTTTCATTCATTGAACTTGACCCTTGCTGGATCTTTCTAATCTGGAAACTCATATCCTTCAGCTCTGGGAAATTTTCTTGACTTAGTCATTTGATGATTTTCTCCATTCCAGTTTCTTTTCCTGTTTCCTTTTTCTGGAATTCATATTATATAGATATTGGCTCTCTCGAATAGTTCTCCAATTTTTTTTTTTTTTATCATTTTTTCTTTTCTTTCCTATTTTCTCTGTTTCTAATCTTCAGCTTTCTAGATTTCTTCACCTTATCTTCCAATCTGTCCACTGAGTTTTTCTTTTCTACTCTTTTGTTTTTTAACTTCAAGATTGTTTGTCAGTGTTCTTTTTGTGGGATCTCTATGCTTGTGAGTGGGATTTCACTGATGGTGGCTTCACTGTAGAATGAGCTGGCCGGCATTTTCTCGCAGAATTCCCAGTGTCAGTATCTCTGGTCTTGTCTTGTAGGTGGGCCCGATTCCCCAAGGAAGGCTCCTCCACGCTCTCGCCTGGAGGACGCACCGCACCGGCGGCGTTCCGCAAGCCGGCTCCTTCCATCCCTGTGTCCGGCAGGTGGGGAGATGTGCATTAGGCTACTTTGTCCCCTTCCTCAATCAGCACCGGCTGTTTCCGGTCCAAGTCAGATACCACTCACTTGTTTCCAGTTTCCAAAATTGCACTGCTGATGTTTCTATTCCCTTTGGATTTTTATACTTTTTATGCATTAATAACTTTACTGTTATCTGAATGAGATTTGGGAAGTTGAGGCCAATGCATCTGTTTAATTTTTGTCTCTTTATTTCTATTTCTACCATTCTTTCCTCATTTCCTCTTGTTTTAGCTAAATTATTTTCTAGTCTAAGGCTGCCACTTCACCTGATACTCGAATTCAGTGCCCTCATTCTCTGCCTTCTCTGTCTTGTCCTTTTGAATCTTTGCTCTCTTTCAGCTAGAGACACATTGGGGTAATTCTGTTCTTAGACCTTTCTTTGAACTCACATCTTCCCATCTTCCTGTCCACATTTCTATTCCCCTTTGCAGTCAAGCTTCTTGAAAGCATCCCCTTTACTTACTTCTCTACTTCCTACAGCCCAACCACCACTCTGCCCATGGAAAGAAAGGGATTGCTGGTAATGCCCCAGGTGACCTCCAGGTCACCACAACAACCTGCTAAGTAACTGCTTTAGGTCCTCTTGACTGCACTGACATTTCTTTTTTTTTAATATTAGTTTTTATTTTATTATCCAATACAGCTTACCACAATAAAAGTAATAATACATATTAATTACATAAATTTGGAAAAGGGAAAAAAACATAGGAAGAAAAAAGGAAATCCCATTTGCAAATCTACCACATCTACCAGCAATAACTCCTGTTAAATTTAGGATGTATTCTCTACCCAACTTTATGCTGAGAACATATTATTTATATAACTGAATAACTTCATATATATATTCATATAAAGTAGTATATTCTGATTTTATGAAAGGCTCCACATTTCTCTATCCATGGTCTTGAGGATCTCTCTATTTATATGTCTACAGACGACTCAATATTTTCAAAGCAATTTCCCAGAAAATTGGTTCTTTTTAAATTTTCTATCTGCACAATGAATAGTATCACTAGTCAAGGAAATGACAAAACCAGAAACCTGGGTGACATCCTCCTCTCCCTCACTTCTGGCACTTAAACCAGTCACAGGGTCCTCTTGAACAGCTCTCATTTAGCCATCACCTCTTCTATCTTAGATCATAACTGTAGGTTGGGATTCACACTTTCTGCCTGAAATATGGCACTAAGCACCTAATTAAAATTCCTTGTTTCTAACCTTACTTCCCTTCTAAACTGTTATTCAGAATGCTGTCAGAAAAATTGGTGTTATTTCCCAATTGTTTTCTTTTCCCAATCATGTCATTTCCTTATTTAAAAATCCTTCAACAGCTTTCCGTAGCTTGCTGAATCAAGTTCAAATTATTTAGCCCAGGACTCAAGGCTTTCAGAGATGTCCTGCTTCTCTTCCTCGCCTTATTGGTTCCCTTACCCTACATCTCTTTGCTGTGGAAACAGTGGGTCAGGCTGTTTCTTTCTTTTAAGACTTTCTTCATTCTCTTCTCTCTTCCCCTTTTTATTTAGCTAACTTCTACGCATTCTTCAAAAGTTTTATGAGCACCCTCTATTCACAGAGGCCTCCTTTATCTCCTAGTCTAATCGAGAAGCCTCTGCTAGGTGCTTCCGTATGACCATCTGAAGACAGCTATCCTATCACGGAAATGATGATTTACTTTGCTGTTCCTTCTACTAACATATGTATACACAATCAGAGTTGAAACTGTGTGTTATCTGACTTTCTATTCCTAATACGTAATCCAGTGCTTGGCACAAGATAGACTCTCAATGTTTATTGAAGGAACAGTTTTCCACTCTGATTTTTATATGGGTGTTCTATCTCCAAGGATGGTCCTTTTTTACTTTACAATCCCTTTATGAGTATGTGAAGAGAGATTGTTGCATGGATGTGAAGGAAGAGGGGAAGAAAATATAGAAATTCATACAGATCATCACAAAGGATTTATCCTTACAGGTTTCTCATAGCTGTTTTTAGGGTATGCCTGAAACTGCGCCAAAGTGTAAATAAAAGTAGGAAGAGATGGGTAGTTACTTCATTTGAAAGTCTAGTATAATGTACTGTATGCTTTCAAAGGGAAATTGTTTCCAAGTAGTATCCTTTAAAGCACTTAAATAACATGGTATGACAATAAGAGAAAGTCTATCATTTAAAATTATACATGTTAAAAATATTGAATACTAAAGGTCTCATTCAATTTGCACTCCTAATAGTTGGATAGTTAATTTTCCATGTAAAAGTTTTCCTTCTCAAGGTTTTTTCACAATAGGGTGATGCTCATTCTTCACCTTCCTTGTGGTGTTTCTTTCTTAGTTCATCAATGATAAAGCATTTCACACCGAGACCTTAACTTCCTCAATTGCGTTATTTTAAGAGGAAGGTTACTTGGCCTTAGAATGAGTCATCAGTATGCTGCTGTAGCTTCTTAGCAATTTGATGGGTCCTAACCATGAAACCCCAATTTGTTTTGAAGTAGTACCATATAATGTTAGAGACAAAAGGGATCACAGGTATCACGTAATCTATAGATTTTCTACCAGAAAGTGGTGGGGATGAAGATGGGAGTGGTTTGTATCAAAAGCGTATCAGGAGGGGTCCCGATGGGCAGCAAGAAGGCGTCTGCCAGGAGGGTCACTCAGGTAGTCAAGCCGCACACTCCAGAATAGGGTTCCTGCCGGGAGAGACAATGCTAAACCCAATGTATCAGAAGCTTTGAGACCAGCAGGGCTACATCTCACTGTTCTGCAATTTCACAGTATTCTAAGGGAAGTAAGTCACCAGATTTGCTGATGTAGCAGGGTCCACCAGACACTGCAGAAATAATAAAAACATTACCTTGGAAATACAGAAGGAAACTTGTGTCGTAAGAAGAAATTGAATTTTTCCAGTGTGAAGATCCAGAATAATCACTGTGCTGCTGTTTGTTAGTAGACAAGAGAATTTTTACATTAAAGGACTTCCAAAATGACAAATGAGAAATTGTATATTAAAGGACGTTAGTAACTATTCTGTAAAAAAAGTGCAGAAAAGAAAAAAAGCATATCAAGAACTTTTTCAAAACATCTATCTCTGCCTTCCTGGTTTGCTCCCTCCTGAGCCCTGAAACTCTTGTAAGTTTGGTGGCAGGCGTGTTAGCCATACACGAAGGCACACAAACAAAACGACTTCCAGGTGATCGTGATATCCTCTGCCCCTGCCTTTCTCTTTGAGTTAAGAACTACTGAGTGTTGCTTTCGTTTTCAAGGACACTGTAGCTGAGAAAGTTGAAGTTTCAGTGACTTGTCCTGGGTCACGCAGCTAGTTAACAGCAAAGCCAACACTAGCACCTCCGTCTCTCCTGCTGCTGATGAAGCACTTGTTCTACTCCACACGCTGCTTTCCTGGTCTCCTCTTAAAAACCACCTCTTCAGCTCTGAACGATCTAGAGAAATCTTGAGCCAGACCCTTCGGCCCAAGCAGCTCCAAGGACGCCCACAGCACCGTTCTGTGGAGAGTTGTCCTGCCTCTCCTCCTTTCACTGTTTCCAAAACGCTCCCAGGACTGTGCACAGCTATGGAAAGACACTCCTTAGAGTCATTTCTCCAAAGTAAGACCTTGCCCCATGAGTGAGAGCAAGAGCCGGAGAAGGAACTGGAGTAAGTATTACTCTTCATCATACCTTTGCATCTAGCGAGGCCTTAAAACAAAAGACAAATCCATCTTCAAGGGGATATACAGCTCTATTTGCCCACGTCTGAGAATTAGCCGAGTGGTCCTCCCTGCCAACGAAGCAACCTCTAGGCCTACAAATCACTGCTACCCGGCAATAGAGAATATAAACTATAATTCTGAGGCCCGCCATGGCCAAGCGGGGTTGCTGTATTGCTCTGGAAGGCACAGATACTGTTTTGAGAAAGAAGGGACTACTTTGCACTTTCAGCATAATTTTACCATACAAGTCTCCTTCCCAAAGGAGGCATTTGAGGTTGTATTTTCTTTCTGGCAGGGAGCAGGCCTAGAACTTTCCAAGTGAACCAACTGTCCCTTGCCCCCTCTTTGTCAAATATTGTCACAAGTACATAAAAAATAGTCTCATAAAGGCTCCGGCTACAAGAGGAAAACCAAACCAAACCAAACACCTCACCCAAATATTTTCGAAGCCAACACAGGGAGCAGTAAATAGGATTGGGGACTGTAGTGTACTCAGCCCTCATCTCTGCACAGAGAGGTGCTGGGAAAAGCACAACCTTGTAAAGGGAGAAAGCAGAGGGCAGTGGACCTGGGAAAGCGCAGTGGTCAGACGACACCCACCCTGGGGTGAAAGGCATTTTAGGACTGTCTCAGTCCAGTGCTGCAAACACAAGACCACTGTACAGCACCTGGGGGTGTGGGCTGTCTGGGCCGGCAGGAAGTGGCAGCTGCATTTTATGCCCTAGCTGGGGAGGCCGAATTAAACCTCACATCTAACACTTGCCCTTGTTTCCAGCCCATATGCACTAAGCCACACACAGGCAGTATAAAATGTCTTGTCTTTGTACTAAAAGTTAACAAAGCAATCAGTGATTGCCTAGAAGGGTAAGTTCTAGAGTTTGCTCTAGCAGGCTAGAAAAACAACAGATGGCTGAGGCTTTGCTTATCCTGCTCGCAAACCACATGATGTGAGGCAGCAAAGCTGTCATTTGGTTTTCAGGAGTTTTGTTCTGAACAACTCGCATTCAATTCCAGTGGTTTCTAGCTGTGTGGTGCACTGGGAAGTGTGTCCTGGGCTCTGCCTCACTGCTGATGCACGAGGAGGGACAGCTCATCAGTCCTGGAGACCCAGCATGTGTGAAATGCTGAGACAGGAGGGACGTGAGGACACACAGGTGGGCTCATCTGCTGCCCTTCCCCCCACCTGTCTGGATTAACCAGGTCCCATCAGTTCCCCTCCTGCTGACTCTCATTTTTCCACTCACGATCACTATTTCAGATACCCTTTCCCACACTTGCTGTCTGAAAAGAAGAATGACCTGGGGTGCAGCGTTTTTTTCTCTCCAATTTAACTTGACATCCAGGCCATCCGAGTTTTCTAGAGAGCAGATCTTTTCTGTACTCGAAAGCCCTCCATCACTCCCATTTATTTGCATAATAAAACTTAAATCTGGTCCAGCCTTCGATCCCTGCATCTCAACCATCCCTTCACGCCCTAGGTGTCTCCAGACCTTGTCTCCATATGCTCCTTGCCTGGGCCTTTGCTTCTGTTTCTCACTGATGAGTTCCACTTTCTCTCTGCACTGTCAGACGTCTCTGCCTCTCCCTTTGCACCAAGGGCTCCTCGAACAGGGCAGGGAGGGAAGGATACCATCAGAGAATAATGGGAGAGTGACAGGATTAAAAGTAGGAGTCGGGAAGATGACAGTGACACAGAGATCTCTCACGTGCCACTGCTTTGGGATTGCAATTCATCTTATGTATAAAATCTAATCTTTGTAAGGCTTATACATGTTCACCAAAACTAAGGCAACATCTGCAATCCAGTGTTCTATAACACGTGTATATATGCAACGCTCAGCTATAAGTAGGATATATATGTGATTTATCATAGGATATTATTTGAAATAGACAGATAAAAAATTAAATCTGTTGAAAATACACAGAAAATACTCCAAAGGGTTTTATGTAATCATTTGCTTGTAATATTTGGAGAAAGAGTAGAAAAACATAAAATCTGAACAAATTTGCCCCAGTGGATTTTTTAGCTTCCAGATCTGCAGAATGGCTTGTCTTCTGCTTCAGTTCCTTGTTTAAAAGGAAGGAGAGATTTTATACACCTCTTCTCAATATTTATTTATGCAAATGAGACACAAGTCACAAGGATATAGAGATGAACCCTGATTTATGACAACATCAAGAAAAGAGCTAAAAATAAGCGTGTCTCAGGATGATTCAAAGTGCAATAAGGGAATTTCCAATGATTTGGTAACAAATGTAGCAGCCCAACTCCATTTATTTTTCCAGTAAATATTCCCAAGGAGCATGAAAAATAACAGCTGCATAATCTGAACAGTTAATTTTTTCATGTTAGTTGATTCAACCTTTTGTGTCAAAAAAAAAAAAAAGAGAGAAAGAAAAAGCACGAGAATGTAAATAATGAATCAAATGTGTATGTTAACAACTTTGGAAACAAAACTTTCAATATTCTATTAGTGGCCAAATATTAACATTCTAGTTGTTGAGCCTAATTGCACAGAAATTACACAATAAACAAGATGAAGCTATGTTCTTGGTGAGATATCTATATGAAAGTTAGAACTGTAGCACCCTGGAGTTGAAAAGAACTTGAGATATCTCTGAATTCGGCTTCCTACAATGAGCAAGAATTATCTCCAAAGCAATGATCTCTGAGTAGATTCTTGCCTGTTGAATACTTATGGCAACATGAGGCTCATTACCTCTGTCTTGATTTCCCAGACCTACCGTAACAAATTGCCACAAATTTAGTGGCTAAAAAAACAGTGTTGTTGTTTTTTTTTTTATCTCACATTTCTGGAGGCCAGAAGCCCAAAGGTGTTCAGCAGGGCTGCACTCCCGGCGGAGGCTCCAGAGAATCCCTTCCTTGCTTCCGGTGTCGGGGGTTTCTGGCTTCCTTGGCTTGCTGCCACATTGCTCCAATCTCTGCCTTCACATTGTCTTCTCCTCTGTGTGTCTCTTGAAAGGACACTTGCCTGGATTTAGGGCCTACCCAGATAATCTACAATGAGCTCCTCATCTCAACATTTTTAACTTAACGACATATACACAGACCCTTTTCCCAAATAAGGTAACATTCACAGGCTCTAGGAATTCATACCTGGACACATCTTTTGAAGGGCCACCTTTTAGCCCACTAGCACCTCCAAAGATACTTCATTTTGGGACAGATCTTATTAGATGGACTTGTGTTGTTTTGAGCAGTATCTATGTATCCTTACAATTTTGGGGTAAATCCAGGGTAGGGCTCTGTCTCTTCTTGTTGGACTGAAATGGGCAGGTTCATCTCTTCCCAGACCGTGGTCTCCAGGACTTGGGTACATGGCATGAGCAGAGCCAATCAGATGCCCTCGCTGGGCCTGGGACTCTGGAAGGGGGACAGCAAAGTCAAAGTGGGCTATTAATTGTGGCTGCTGTGGCACGTTCCCAGCATGATCCTTCTGAGAGAGTCCAGTGACAAAGGTGCCCTTGGCACTATTATTAGCCAGCCATACCAGTGAGAGGATTTTGTGCAGGGCTTGCCTCTTTGTTTTCCTGCCTGGGCTTGGTTGTCTAGTCTTCTGATAAATGCTGTGAGCTATCCATTTCAATAAATCTTTTTTCCATGTACTGGTTGGTTCTGGTTCCAAAAACCAGAGTTTTTTTGTTGTTTACAGCGAAGAACCTTGGCGAACGTACTCATATGAAGCTCAAATCTGTTTCTGTGTTGTGGCCACCTGAACATCTGAATCCTCCTCTGAAGATGCACACAATAAACCCACGTTCTTTTGCATGTAAAAAATTCTTAAAGTAGTTCCCATAATCTAGGGAGATTGAGTGGATCCTAAAGATTGTGTTCTCTGACATGATATTTTATAGATGTCTAGATCAGAGTGGTCCAACTGGTCCTCATGGACGTGGGTCAAAGCCAGCACCTGGGATCCCTCAGTCTTGGTGCCGCACCTTCACTGTGCCACCATCCCAAAAGGTTTACCATACACTCTCCCCTCATCCTCACACCTCTCTCCCAAGCCAGACATCTCTAGATTGGTTGTCCCTGATACGATTCCCAGAACAATTTAGTAGTGATGGTATGTTTTCTAATATCATATTCTTTTGTTATTGTGAGCAATTTTCCATAGAAACTATCAGTTCTTTTAAATCACGGAGCTACCCTCTGAGATCTTCTGCAAGGAAAACTCTTTCCTAGAAAGATCCTTAGGCTCATTCCCATGGGCCCATGCTCTGGGCCTGCCCAGCTCTTCTGTCTCCATCCCCGACTCCCAGTCTCACATGCATCCTGCTTTCTCCACCTCCAGGTCTCCTGCAGTTTGAGTCCCTCTGCCTAGGATACCCTTCTCTCTTCTTTGGTCCTGCACGTTATGTGTTATGTTCCATGTTAATCGCCACTTCTCAAATATTGATCTTTCTTTCAGGTAACTGGAACCATCACTTCTTGCATTTTGGCCATATGCATTTGATTACAGTCAATGCACAACTTTATAGTAGGCTAAGTTTTTTCCCCAGAACTGATTTATTTGCAAACCTTGCCTTCCCAACAAAATTGTAAACTCCCAGAGGGTAGGCATGTGGTCTTATTTCTTTCGTATAATGGTTCAGAGGTGTTTAATGGGCACAGTAGACATTTTAATTTTTCCTATTTATAAGCAACCTGATAGTACATGACTTGTAAATATTTGTAATATTGCTGAAGCAGGACTTTTCTAATTATAAAAGTTATACAAGCTCATGAAAAATAAAAGTTCCCTAATTACCCCATCTTCCAATTCCACTTGCCCTTAATTTTTACCAAAGTGAAGGGTTTCATGTATATCCTTTGAGAAATTTTCTTTTCAAACACATGCATATTGTCTCGTTAAATAAATGCAAAATATTATTTGCATTTGAAATCCTTTATAGTATTGCCAAATTGCCCTTTGACTTGTTTGTAGGAGTTAAGAATTTGAATTTCCCAAGGCTGTGAGTTTGGTGAGCGGGAATGAGGCACTTAACCAGAGAGAAGAACCCGCCCAGCTGCCATGTCTGTGGTTCGCCGTACCTTCTCATTTACACGGCATGTAATGTGCATTTATTTAACTCTTAAAGTTTCTCAGAAAGGAAGTCAATGGCTGTTGCTGATAATAGCAATGAAGAAAAAAATAAAACTGTTTAAAATAACACTGGTTCCATGGATCATTGATAAATTATTGACCTTTCAATGGAATGTGTGTGTGTGTGTATATATGTGAAATTATATGTATATAATAATGTTTTTGTGAAATTATATATATAATTGTATATAATATTTATATAAAATGTGTTCATCCTGTGACTCAGTTGTGGGGTGAAGGCATAGAAATTTAGAATTATATAGTGAAACTTCTAATAGGCATTCTAAACCCATCTGTTATTAAAAATTTGCTTATTATCTGCATATAATTTATTATTCAAAGCCAAACAATATTGAAATATTGAAAAATACATGTAAATTCCTCTAATATCCCAGTCCACTGAGAAAATAAGTACTACATTTTTGGTGCTTCTAGATTTTGTGACAGGCTTTTAACATGGTGTGGATATTTACCTATGTTTTAATCTAGGACTTTTATGATTTTACTTTTTTTATATTTAAAGTTCTGATGAACCTGAAAATCATTTGTATGCTTCAGAATAAGAAAAGAAATTATTATTTAGTTTAATTTTTTCCAATGGGTAATCAAATATACTATTTGCTAAATAATCCATTTTTCTTCCTATTATTTTACAATGTCACCATTATCATATACTCAATTCCATATATCATCAAGCATTCTATTCCAGAGGTAGTATCAAATTTTGTAATTATTATGGCTTAACAGTCATTTTTAATATGAAGAAATACTTGCCGATTGCAAAACAACTCAATATAAAAGTGAATAAAGCTGAAAGTAAAAGCCTTCCATATAATCCTACTTCCTAGAGATCAGCGCTGCTCACGGTTTCGTGTATGTTCTTCCAGAGTTTTTTCACACAATATGTATGCTTGCATATATATAATGTAAATGGAATCATATTCTATCCTGTTTTGCAACATTTTTCACTCAATGATTTATCATGGGTGTTTTTCAAGTCAATGCAGAGAGATACGCCATATGCTTTTAACTGAATATGTCATTGTATGGCTATGCCTTCATTTATTCTACACAATTTCTTATTGAAAGAGCTTAGGATTTTTTCCTAATATTTCGCTATTACCAGAAATCCTCAAAGTCCCTTTTTAATATATTTTTGTGTGCTGTATTTCTGTAGAAAAAATTCTTAGAAATAAGATTGTATGGTAATATTTTACATTGTGATAGATCTTTCCAAATTGTCCTCCAAAAAGGTTAATTTGTATCTAGTAGAGCACTAGCTGGGAGCCCATTGAGCTCTCCAATGTCCCAGAAATTTGGGGGAAATAGAGGAGGTTGGGAAGAAATAAAGACTGAGCGCAGAGCCAAGAAGGAGGTGGGCTGGAAGCTGAACTTTCTCCTAGGTTGGATAAAAAAGAACAGATAGAAGAGACATCTTGAACGGAGGTTAGGTAAGAAAAAAATAATCAGCGTAACTGTGGATGTCTTTCCATGGAGCCCTCACTTTGAGTCATTCAGTAAGCACAGAAAGAATACTCACAGTGTTTGTTGAGGGAGAATGTCTCTAAAAAATGTTCACATAATAACTGTCATGAGCTTTTTGATTTTTTTCCTCTAACTGTGGAGCTTTTGGTATCTTTAAAAAAGGATCAATAGAAATTAAACTCATAATGATCAACATAACAAATAAAAAAATGCCCACTTCTCTGTATGTCAAAGATAAAATGTTTTTTCCAATGTGTTTAAATAAAAATAGTGCTCACCATAAGGGAACACTAGGATTAATATAATTTTCTTATATAAATAAATAATTACTTTTCAGAATTTTTATGTTATTTTCTAATCAGCCAATGATCATACAGTATCGTGATTATGATAAAAAGTATTTGAATGAAGATTCAATCATTTCTCTCTCTCCTCTCCTCTCTCTCTCTCTCTCTGGTTCTTTCTTTTGTGGCGGTGGTGAGGAGAGCAGTTATAAAGTGTGATACCTCCAAGGAACATTAATCCAGATGTCTGTGATGTTAGGATGGTACTTCCTACAAATGAGAGTGTTGCGAGTGACTCGGGGGCTTATCTTGCAAATTGTGCCAGGGAGAAATGTGCCTATCCTGGCACAGAGCCCTGGCTGGAAGCCAGAGAGAGGGTTATGGAAAAAAATTAAGGTGTCAGTGCTAGAGGCAGGAAAAAGATATTAGGCAATGTGTCTGCCTGGTTGTACCACACACCTGATTTACACCCAGATTGTAAATACTTTACAATAGGTAAAATGCCAATAGTTGTTCCACTAGGGTGGTAAATTTTTGAGTGATTTATCTTCTATATTTTTCAAACATTATATAATGTCTTATTATTTTTTACAACAAACAGTTCTGGAATTTTTTCCCGTAATACTTATACATGCACTAATAGCACAGAATGCTCAATATAATTTTATACGCATTAAAACATGCTAATACTCTTTGAGATGAAATATTGATATCAATACAAGATAATATTGTCACTGCTTATTAGAAATTATTTGAATGATATAGACATTGAAAAATTATGTAAATCCATACATACAGCATAGTGAATACAATCTAAATAATACTTATAATACAAGTACTTTTATTGGAAGGATAGTTCAGTGTTAAAAAATAAAGCTTGTTTAGGTTATTTCTTATTCTCTACACATTATATATTGGTTATGTAAAAAGGCAGAGTTTTCTACCGAAGAGCATTCTTTTTTTTTTAATTTAATTTTACAGAATCAAAGAGTCTAACAGTAAATCTTGTTAGATACAGTATGTCCTCATAATGTATACATTATTTCGAAGAGCATTCTTAAACTACAAAATTATACGAACACAAGGCAAAGTTTTCCCCCCAAGGTTATTTTGATGGAGAGCTCATCTTATGGATGTTTCAGCAAAAGAATTCAAGAATTAAGATTTGAAAGCCTTCAGTATCAGATATTTTATAACCATTCTTAAGAAAGAACTGTAGATCTTTTAAAGATTAAAAATCGTCTTTAGAAAGGTAATGAATATTACAAGTAAACCTTGATCAATTAAGGAAGGAAAAATGAGAAAGTTGAGGCATTTTAAATATATGTTTGGTAGATTATGAGGACCTCATGGAACTAATATAAATCTGTGGTTGCAGGAAAAAGAAAAGTAGTGAAATACAGGCTCTGTTTTACTGCTTTATAGGTGAGTGGTCCCTGAGTGGTGGTCTCTGCTCCTCCTGCCTGCCCAGCCCCCAACCTTCTCCTCCTTCCTTTCCTCCCTCCCTCCTTCCCTCTCTTCCTTCTTTCTCTTCTCCTGTAACACTTTTTTCCACCCAGCCAACCCCCCTTTATGGCCTCCCTGGTTTAACTGCTCATTGTCATTCAGATTACATTCAAAAGCCTGCACCTCTGGAAAGAGTTCCCTGGTACCTCCTGTCGATTGCTGGGTAGACTCCCCTCCTGTGAGCTCCTCCAGATGAGGCCTATTATGTTGTAATTGCCTCTTTTCCTGCTCACCTTTGTGGCGTCAGAGTCCAGTGCAGTGTTTACAACTAGTAGGACTTGAATATTATTTTTTAAATGAACATCAAATAAAGAAATAAGCAACCAAACATAATTTTTTTAACTTAGAAAAGCAACGTAAGACATTTATTCATTTGTTCACTCATTAAATACTTCCCGAGTGCATGATTGTCATCTAAATCTTTCCATCAGGAACTGGGGAAGATTCTATAGAAAAGAAAGAAACCATGTGTGTATTTAGGTTTTTGCTTACCTTTTCCTCCCTCTATCACAACTTAATCCACTTGTTTTGCTCAAGCCATAACTATAAAATGCACACAATATTTTAAATTATTCTTTTGTGGTTTTGAAAGAAGATACTAGTCTATTTCCTTCATTCTATGGTAGGGTATTTTTGTTTGATTCCTGATCCTGGGTGGTGGTTGACGTTTCTAAGGAGCTCATGGCCTGATCTAAGACGAGTGTATCCCGAGGTGAATGATTATAAAGTACATGTCCAAAAACAAGTGACTCACATTTACATGGGTGGTAACTTAGGCCAGTAAATGTGGGAGGTAGGCAGAAAGGAAAACGGTGCTGTAGGTATTTTCTTCTTGATGTGTGAGTACATTGAACACTTTTACTGCCAAGATCATGATGATTAGTGAGTTTAGAGGGAAATGTGCAAAACTGTCAAAACACTGTGCCAAGACCAACCAGTGGTTTTTCTTTACTCAGTTTCATGACAGCTGAAGTGCTCAGGCCAGGAAAGGATGGCATTTTCACATTAGCAAGAGGCTTGCAGACAATAATTACATTTACTGTCAGAATGGAAATGTTAAAGACTTTCCTCTCTAGCTAAGAAATAAAACTGGAAGTGTGATTTTAAGACTCTACTTTACCTCTCAGATTTCTGCACAGTGGACAGCTGAGTCAGCGTGACTAAAGGTAATTCACGAGGACGGTGCCCCACCCAGAGAAAGACACGCGGTGCTCTTTGAAGTGAATTATTCAGGTCTTGCATCTTAGATGGTGTGTGGCTCTGGGAACATACCTGAGGGAGTGTTAGGAAGGGCAGGGCTATGAAATGTCTGTAGAGCCCTCATCAGCAAGATAAAGGCAACCAAGGTAGGATATAAATTCATTTCAAAGAACAATTTCATGCACTGCAGTGCTGCGAGCACTATGCATTTCTCAGCTAGATTTGACCAAACTATTAATATTTAAATCAAAATATCATCAAATCACTCATCTGATATTTGCTTCTAAAGTGAATATAGTTAAATGATTAAACAGTGCTTATCGGTAGAAAAAGAATGGGAGAATTAAAGTGATTATCTGGGGAATTCAGATCTCAAATCTACTTTTTACCAGAAATATTTATAAGTCAAAATATTTTCTTTCTTTAAGAAATCCTAGGAAATGCCATTAGTTACCAAGTTCAGCTTCCTTATGGTGAGTCCTCATACTAAGAACTCCACATGGAAGGGAAAAATTTGGGCATTTGATATGAAATGAAATCTATTCTCTGGCCACACAACCAGCCTCCCATGCCTTTTTGGCTGCTTCTGTTTTGTTTATTGCTTTCGTCACGTGGAGTTCTTCAGACAGCGGGGCTGTGTTAGCATGTGTGCTTCCCGAAAAGCCCATTTTCATCTTTTGTAAAAGTGCTGGTGACTTATTCCCATCAAAGTTTTCTGTTGGTTATCTTTTTCCTAATACATACCCCAAATATGTTTGCATATCTTTGCAAGAACTGAAGGAAAATATATGGGTACAGAAAAATAGGACAAAAGGGCAAAGTTGAAGACAGGGACATTGCACTTCATATATCATATATGAAATGCTATGCAGTGGAGGAAGGGATTGACCTGAAGAGTTTGAATTTAATGGGCACAAAATAGAATTTATGGTTATGTTTTAAGATGTCTGCTCTATAACAGATAGTAGACTATATACAGAGTGTACTATCTAGTGGAATACCCACTAGTACCTATAGTAGAAACTGCCATGTTGACTTAACTTCTCTAAATCTTAATTTATTCACCCAGAAACCAAGAATGACAACAGTGACCTGATAGCATTTATTGTGAGAAATAAATAAGATGCCAGACATAAACATCTGTATAAACATAAAGTAACTGTTAGTTTATATTTTTAAAATGACAGTTATTATAAAAATAAATATTTCTAACTGTATTAAATTCTCTAAATTAACTATCATAAATTGCCTTTTCCAGCAGACTTCCCTACATTGGAGGCATTTGGGAGGTCGTTTCAAAGTTACACACCAGTTTGGGGATATCTAGAGGGCATATTTAGCAGCCAATTGTATTCCTGCCATCAGTGGGAGGCAGATCTAAGGTCTTTCTTGGTAGGTCGGACATGTTAACCAGGATTTTCTCCTGCAATTGCTGAACCTACTTGCCAGAGATTTTCCGTTTGCTGCCTTTGATTATCCTAGTAGAAGCTGTCGTTTATTCAAATCCACTGGCCTGTTGACCACCAGAAGTCTTTGCTGTGGACTTTATCAGACAGGGATGACTCAGTATGTTTCTGTTCCATGCTCGTATCTCTGGTCATCATCTGTAAATGTCCTTTGAACTCCATTGTTATATGATCTGTTGTTGTAGGTGACTTGATCTGTCTTGTTCGCTGCATGCACTCAGGAAAAGCTGGCATTTTAATTTAGTGTATGCACTTATGTTCCCTGTTGAGAATACCTGACTCTCCATTCAGAGAGGATCTAGGAACTTGACTTAAGCAAGTCTCTAGGAGATGGAGAAAGAGTGTTCAATCCTTTAATTCATTGGTTCTCAAAATGGGATTTTTAGATATTCCCCAGATATGTTCTTTGGAAATCTGTGAATTCTCTACAAGCATTTATAAGGGTGTTTTTTTGTTTTGATAACCTAAAAAAGCTAACAGAAACATATTTTGTATAATCTTGATGGTCACTTTATAAATGAATCCCATTCCATACCTGCTTCTGGGCTAGTCTTTAGAACCAGACTGGTGCCTAAAATGAGAGCATGCGGCTCTTGCTGTGTTGGGAAGCAAGCTGGTGGCTTCTGAAGTTGCACAAAATGACAGTACCCATGAGGTCCACCATTGTGCTTATAGGGAATGCTTTTTTCAGTCAAAGAGACAAAAGTAGCTTCTTTTGGGGGGATTAAAATTGGCAATTAGAAGTACTTTAATTCTTAATAAGCTAATAAGAAAATAATTCAAGCTTACCTAATATGTAAAGGATGCTATCACACCAATTGCAGCCACGTAGATGTTATGGTATGTGAGGTTTCCATAGCAGGCTGAGTATTCCAAGTTGAAGACCAAGTGTAAGCAATGGTAAGAAAACTTGACTCATGCTCAAATTACCTTTAGATTGATATGAATGAATGATACCTAGCATGTATTCATTTCCTTCAGTGATTTGGTGGTAACGTTTGTGCTGAAACTAGAACTTCCTTTCAACATCGGCAGGAACTGAAAAACTAATTTCTGATATTATTTTCTTAATAGATTCCAACAATAATTGGATCGAGCTCACATTTGCAGATTTCAATAATTCTACAATGTTTTTCTTATCTTTTTAAAAGATACTTTAAGTCAATCATCAGTTTTTTTTTAAAGAAGTTTCTAGCACACTATTTAAGTTTGAGAACCACCGCTTGTGTCAAAGATAGGAATAAGCCAGTTATTTAAGGGGACCCTCTGTCCCTTACCTAATTTTGTGGTTTACTATAACTGGACCTTTGGAAATATCTCCTTCTCTGTATGTCATATTTTTGTTTCATAGAATCATTTCTGTGTGATAAATTTAATTTCTTTCTTAAAATAAAGACTTCCATAATAGCAAAAGAATGAGAGGGTACCTCATATGTTCTGCAGGAGGGATTTAGGGGATTAAACTCAGACATCTGAGAATAAATCAGATATCAGTCCTCAGAGTAAGACCTATTTCCTAGCAACTGTGAGCTGGGAAGAAGGCTGGTGGAGACCTTCTCTCCTCTTGAAATAGCTAGTGGTCAGAGACACCCACCTGTGACTTTATATCATAATATAGTAACTTGCTGATAGCAAAGCTTGAATTAGAGATGTCTGCAATTGAGTCATAGCTATCAAATTTACTTCCAGTAATGATTTTGTAAATTTTATTGTTATTTTGAATTTTATAGTCATCCCAGAAGTAATTTATATCTAATAGCATAATTTTAATGTAATTAATTGCATGGAAATTTTTAAACTCATAGCAAAACAATTTACAGTAGTTTAATAACCTATGACAATTTTTATGCCCTTATATTTTATAGTGAATAAAATATGCATAGGTCTATGAATATATACATATTTTTATGAGAAAAATGATCTTTTACTTTATGTCATGGTAGAATTTTTAAAAGCTATTATAATTTTGTTTGTACAAAAAATTAAGAACTGCATTATAGCAGATACTTATGATTTGGTTGGACTAAAATTACTCTAAGATTTAATCTTAGAATCTTAATCTTTTTAATGATTTTCATCATCACTTAGAATCTTAATCTTTTTAATGATTAAGATTCTAAGTGATGATGAAAATAGCCTTATGTCCTGACAAGTTATGTTTGTTGATAAAGCAGGTAGAGCTAAAAGGGAAGGTTTTTATGGAATTCTGGCTCTAGCGCTTTTTGTCAAAATAAATCAACTAATGCAGAAGAAACTGAAGGGTCCCTCTGTGTCGTACACTTTCCTGAATCATTTACTTTGCTTTTCCTATTTTCCCTTTTCTCCCTTCAACCTTTTTAGGCATTTGCAGCCCTTAAGTACCATATTTTATATACTTTTATGAATAATTAGGCCCCTTCCCAAAGAAGGTGGAGTGCTCATGCATTCATATTATATTAATATTTATTGAATATCTATTAAGTGACATCCATGTGTTAGAGGCGAGAGACATCAACTAAAGAATCCATAGTTCACAGTACTGTCCTCAGGGAGCTCAGCGTGTGGTGAGAGACAGGCACATAAAGAGATCCACGGCATATGGCACTTTCAGTGGCAACTCAGAGCTCCAACTACATTGTTATGGAGCACCAAGGATAACGCCAAGGATAATGCCACTCCCTGTGTCTTGGGAAACCAGGCAAGGCTTAGCAGTGGATATTGCATTTGACCTAGACTTCTGGGATCGATAAGCACTTGGCAAACAATAAAAAAAAAGGTGGAGGTGGAGAGGGATTCCCTCCAAGTAGAGGCCACAACATGTGCAACAGCATGGAGTTTTGGAAGTCTGTTATGTGTCCAGAGAAGTCAATATGGGACAATAGTTATTTTGTCCTTCCTTCACCCTATAACCGAGAGAAGAGACCAAGAAGGAAGATAAGAATAAGCATCTTACCTTATTAAAAAAAAATCACGTTTAGAGAGGTAGTATAAACAGAAAGAACCAAAGTAAAAAGAAAAGTGACCTATGATTGGGTACAGTGGACATGCAAAAAAATTGGTCTTATATTATTGAGTGGGAGTATGACTAAGATTTATTGAACAACTACTATGTAGCAAATACTGTGCTAAATATTTTATTTATTATTTCATTGAATCTTCACTTTCTTTTAATAAGTAGCAATCACTTAATAGGTGCTATTATTTTATACAATTTATGGAAGACCAACTGAGGATCAGGAAGATTGAGTAACTTGCCCAAGGTTGAGTATTTATATTCATCAAATCCCTAATGCAGGATTTGAACTCAGCCTGTCCAGGGTCCCGAGGGCTTAATCCCCACACATGCTGCCTCTCCTGCTCACACGTCTGATAAAGATGACTCCGTTAATTGGCAGAATCAGAATTTATGTAGCTATGTGGGTAGGGAGGCAAACCATGACGGACAGAACAAATGCAAAACAAAGGAAGTAAACAGCAACAATAATATAAACTTTTTCTAGCACAATTTGGACCTGTTGGTTGGAAAGGTAACCTTAGTTGAAATCATAAAGTGACATGATGAGGTCAAAATAAAACAAATTCTCCTCCCCATGAAGTTTTGGTTGGAAAGGAATAAACACATCAGAGTTTTATAGTGATACCTACTTGATGCAATCTTTTCTGGAGTGGAGGTGACATTAGTGATGATCTGGGATGAAGAGCTTTGGAAGAAATAGAAGGAAATGTATGTACAAATTCATGCATTGTGATCTTTTGGGCATTTAGTCTCTGTCTCCTTTTTTTTTTTTTTTTTTAAGCAATTTTATTCTAAAAAATGATTTTTTCCCTTCTGTCATGCCTTAGATCTTTTTGTTATTCTAAGCTATCTTTCCTTTTCTATATATAGTTTTTGGTAAGCAGTATATAAAGAACACAGTCCTTCAGCTACATATGGAAGGTTTGCAGATGTTTGGACTGCTGTGCAGAGCAGTATGTAGGAAAATAGGAATGTTACTCCTGGATGATGGGAGAGGGCCAGATGAATCAGAGGTTAGTGGTTCATTCCCTACAGGAGCGGGGAAGAGAGGCAGCCAGAGGACCTGAAACCTTGGGAAGCATCTCAGGCGTACTGAATGATGATTTTTCTTAGTTCAAAGGATATTCCTATAAGTTTAGGCAGAAAGGTTAGTGCATCTTATATCAGTATGGAAGCCCAATATTATGTCAATCTGAGATCCCTGTTTGCTGTTGTCACATACCTGTACCAGGGTGTGAACATGACGTTTTAGAGACTCGGAATGTGAGTGAGAGGCAGGTGTGGTGAGGACTGCTCTGCCCAGGCCCATCCCTACCGCACAGGATTGAGAGGGAATGGGGTGAGGTAGGGTGGAAGCAATGCATCTGGTCCTGAATAATAAATACTCTCTTTTCCAAAAGAGACCATGGATAGGAATTGAAATAGGTCTTTGGGCATCTGGCCTGGGAAGGGGAGTGTGTGTGTATGGGGGGGGCACTGGAAAGGAGGAAGAGAGGATTAGAAATTACAAACAAGAAAGTTCAGGCCCCATTAAGAGCATAGTGGGCCATACACGGCAAAGACACAGACACGCATGCCCTGATACCTGAGACATTAAAGATGAACTGCAGCAACTTCTCAGATTCCTGGTGGTCCAAACAGAAAGGTTAAACAAAACAATTTACACAATTTTTACTATTTATAAAAGGAAACACACCAGGATGTCAAATGTTGAAGTCACTTTTCACCACAGTTCAAGCTGGAACAAAGCTGGGAGAGGCAGAAATTACTCTAAAAGGAAAATGAACTATGGTAGGGGGGCCTTTAGCATGCACGTGCTTCTTTTTCTGGCATTTTAGAAAGAAATCTTCAGAAATTGTTTTTCTCAGAGTCTGAAAACAATACTATTATTTCCAAGAGTTCTCACAAATTTACTTTAAAAGGTACTCAAAAATGTTTAAAAACTTTCCTAACAATTGCATTCTCCCTATATAGTCAAACCTGATTTCACTAGACTCTGACATTCTGGTTACATTAAGGAATCATCCACAATAAAAATATACTATAGATAATAGATTTATAACCACATGGTTTCTGTTTGTTGGTATTAGTGTACTGAACAAGTGCAGAGCAGATAAAGAAAATACACATTTGCGAGGGGGAAATTCTTCTCATATTGCCTGTCACATTCTGAAATGGAATGTAGTTAATTTCTCTTCTTCCTCCGTTCAGGAGGTTTATTTTCTTACAATCTATTCTCTGAGTTAATTTTTAAAGAATTAGCTGCTCTGATTAAGTGCCGTATGGGAAGTAACTCAATATAGAGCCATAGCTAAAATGAGAAGTTATAGCCACAGAAGAAATTCAAATCTGAGAATTAAAAACAACAACAAAGAAATGTGTGTCACTGAGAAAATGTGTAATCATTACTGTTTAATGATTAAATGATCCCACTGCAGGAAGAGCACCTGGAGGACATGCCTGGACAAGGGCTTCTCGTTTCGCAGCTCACAAAGAGAGAGCGATCATGAGATCCTCAAAGACAGCTCTCGTTTCATTTGGACCCAAATTTAGTTAATACTATCATTACATTGCTCTTTGTAGTGAAATGAAAAATAAAAGGCATACCTGATTAGTCTTTAAAAACAACTTTTACATGGATATTCATTGGGAGGTTTCAAAACCCTAAAGATTTAAATGCTTTTCTTTTGAGATATAATAGAAATCTGATATTACAATTAACCCAGATTCGTGCCAACTTACTTCATCCCATCAAGCAATCATAGGGATTATTTACATTTTGTGTGGGGGCATGAATATTTTAAGAAACAGACAAAACAGTATACTGCTTTTCATTGTTCAGTATAACTCACCTTCGTAGAGTCAACAAATTGAAGTATCAGTCAATCCAGCAACGGCTTTTTGTTATGTGCTGCCGTGGGGGCCGTCTGGGACTTCAGACCCTGAGAGCCACCACGGGAAACAAGACCAGATGTCTTAAGAAGCCATTGATTTTTGTCCCTGATGAATTCAGGTAAATTGCATCATTGAAGTCACTCAAACTACTGTTAAGCCATTTTTAAAAGGCAAATCTGTCCGGGTTTATTGGTTCAAAATATCAACCTATGTGCCCACGTACAGAGGTCAAAAGGCATCTTATAGCTGCTAGGAACCTGATAAGAACACCATTAAGTTTCCCAAGCCCTGGTCTCCCTACACTGGAAAAAATCATAAAATGCAAAGTCAGTCATAAACATGAGGACTAATCTGTTAAGATGCACGATAAGTTTATTTTCTTTTGGCATAAAATCGAGAAAAAATGGCACGCATCACTAATATCGCCAGCAAGAGACACATTTTGGGGTTAAATGGAATAAATGACTTTCTTTGAAAAATGAATATTACTTTCATTGCTTTGTAGTGATGGAGTATATACAGGAAACGCTATGCCCAAATCTGGCACCTTGGCATACTGAATATTTTAAACTGAAGGAAAATGAGAACCACCCCCACACCCTAGGAAGGTCACTCTCTGACCTCCTCTTGTCTTTCTCTTGTGAGGCCACAAAAAAAATGCTCTGACCCGCCTCCCCGGAAAGCAGGTCAAAGACCCTCATTCCAGAAAGGTCCTGCCCGGCACCTATGTTCCAAGAAGAATCTGAACAAACAGGCCTTGCTAAGTTCCCCCAGTTTATTACTCTTAGGTCACACCGCCTATGTGTCTAATAACCCTTCTACATGACTGTCCAGTCTTCAACAAACCTAAGCATAAAAATACACAGTTTTTCCTGAGTCTTCATTTCTAAACGCGCCCATCATGTAAAACTTTAGTTAAATAGTTTTCTTTATGCTTTAATGTTAATCTGTGTTTTGTTATAGGGATGTCAGCCATGAACCTTGTGATGGGTGAGGAAAAGATATCACTTTTTCTCGCCTACAGTAGATTTTGAAACTTGGATTTTTTTTTAATTCATAAACAATATGTATGATTTTCTTTCAATATATACATTTGTAGGTGAACAAGACTGACCATTAGTATGGAATGTTTATCTTGTCAGATGTTTATACACTTGCAAACAAACTTGTAGTTTTCTCTGTTAGTACTTCTAAGAGCAGAAAAGCAATAGAATATCCTAGGAGTTTTGAACAATATGAACTTTTCTTGTGTATTTGTTCATGCTTTAGTCTCATAATGATTTTGAATCACTTTATTAGGTTTCCTTTAGTTTTACAAAATCTTTTTCTGGAAAATCCTTTAATTTGAAGACCCTAAAATTTATGCTTGCTAAGACAGTTTTTGTTTCCCCCCAAGGAGTTTAGTTTTTAAATATATTTCACAGTTCATTCTGGACTAGGAAAAGAAGTTGTAGGCTACAATGAAATGTCCAGTTCCTTTTACTGCCTTTCCCATTGTTATATTCTACATTCTTCACACAGCCTCAGCCAGCATTACAAGTCCTGATGGCCTAACTACTAGTTTCTACAAAGCTTATGACAATCCGTTTTCCTGTACTGAGGAGGAAGATATAACTCAGTGGAAAATCATTCACCCACAGAAGAGCTCCAAGATGAAATAATATTCCTTATGCCACCTCTTAGGGTGAAACACAAAGCTAGAGATGAAAACACAATGAAGATGTCCATCCCTTCACATTTCTTTTAGTCTTCACTAATGTTAATCCCCATCCACTGATCCTAAGAGCACTGGGAACAGAATTCAGACTACCCAATGTCTATTCTAAAGTGCTCTAAGGAAAAATTCCTTTCTGATTTCAAATTTGGCAGACCATTGAATGTAGGAACATGATTCACCAGAGTAAAGCATATAATTCCATTTATAGTCTGAAATCTCAAGTATGTAATAAAAGAAGTCACATATTTGAAAATGATGTCCTATTGCTTCCTGCTAGTGTGAGGCTGGACTTCAGAATGAAAAAGCACTTTTAAGAATCAATTACTTAATATTTTACCCTATATTGTATTTCTACTCTCGATGATGCCATATAATAAACTCCAATAATTCTTTATTTAACTTTCCTTTCAGGTACAACCTAAGAAATAATTTCTTTGGTGTCAAGATTTGGGCCTTATGAAGGTGGAATTTTAAAGTTCTGTATAAAAACATCGTATAGGTTGTGCGGTGTTTGTGTATTTTTTAGGATTGCTAACATACACTACTGCAGATAATGTAATTTTCTCCTATCATAAATACACAAAGGATATGTGGAAAGTGTACAACACAGGTTTGAACTGCATGGGTCCACTTACATGAAAATATTTTTGAATAAATATATCGGCAAATTTTTTGGAGATTTGCAATAATTTGGAAAAACTCACAGAGAAACCATATAGCCTAGAAATAGTGAAAAAATTTTTAAAGAGTTAGGTATGTCATGAATGTGTAAAATATATGTACATCCTAGTCTATGTGTTAATGGACTGTTTATGTTATTAATCAGGTCAACAGTAGGCTGTTAGTAGTTAAGTTTTTTGGGAGTCAAAAGTTACATGTGGATTTTTGACTGCACAGGGATTGGTGCTCCAAACCTTGCATTGTATATATGTATACCATATATTTTTTTTGAAAGGAAATATTATGTACTGAGAAGATGGAATTTTGGGGTATAAGTCAAATCTATTGCTCATGACTGAAAAGGGAATACAGCCAATAGAATCCCATTTTTTTTCAATAATGGATTTAGCTGTTTGTCTTCATTAGTCTGGTATCATATACACCAACTCATGCATTTATGAATTACATTTATTTCAAAACACAAAATAGGTCTCTGTTCATTCTTAATTCTATGATGAGTCAAACAAACTAAGGTTTTAATTTTAGGGGAGACCACATGTGGCATCATAAAGCTAGTTTTGAAGCTTAATTCTTTCCACATTATGTAGTTTAAGGAAGACGTTTTGTTTGATAGTGTTTTAGTACATTAAAGGCAAGTGATTTCAGTCAGTGGACTCTGAGTCGGTTGAATTGCCCTCTCAACAAGAAGTTATTTCTTGCTGCTGCAAGAAGTTATTAATATTTACCTATTTATTGAATGAAGAAACGAGCACAGTGAAGTTTAGAGCAGGTTATGAGAAACTAAGTAAGATTAACAAAGTAAAACAAACTCCCCAGAGTTCTTCAGTTAAAATATGATTAATTAGGGGTAACAAAATTAAAACTGAAAATGAACAATAAAATCTAAAGACAATATGCAAGCTTCCCCTTTTATCATGGACATTAATAAAAGTATTACACTTTTTATTTTATTCCAAATTTTCAGTTTACCATTCATATCCTTTCTTTGAAGGCATCTTGAATTATTGTCATTATTTTTTGGCAAGAATCAGATTATAGCTGGTAGAACAGGACATCTTCCCTAAGTACTATCACTTACTCTTGGTTTTACCTGAGGGGTTGCCACAGTCCAAACCTGTGCCCACGTATAGGGTCCTGGGTGCCAGTGAGAGCAGATGAGATCTTTACTTAATGTTGCAGAGTTAGTTAGAAGAACTTGAATCATGGTTGAGAAGGCAGCAGAAGCTTGAAGCAGCACCAAGGTTTGATGGGAAATTACAGGGAGATCTGATTCAGAGGCAAGGACGACTTGAAACAAGACAGAAAGAATAAAATGAGTCAAGGGAGGAGTTCAGCAATGAAGCCGAGAGTTTGTCAAAGACCTACAGGATACGGAAGAAAGCCTGGATTCTGAACCCAGAGTCAAAACGAAGCCACCTGTGGGTGTGGACGCTAGTCTTGCCCCTGAGGAGTTTTCCTGGTAGGGCGGCCAACAGCCCTCAAGTGAGAGAACTTAACGGCGAGGCGGCACACCATTTAGCAGCAGACACGGAGCCCATTTTTATAAAAAAGGGAATGAAATTTAAATTTGTCAAGACCAGTTATATTATGATTCCCATTTTCCAGGGTTAATCATAATCTGTGCTATTAGTATGAGTGTGATCACTATAAATAAAAATAATATTTTAAATATAATAACATAATATAAATATATGTCAAATATAAATAAAATAAAATAGTATATTAAAAATATAATAACAATAATAAAAAATACTTTGAGAGCACTACTGTGAATGGAATACATGGAGTGCAGAGTGCTGATTTCGGTTAGAAACTTGCAATTACTTTCTGAGACTAGTGGGAGTGGCTTTGGGCTTTCGAAATAGAGTAAAAAAACAGCATTAGAGGGAGGGAATGGAACATTCTAGTTAGGGGAGACTGAGTGAAGAGCCGGAGGTAGAAGCACACTCTTGGAAGTCTCTACTCCCCAGGCGGGAGGAGAGAGGAGGAGGCGGAGGACTAACGGGTGGGGACACCTGGTTTGTTTGACCCATACCCAGCTTCGCAGCTGGAGTGCTTGCGTGTCTCCCCAGCTGCACCTGGGAGGCTTAGTCCAACCCAGGTTCCAGTGCCATTGTAATTCCCAGGACTGAGAAAATGTAATTAGCATTTTATGAAAATACATCAGTTGCAAGCCTGTTTTACTGACGGCTGCAATATTTTCTTACTCTGTCATGGAGTACCCATCTTGCAACGGGGTTTGTGTTCTTCCCAGGTCTCTAGCCTGTTGCTCCCTATCTAAGCCCAACTTTGCTTTCTGGGGCTGTGAGTTGAGCCTCAATCTCTCCTACTTAAGGTTAGATACCTATTTTGCAGGCAGAGATGATAAGCACAGGATGTTGGCTGAATATTGAGGGTACTTTGACCCAGATACAAGAAAGAACCTTGTGGAACTTGTTGAGTCATCTCCTGCTGGAATAGTTCAATAGTTTCAGCAGTCCTGTATAATGAAGATAAGGCTGAAAATAAGTGATTAGCATGTGAGAATTCTAAACAACAGCAACAACAAAATGACTTCACAAATAAAATTGTAAGAATTATAGCTGGGAAAATAACTCCCAGTATTCCACTGTCCTAACAAATCCAATTTATTCATTTCTCCTGTCTCCTTTTTTGGTTTTTACCCATACAAACATATTAGTTACAGCCATAGCAAAGATCCAAATTAGTATACCAGATCTACTCCAAAGAGAAAGTGTAAAGGCTTGTGTTTTCCTACTCAACACGTTGAAACAAAAGCAATTTATCAAAGAATATACTACCACCTACTGAGCTAGCTGGTAGATACTGTAGCTCCTAAAAGTCCAATTTTTGCAAATCGAGCTGAACTTCCTTTGTGAGAAAAAGATTATTCACCAGCCCGGTAGGAAGATTGTTGAAAAGTGTGGGAACCCTTCGCTCTGTGCACAGCAAACACATTCTCAATTTTGTCTGCTGCCTTGATCCCAAACATTATCCCAAGCTCATCTCAAAACTAACTCCCTGAAGTTTTTATTCACCACCCTAGCCCCTTTCCAGTTTCGGTTTTCAGAGACTAGAAAATAGTCTTTCAGTGAAAGAAACAGCAATTGTAAACACAGTCTGGGCTGTTGGGAAAGGATTATTAAACCCTGGGAAGAGTCATCGTTGCTGTTGTTTCCTTTCAGGGGATTTCTGCGTGATGCCGCATTATTTGAATTTGCGTGATCAGGTAACACAATTTTCAAAGATGCACATAAAAATTGTGGTATGGAAGAAACATGACTTTGGTGGTAGAAGATCACAGACTAGGGGATATGGAGTGGGACTAATTTGGGGCAATCCTGTGAATTCGGCATAGCTTATCCTTGAATCACGTTGGCCCTTTCCCTCCTTCTCATACTAATGGACACCCTGTATTCCCAAACTATACTGAGAGGGCTTGGTGAATTAATTAACACAGAGGTTTTAGTGGCTTAATTACTGGTCCTTCTGGAGAGGTATAAATTTCAGAAGGAAAACCTCAGGAGACAATATTTAACCCACGTCAGTGGTTCTGTAATAGCGGAATTTTAAGTGCTGCATTCCTGGAAGGGGAGGTATTTGTTGGATTAAAGGCTTCCTGACCTGCAATTATGTTATATTAGAGCATAACTACTCAATATGTGTGATGACACCTTGAAAAATATTCAAGATCTTTGGAAAGGGAATTGGGTAGATAATCTCAAGATTTAGAGAAGAATGAGGAATAGGAAATTGCAAATCATCTTTATGGAAAGAAAGAATGTTTGTTGTGTCAGTTATGGGAATGCTCTACACCTATCACATCTCCTGAAGAATGACAGGGTAAATTCAGTGATAATCAGAATCCATCAAAGCAAATATTCCCCTCCAGGGATTTAGTAAGCAATTAAATGAAATCGCTACTTTAAATGCTTTTGTAGTGTTATGACTTATTGGTCCTCTTAACATTCTTTTCCTCTTTAGCAATTGGTTCAGCAGGTCTCTTAAAACTCTTCCCTCAAGGAGCAATCAAAAATCTGTTCTAGGAACTAAGGCTAAAATTAGGTGAAACCATTGGCAGCATCCTCTGGAAGCCCCAAATTCTGCTGAGATATAGAAGCATGATCAGGTTGGTTCTTAGACTTCTGGGGCCTTTGGGTTGTGGAACATGTTTAGGGACATGGTGATTTTTGACATATAAAGAACAAAAATCTGCAGTTAATTTTTTTGATCACATGATGGTTGCTAAAATAGTGCATGTCTACTTGAATCAAATTTAAAGGTATGTTGAAAGAAAAATAATAAAAACAGTGATATTTATTTGCTTTTATAAATTCATTTACCAACGTAGTTTCATTGGAATTACACATAAACATTAATAAACTCTGTAAGCCAATATTTGAAGGCTCTATTTATTTCCTTTTCTAAGGAATATATTGACACAAATAAAACTGTTCTATTTAGAAGAGGTACTTATGGATTCAATTAATTAGGACTTATTCTTCCCACTAATTTTCTTTTAAGAAGGCAGCTCATTTATGTGGTAATGTAGCAGTTCATGTCACAAGCAAATTAAAATAAGAAATGTCTACTTTTAGAAATTTTTTTATGGTCTGAAACTGCCACAACCACAGGGATCCATCTTTTGAAATATTGCTATAAAAGTTTATACCATCATATCTGGCCAAATGCAAAAAATTAACTTGGGTTATACTGAGTATTTAATAGTTAGGAAAACTTAGGTCCGTTGATATCTGATGCTTCACTGTGAAACACGTATGGTCTTGTTTTCATCTGCCCTCAAAGGTTAAACGCTTTGTTCTTAATAAGGCATTCAAACACAGAATAAATCAGGTATTTGCTGTCAGTTAAATTAGTGACAAAACTGACACGGGGTAATTCTTGACTAGAGTTTGCCTTTGTTCATCATTGGTTCAAATAATTTTTTATTTCTTTCTATATTCTGCATTTATATTCTTGCCCAAAGACATTTTCCCCCCTTGGAAAATAATCATTAATTTATTTATTTTGAAAGGTTAGAAACTCACAAAATTATGATTGATAATGTGGAAATCAAATATGTATAGGTAATGCTGTCTTTTGCAAGACACTTCATGGCTTCTGAGTGCTGGTTTGTATTCTCTTCATTCAGACAGTAAAGTCAGCTTTAAACACATCAGTGTGGTGAGTGGATGACAATTGCATGACCCGCGTGAGAGGTCTGGCTTAGAAATCCTCTTTGTTCTTTGTGGCTCTGTCCTGTGACACTGCAGTTTCCTTTCAAGTGGGGACTGGCATAATGGACTGAAGACAGGGTGACCTGGTCTAACTTGACCTGAGCAAATGTGTTCTCCTTGATTCAGCTGGGCCCTTGTAGATGTTACTATGCTAGCATTGTGTTGGAATGGAAGAATTCGATTACTTTGGGGATTGATAGCCACTCTAGACATTTTTGAAACATGTTGAGCAAGATGAACTTGTCATTTTTTTCCTCCCTCCGTTTTTAGACACATGACTCTATTAAGGGAAATTTAATCCGTATGTTTCTGATTCCTTTACACTTAACTCATCAAAATGTTGTTTTGTAAGAGCCCTTTGAAGTCAAGGAAGCCTTTTAAGTCATTTTTTATGAGACTTTTTCAAGCCTCTTTTCTTAGGAACAGGAAGTGGCATTTAGCCAACAGTTAACAAACTCAAACACCAAAAGGTTCAAGTTGGGTTTGCATCTCTGAACCCGCAAGTGTTTGAATGGACTCTTGACATGCCCCGTCTTTGCTGTATGCTAGGGCCGACAGCCATCATAACCCTCCTAATGACGGAGATGGCTCCGGGATCCCAACCAACTGCCAGCTCGCAAGTGTTTCTCTAATCAATCTGCTTCATGCTAAATTATGACTCATTTAACTTTAAAGGAACTACTTTATTACCCATTCAGCCAAGCGTTTTTGTGACTTCTGTGAGAGCTATTTAAGTTGTCACTCTCACGCAGCTAGCTAGATAGAACTTTTAAATCCAGTCACCAGTAAAATCACACAAGAGTTCAAGTTCACAGGACAAGCAAGTGTTGATTGACCATGAAGGCTTCTACCCACAAAGACACAGAGATTATTTCAGCCACTCAGTTTCCGAGTAAAGAAGAAGATAACGTAGATCCCTGTGATCCTCTAGAAAATAAAGTGCACATTAAAATAACAAATGAATCATCTGGCTTCAGAAGTTCTCATTTGATTTATATTCAACAGTTGTTGTAAGTATAAACTAACCTCTATTGCTCGGGAAATTTATAGCCGAAACAAGCACAGTGCTGTTGTGGTAGTTCCTGCTGCTGAATGCATTTGAAGTGATTCTGCCCAATAGACTTTGAAGTCATTTTACTAAGTCCTAATTCTACCACTTTCAAATTATGCAACAATGAATATGCCAAATAGCAACAGCTGATCTAGGTTAAAAGCTTTAAAGTAGTCTCAAAGTCAGCCCGGGAAGGGGCAGTGAAAAGTAATTCTAGGAACGAGATGAGTACGGTAATGAATTTGGATGTGAAGAGCTCTCGGCAGGCTGCTACACCTCTTCTTCAGGACACTGGGACTCGGTGCTCTGTAGACAGAGTTTATTCCCCGGGCTCAGGAGCCTGGGCAGTGGTGTAGCTGTATCAGGACAGCATAGCAGCTAACTACCTGGGGGCTCTGCAATCAGACTGTCTGGTTCAAAGCCTGACTCCCTCTATAGTGGGTCTGTGATCTTGGGAAAACGGAGCTAGCAATGGAACCTGTTCCATTGGGCTGTTGTGAGGATTAAATGAGATGAGACGTGAAGCTCCTGGTGGAGTCTCAATAAACATCAGCTGTGATGACGATGCAGTCGGATGGGACTGGGGAAAAGTACAAGGAAGCCAGCACTCAGGTATAAGTTAAACACAGGAGTAACGAGCTCCTCGTGTTCTTTAATCTTCCTAGAAATGCTCATCCATGTCCATGAGTTTAAGTGACACTTGTTTATTGATGACTCTCAAATCAGTGTCCCTGTGGACCTCTTTCAGAGCAAGGCCCACAGCCCCTTCAGCCCAAGCTTCAGTTCCTCTCCTGGAATTCCAGGCCCTTTCTCCAACTTGCATGTTCTTTTCCTACTCCATAACTTTGCTGGTGATGTGCCTTCCACCCTTAGTGTTCCTGCTTCTGGTCTGTCTGGCAAATTTTTGCTCATCCTTTAATGCTCAAGCACCACGTCCTCTGTAAGAGCCTCTGGTTCCTTTTTGCTGATTTAGATGTTCCTCCCTTTATGCTCTCACTGCACGTCACTTGTATTTCCCAGTTGCACGCCCCGAGTCGCCCTGGACATCAGTGTATGCCGTCTCCGCACTGCCCTGTGAGTGCGGTGAGGGCAGCGGCTGCTTCTCACGTCTTTGGTCACCAGCCCCTAACACAGCACCTTGCGTGTGGTGGAAATTCAGCACAAATTTTGTGAAGGAATAAAATGTGTCTAGAGAAATAACAGGAAGGCAAGATGGGTTGAAAATAGTTTTGGTTTTATAAGCTCCACTTTTACTGGAGTAGACCCAACTCCACGTCTCGATTCTTCTTGTGGTCACTTCTAGCACATTTGAGTGTCTTGGAAATAGTTTACCTTTATGAGTGAGTTTCCTTTTTCTCTATGAAAGACATGCCACAATGCTCTGTGAAGGAATAGCACACATGTGTGTCTGCCGTTATATATTGAATGTCATAGCCCAGGTTTCAAAGCAGCTCCACCAGGACAGAGGATCTCCTAGTTGTTAAATCAGTGCTCGGCATAGAGGAGACACGCAGTGTTTGATGAATGAATGTATGAAAGCAAAGAAGAAACAGTATCTCGATAATTAAGTAAAAACACCAGTGCTCTCTTTGCATGTATTCAGGTATTTGCCTCAGTTCCTTAGAGTGACTCACTGTGTTCAGCATCAGTCCTACCAGATGCCAGTGGCAAGAGTATCTTCTTTTTCTATCCTCATACAAATGATGTTGTCACATTGTCCTTACCAGTGTGGACTTGCTGAGAAACTTGTCAAAGTTTTGACACAACTGTCAAAACCCAACTATGTGTGCCAGTCACTAGTTGTGAGTGATGGATGCGCATGACCAAGAGGTGGCTGAAAGCCCAGCAGATGCCCTTCTGTGAAGAACTGTGGGCTCTTCCTGGCTTCAGAGCCCTTACGTGAATCCAAACCTATCTGAAGACATTCTAACCTGTTTTTACCCAGAACTGCAAAGTCTAGAATGCAGTCAGTTGCTGAGGTACTTGAAGCCCTGTGCACTCACAGATCCTCTGTGCCAAGAGTGTGACTTCAGCTCTAGGCCGCTCTCTGCAACCATTTCTCAGCCCCCATGCTTAGCTAAGGTGGTCCTAAGGGGTGATTTTTAAACCATAGGTCACAGCTTATTAATTGGTCATAAAATTAATCTAGTAGGTTGCAAACAGGACTTAAAACAGACACAGAGTGGAACATACCAATGCATTTTACATTGTAAGGGTAAGTAGTATTCCGTGAAACTTTTATTTCAGTTTTTAAATTCAATCTCTTTCTCTCTCTTTTTCTCTCTTTCTCTGTCTCTGTCTCTCTCCCCTCTCTCGTGTGGTGTGTGTGCTGGGTCTTGATGTAAAATTTATTTCTTGCTCTGGGTTGCCGTAAAAGCAGTTTGAAAGCTCCTGTCTTAGAAACTCTGAAGCAACCTGGGATTTAGATGTTGATCAAGAAATTACAACCACCCTGTTATGCCAAGCAGCTAAACTGCAACGTGGCTTGGCACAAACTGATGTATGTCATGTGGCTTTTACTAACGCCAACTCTCAGTTATTCATACAAATGAAAGATATCTTAGATAATTGACAAATCTTCATGTCTAACGTTTCTCCCTTAATTTGAGAAACACCTATTGCGTATCTAGTGTGTGTCAAGGGCCATTCTAGATGCTGGGAAGATAATAACGTAAAAGTCAGGCCCTCGTGGACCTTGAGATGTTTATGTCCTAACAAAATGTCTTAAAATTCTGAGTAATAAAGTTAACAGATTATTATTTTATCTCCTCCCTTTCTCCAGCTATCCACCTTCTCTGATAAAAAGGCTGATAAACAGAAACCAAATGGCAACCAAAAGAAAAAAATAGGAGATAAAAATCAAGCCCGAATAACACACAATCAGCCCCTAGGTATTTGAGGCAATGAGGGAAGTGATAATGTCATATACATGCTTAGCTTCTAAAGTTGGCCAAAAAATAAAAGTAAAAAAACCCCACAGACCTTCAGTTCTATCTGTGAATCCAGAATGCCCACAGTGTTGTTGTGGCTATTGTCATTGGACATCCTGTATTTTCTTCCCAGGAAAGGGAATTTAATTCCGATGCAGATTTCAAATTCTTCTCTGGGAGCAAAGCTAACGTAGCAAATTATTTTTTCCTTTGCTATTTATTTTTCCCTGTTTCTAATTGCTCTAGGCTGGATTGTAACATTTAAGGATTGCCGAGTAAAATCTCTTCAGAATAATCAGTCGTAAACATTCCATGTTTGGTTAACCATTACAGTAAGGAAAGCAACGTCCTTGCTTTTTAAAGAGGAAAAAGAGAGAACACATGCTCTGGGCTCTAAAAGACTCTCCCATGTTTTGTTTACACTGGAATTTCAAAAGCTGACAATATCTTGCCTTCCTTCCTGCTCCTTGATGTAGTAAAAAGCTTTCCATGTAAGTTTGATCATTTTAGTTTAAAATATTTATAGTCTCCTGTACTGGAATACTCTTCACAATAAAGTTCCACAGTGTAAGGTCCTGATAGCTTCTAAACTCCTACTTTCCTTTTTTTTTTCCTCTCAACAAACTCAACTTGTCTTAACTATTACATATTTTTATTTCAGGATCCATTCCACATTCCTGCAGGAAATCTTCTTTTAAACATGATTATATACTGAGGGAACTGGGGCTGCTTCCGAGTTGCCTTTTTTGATGACACATCCATAGCAACAGTCGTTTTATTTATAAGTAAACTGCAGAAGAAACATGGACTTTGGCTAACCTGGGCGTACAAAAGCACACCCAGAATGTGATGGTAATTGTGTCCACTAGTGGTGATGTGGCCCAAGGTTTATCAGGATTTCCAGAGAAATCTGTTCCGTGGGAGGAGATCTACCAGCGATCACCACACGCAGTGAAACAAACTGGGGCGGAAATTTTGATTCTTTTAAAACATCTCTTGTAACTCAGAGGCATAAAACACCACCAGTCTATTACCTCTCCCAGTTCTGTGTGTTGGCCGGGCGGGGCTCCCCTGAAGTGTCGCTTCTCTGCTCCACCTCAGCTGAGCCCACCTGGAGTGGCCAGTTTGGACCAGGGGGGCATCTAAGGGGGTCTCCCTCCTGCTCTCATCCCCTCACTGGGATGGCTGAAATGCTAAGACTTCTTTTTCAGCCCCCAGGGCCTCGTTCCAGGTGGCCTCCCCAGCAGAATGGCCCAGACTTCTTTACACGGTAGTTCAGGGAAGATGAAAGTTGCAAGGCCTTTTAAGGCCTACACACTGCGACTCACACAACATCATCTCTGCCATATTCCACAGCTCAAATCAAGGCCACCCATAGCTTACAGGGCAGCGGAGATTCAGTATGGCAGAGGGTACACAAGGGCACAAACACGTGGAAGCCTAATGCATGCGGCCGTTCTGTACTAATGTACTTTAATACTTCTAAGACAAAAGAAAAGGAGAAACAATCAGTGTGGATTTGGAACACTTCCGAAGTGAGAGGAGGAAATTGGAGGATGTTCAGGTTGAAAACCTTCAATTAGCAGGGACTATAAAAAGCTCATCTCTTGAAGGAGAAGCTTATATGCATCAGAGTGTGATTCCTTTTTTTCTTAGAAAATATAAAATAAAACCATTCTGGAACTCTAGAATACAGCTGTTGTTAGGGAAGACAACATGATATAAACCCGATTCTAACAGAAATTTCCATTTTTTTAATAAAGTATTTTTAAATTGCATGTGTCATTTGCACCTTCATATTTCATGTGACTTTAGTGAAACTAATGTCAAGAACTGTGAAGGGTCTGCTATTTTACCTGAATTGCAAGCTCACACCTTAATTTGCTACAGATGCTGGAAGGAGACATGAGACTTCTGTATCAAAGACAAAGGATTTCGTTATTCATAGCAATAACAGTATCCAGAATATCAGCGTTCTCCAGGGCTACTTCCCTCAGCCCTAATCCCTGCAAGGCAATATGGGTGACATTTGAACATATAGTGGGTTGTATTAGAAGAGAGGAAGTTGACCTTAGGAAACCCAAATCTTTTATAATTGGCAGTTGGCATGCTTGCCCTTTGCTTAGAGGGAAATAACATTTTTATTGTACTGTACAGTGTGTACATAGGTCTCTTGTGGAGGGAAATACTGTCTTTATCTTCTTGGGTGTAAGCAAACCTGTTCTTTGCTCCAGAAGGAGACACTATCTCTATCTTCAAATACTGTTTGCTTTACAAGGCATCCTTGAAAAGACAGTCCAGAGGAAAGACAGCCAGTGTTTCTGTTTGTAAGACATGCAGAAATGTGAGACACCCATGGAGACTTGCTCCCAACAATTAATCAAAATATTGTTGCATAATATTACTTCATATGCAAAATACTATATGCATTTCTTGCATTATATTACTTCATTATGCAAGAAATGGTTAAATTAAAAATTTAAATACATTTCTACCATAAACAAATATTTCATAGTAATCTTTAATACCTCAATACTTAAAAATATTCTTTATTTTAAATTTATAGCATGCTTATTTATATATAGAATTTAATATTAATAAGTTTTTCATATAGGAGTAACCAGTGGCCCTTCCTGGGATGGCCCTGTGTAGGCGTCCCTGGCTTTATTTCCTGGACTCTTGCCCATCTCAGGGGCTTCCCTGTACCTCCCATGGGACACTTGGAGGAGCTGGTAATGCTCTGGTGCTTGTCCAGATCTATGGAGACTCCAGGAGATTTGTTCCAGCCCAGGATATGGGATGGACACATAGGTAGGGACATAATATATGTTTATGTTTTAAATTTATCATGGGATGGTGCCTTAGTCCATTTTATGCTGCTATAACAGAGTAGCACAGACTGGACAATCTATAAAGAAAAAAGATTTATTTGTCTCATGGGTCTGGAGGCTGGGAAGTCCAAGGTGGAGAAACTGCACCTGTTGAGGGCCTTTTTGCTGCATCATAACATGGTAGAAGGCATCACATGGCAAGCAAGTGTGCAAGACAGAGGAAGGAAATGGCCCTAACTCATTCTTTCATCAGGAGCCCAGTCCCAAGATAACAGCACTAATCCATTCATGAGGGCAGAGCCCTCATGACCTACTCACCTTTTAAAAGGCCTCCACTCTTAATAATGTCACAATGGCAATTAAATTTCAACATAAGTTTTTGAGGGGACGTTCAAACTACAGTAGGTGGCAGGGGTCTGATGCAGTCCCAAGTGTAACAGGACCCACAGTTCTCTTCAAAGCAGGAGAGGAAGTTCAGAGTGTACATGGAATGCTTTCATTTACGGGTAAAGTTTGAGCACCGTACTTGCTAATCATTACGCAGTTGCCTTATTTTTCTAACAGCTTTAAGGACATAAAATCCATTTTGTCCATAAACAGAGAGACACATATCCTATTGTAGATTTTTGCTGAATAGGTTCCTCTGGGGAGGATAGTAATCCGTATCACAGGTACATAAGTGAGCACATGCAGATGAGACTACCAGTAAAGAAGGCAGGGCATGAATTGGGATTTAAAATATTCCATCTATTACTCCAGCCTTGAATGCTAACATTAACTAAAGTTGTTGTTGTCTTCTCCTAAATTTATATTTGCCTTTCTTTTCTTTGGTTTAGTTCAGTTTGAATATAATTTCATTTAAGATGGGGTAGTAAATCAATTATTTATCTTCGTAAAGTGCAGTAGTGTCTGGTAACTGGATGAAATACTGACGTGGTTTGGAACATAGCATGAGCCAATGTAGCCAAAAAGAACAAGGAGAGAAATCAGTGGAAGGAATTAATATATCAGCACCAACTTCTCCAGCATTCAGTATGCTTACCTTCTCCCATGACCACCATTCCCTCCTCCTACGTGCTGGCTGCCCAGACTCACTTCTATTTTCATATTTCTTTCCTTCTTTAAACATTTACTTCCTCATTATTTATTGCCTTTGTTTTTCTATCTACTATTTTCCTATTCTCTCCTTTTTTTCCCTTTATTTAATACTTTCGGAAAACACATTTTTATCACTAAGTGTTTTTAGCCTGTCCTAGAGGCAGAGAATTACCACTAGAATGATAAAGAAATGGCTTTAGCAAAATTAATTAATGAAACATTAGTTCTATAAAAACGGAAACTCGTACTTAATGTTAGGAGATTTTGATTTCCAGATGAAGGTTTTTTTATCATCTAGACTACTCTTTGGCTTTCCCTGCTAATTTTTGAGTATAATATCCAACCTTTATAGAGTGATTGTTGAAAGGTGCACTGATTCACAGACCCAAATCTGTCACACCCCAAGCAAACAACTATGGTGACATAAAGATGAGAAATGAGATGCTATAGACTGAACATTTGCATCCCCCCTAAATTCGTATGTTGAAACCCTGGCCCCCAAATGATGATATTAGGAGATGGGGCTTTGGGGTGGTGATCAGGTCATGAGGCTAGAGCCCTCACGAGTGGGATTGTGTCTTTATAAAGGAGACCCCAGGGAGATCCCTCAACGCTTCTGCTGTGTGAGGACACAGCAGGAAGATGGCTATGAACCAGGAAGTGGGCCCATTCACCAGATGCTGAATCTGCCACCCCTTGATCCTGGACTCCCCAACCTCTAGAACTGTGAAAAATAAAGGTTTGTTGTTGATCAGCCACATAGTCTACGGTATTTTTGGTATAGCAGCCTGAACTGATTTAGGCAAGGGCCCTCCTCAACAAAACTATAAGCTTCTTAATTGGTGTGATGGTGCACTTTTAAAAAGCATAGAAATTACTTGCAAAGAGCTCCTGGCATCCAGCCACACTGACAAATATCACAGGATGCTTTCTGCTCGGCTGGCTATGCAAGGATAAGGAGCAGGGAGGGTCAGCAGAGGGAGCTGCAATAGTCAGCCTATAAGCAGAAGAAAAGCTTTAGGGAAGAACAAAACTCAATTCAAATGTTGGCAGCGTACAGTGAATTGTGGGCAAATGGCTATTATGAGAGACCATCCCAGGAGTACAAAAATCAAAGGTGGTTTTTTGAACCAGAGGACCTTCCAACTGCTGGTGCCACGATGTATCTATTCCACGCAGTTATCACTGTGCTACTTTTTTCTTTGGTTGAAAGGATTTGGGGCCGTGCACTGATCTTTCTTTGAATACATGTGCCTGTTGGATGCCAGGGTAGTGAGGAGGAGACGCAGGGATGTGGTAGACAGCGATGGTCAGGAAAGCGGGGGACGAAGGGGCATGACCTGAGTGTCTGCAGGAAACTGGGCAAGTCTAATACAAAGGGCAGGGAGCACTCGTGGGTCGACTGCTATCTGCCAGGCCCAATGCTAGGATGTGGAGACATAGTGTCACACAAGGTGACGTTGGTCCCTGCCCTCAAGCTTGCAGTGTGATGCAAATCCATCAGGAACCAGGGATTTCACAGGCACTGAAGGTAAAGCCAGGGCTTCAGGGTGTCCGACAAGACAAGACAAAACAAACTCCAGAGGCTTTACTGCTGGGATCTTGAAAGGAAAGCTATTTCCTCTTCAGCCAAGAAGTCCTCTGGTGAGAAGGAGGGCAGAAGTCTCTCAGTGGCTGTGATGTGCTGAGGCCTTGCAGAGAGGAGCAAGGGGGACTCAGAGGGCGGGGGAGGTGGGTAGCTGGCTCCAGAGGGTGGGGCCAGAGGTAAGGGCAGGAGCACTGGCCGGGTGTTTGCTTTGGATGGACACGTCCAGCCTCCAAAGAGGGCACCCTGTGCGTGTGGGCACACAGTCAGGGGCTGACCCTGGCTCTCCCTCCCTCTCCTTAGTCCTTTCATTTCTTTCTCATCTCTCCTTTCTCACTAAGATATGAGGCTCATTACACCTCGGGAACTGCGCCCAAGCAGCAACAAAGAAACTCGGACCTTGCCGCTGCTGAAAGGGCTGCTCCTTAGAAGATACCAGAGGCTGGGAAAGGTGGGGGCGGGAGGGGAGAGGCGGGAGGGAGGGACAAGGGAAATTTGTTAAAGGATAAAAAAAATCACAGCTAGATAGGAGGAATAAATTCCAGTGCTCTAAACCACTGGACTATTTAAAAAAATAAGATACTTTAAAAATTTTTTTAAAATAAAATATTTATTAAAATAAAATATTTTTAAAATATTTATTAAAATAAAATATTTTTAAAATATTTATTAAAATAAAATATTTTGGAAAGGGACATTCTTTGTTAGGAAAAGAGATGGGAATAAAAGATGTCCATACAATGCAATTAAGTACTAGTGGAGGCGTGTTCAAAGTATGAGGCAGTCCTGAAGACGAAATCTCTAATTCTAGGGGGGAATTTTAAGAGGATGTTCAAAGAGGAGGTGACATTTATGCAGAATTTTGAAGGACAACTAGTAGTTTGCCAATTATGTAGTTCTATGAGTTTGAGGGTGGGTTTGGAGAAAGGAGAAAATATTATAAGCAGATAAACATATCTTGACTGTATAAAGGGGTGGAAATGCACAGGAAATTCAGGCCACTGCAGGCCTGCCCCACCACACGTCTCCTGAGGTACACCAGTGGTCTACAGAGAGAAAGGAGAGCACAGGACAGGCGCTCGGGGAGGGCAGAGACACAAGACCGTGCAACTCAGGAGAGAGGTGCTGCGGTGAACTTCCTGCAGTGAACTTCCTGCCTTTGCATGCCGTGAGAGAGTCCCGTAAACTCTCACAGACACGCCTTTTAGGGGGAGTCAATTTATGTTCTCTGCAAACACACTACTGTAAAATGCATGCCATTGCATCCTGTTGGCACGGGGAATCCATGAAAAGTAATTATGCAAGGTTAATATGATTTTGTTATCTTATAAATTAACTTGACTGCAACATGGAGTAGTTCAGAGAACATTAAAATCAGGAGATAAAGATGCTAGGAGGCCATGGGCATAAGCAATAACTAGGAAAGACATTAGGGAAGAGTATCTAGACTCAAGAGGGATGTAGAAAGCCAAACAAAAGGACCCCATGAATGAGTGTTGCCAAGGCCAAAGGATGGCAGGATGGGTGAGGGGTTAGCTCGTGCAGATAGCAAATTGGTAATTGTGGTAAGAACTTTAAAAGGCCATGGATTTGCAAGTAAAAAAAAAAAAGGGAGAGAGAGAATAGTTTCAGAGACATTGAAGGACATTTAGAAAAATCCCATGGAATTATAGGCTGCAGGGAAAGTTCTGGGCTTCCATGTAGGGATGGGAGTTGAAATGATAGGTATGGATGTGGTTGCCAATAAGGGATGGCAAGGAAGAGCACAAAGGTCTAAAACAGAACTAGGAAAACAGCCACACTCAAGGGACAGGCAGACAAATGCACCAAGAAAGAGACTAAGAAGGAGTCTTAGTCTTCTTTCTTCCAAAAACCAAAAAGACACCAGTCAGAGAGGGAAAAAGGGATGGTTCAGGAGCCGTGGTGGATTCCAGCACAAGGCATGCAGAGCCCCAAGGCAGAGGTCCCCTGTGGAGGTGAGCTGGGGGTCCATAGACAAAGGTCAGACATGGGCTTGATGTCCAGGAAAGGGAGTTAGGAATGTGTTGAACACCACACATACTTGCCAGTCTGGGGAATTTTTTCTTTAAACTATAAGCTCTTTTTTTACTATGAATTTTAACGACCTAACTCTCTAAGATTTAAGAACTACATTTTTTCCAGGCTTATGAAATGCAAAAAGTTAAACCTCCCACTTTGCTAATGAGAGAATACAATTACTGTCTAACCAAAATAATTTAATGGCTAAGTGAGATAATTTAAAGAATCTGGAAGAGTCATGAATGCAAATAAGCAATTTTATGCAATGTTTATCTGCCCCTCCCAGCTGAAGTCACTGATGCTGGCATCCGCAGATCTATCTCCAGCAACGCTGATGGAATGGAGCCCCAGCGACCTGCTCGGGGGGTCTGTGGCCCTCCATGCAGGGTTCACTGTGGCTGCAGGGGAGCCTTGGGCACAGGGAGTTTTAGCCTCCTGCAGGTGAGGCCTGGGTTTCTTGGACACCCACATCCCTTAGTGTCTGCCTTTAGCAGATTTTGCTCTCTTTTCCTACCTAAATTTCAAGACTGTTGCCACCTGTGCTCCTGCTGCCTTCCTCTGCCATCTGATAAGAGCTCCATGGACGCTGACATTGGCCTGAACCGGACTTGGGTTAAGCCCAAGTTGCCCCATCCCGCTGGGACCTCAGCATTGGACCTCAGCGAGTGTTTCCCACATTTCTCTCCAGCTGCCTCCACCTCTGTTTGGCTGCGTTCCCAAGGGCTCAGCCTCTTGCCCCCATTCATTCAAGGTCATGGTTTTTAATCACAGAGAAATGGCTACTTTAATAGAAAAAGCAGTCAGTTTTGCTTCTTTATTTTTCCAGAGACAAAATTGAAGTTAAATAGAAGGAACAAAGTATCGCATTTAACCTAAAGCAATGGGTAGCTTTACTTGAAAAACTGCCCAAATGTCCCCATTTTGTCATTGATGGGAGTGAACAAAGGTAGGGATGTGACCATTTTTCTGCAGAGATGTGCTTCTTTGCAGTGAGCAAGGGACAATAAGGATGTCTATGAAATTCTTGCTTGAAAATTAAGAGTCCAAATCAGTGTTTTAGGAACCGGCTACAGAAAATCCCAGATATGATTAATATACTGCTGTAATTTGGTTGACAAATAATTTTCCTGTCTGTACATTTTTTTTCTAAAACAAAATTTGGCTTTCTTCCTGTTGTAAAAACAAATATGCTAAGTTAAAGAAAGAAAAATTTTATTGTCTTATGAAGCTGTTTTTACACTGGAGATTAGAGATACGAAAAGGAATATGTTATGGCAAAAAAGCTATACAAGTTTTAAAAATGTGGTTCCACTGACACACATTATTGTATTAAAACTCCCAAATTGATCCTACCCTAGGTATTAATGTAATAATATTCTTCTTCACCTTAAAAAACTCCCCCATCCTTAAAACAACTCCAAGTTAATTGGCGTTGGGAACATTTTTTAATATGTAAATTTTGGGGTTTTGATTTAAAAAAAAAGATCCTTGATCATTTCCAGCTGGAAGTGTTTTAGTTGAACATTAATGGATTTTAAAATGCCTTTTTTTAAAAGCCAGTTTTTATAGAACTACTGTTACACCAATATTTTAAGATACCAGGTATATTTTCTGCTCTGATGAAATATTTAGGTAATTTCTGGCCAGAGAAGACCAATAGAATAGGGCTGTACATTTTGTCAATATTTTGAGATTCTTTTAATTCCCAGACCACAAATGGACAGGGTGGGGCTTTGTTCTTAAGAAGTGAGCATTTAACCACTGAAAATAGCTTGTAGAATGTGAAGTCACCAAAAGACATCGTGAGCATGGGAAAAGGAGAGCCCTGTGATTTGCTTTCTGTGATAAGAAAATTTCAAAGTACATTGGGGACTGGAAAGAGACACTCGATTCCAATGTAGTCCCCAGAGATACTTATTTTGGGAGTGCTTACAGATGATAAAAACATGCTTGTACTCTAAATACTCAGAGAATATGTAATCTACTGGCTGTGTTAGTGGCAGCGAAGGCAGCCCTTTCCTCCCAGCACAGTCAGGGCTCAATTGGTGGAGAAATCAGATTAGGAACTCCCTTAGCCTTTCAAATACCCGGCTGCAGGGGGCTGAGTGAGTTTAAGGAAGGCCAGTGGCAAAACCCACAGCTGCGGAAGGAAGTGGCATTTAAGTGGAGTGTGTCTTGTGGGGGATTAAAGTATTTGAAAACATCTCAGAATATACTTTCTCCTTTTCCTGTCTCCAGTTTAATCCCTGGAACTACTTGTCTCATATATCACAGAATGGGAAGTGTCCAGCTTGGAAATTATTTTGAGGTCTACTGCTCTTAGGAGATACTTGGCTGTGGCCGCGTTTCTGTAGCTGTCCCTCCTAACTGACATCATCCTTTCCTAAGCAGTCGCTAAGCTCCCACTGTGTCTAGAGACAGAGACACAGGTCAGGCCTGTCTGTAGCTGGGAGTGATGGCAAACTCCAAACAGAGGGGCTTCTCCCGCCTCCTGTCATCCCGTCTCAGGCCACAGGTTGGCAGCGGAGCCCAGTGTCGGGTGGGAAGTGAGCACTGCCTTCTCCTGCCTCAGGGGTGTCCATCAGGATGTCCCTAGTTCTGCTAATCCCCCCTTATGCGCCACCTCATGCAGACTGGACCTGGGGTAGGAATTCGGGCCCCCCTGGGTCTCAGCACAGAGAACTGAAAGTGTCTAAAAATAGTATTGCCGCAGGTGCTGAGATGATAGAATCAGACACCCAGGGAGTTCTAGCAGTGGAAGATCAACCGCCTGCCCTGCTAATCAGACAACCAGAAACTCCATTTGAAGTCATTCTGGGGAAAGCCAGAGAGTGCTATCATTGACTGTTACTCTATTTTTATGTAAATGTTGTATTAGTTTGTTTTCAGTCCCCTGTAGTTGCAGCCTACAGGAAATAAGAGCTTGGCTGGTTCAATTATTATACCTCTAAGGAGAACAGTTGTAGGAAGAAACGAGTTCCCTGCTGACACCTCTTGGCTTACATGTATTAATGCTAACTAGTGGTCCCTTAGGACACACGTTATCATAAATATAGTTATGTGTCCCTTAATGATGGGAATACTCTGAGAAATGCATCATTTTAGGCAATTTTATCATTGTGCAAACATCAAAGAGTGCACTCACCCAAACCGGGGTGGTACAGCCTACTGTGTACCTCGGCTACGTGATACAGCCTATTGCTCCTAGGCTGCAGACCTGTACAGCATGTGGTTGTACTGAATACTGTTTGCAGTTGTAACATAAGCGTGAGTATTCGTGTGTCTAAACATATCCAAACATAAGAAAGGTACAACAAAAATACAGTATTATAATCTTATAAGACCACCACCCTGTAGGCAGTCCATTGACCAAAACGTGGTTGTTCTGGGGAGATAACATCATTCAAGGGTTTTATTAAAAATAATATAACACCCTGTTATACTTAACACGTAGCAGGATTCAACAGATAGTATGCATAATGGCTACTAATTAAAACCTCAGATGCTCCTGTACTTTACACTCCTGTGATCATTTCTGAGGCAGCTGGAGTTGCCCTAGTTCCCAGTCTTTTTTTAAAATTGATACTTAATATTTGCACATATTTATGGGGTACATGTGATATTTTGTTACATGCATAGAATGTGTAACGATCAAGTCAGGATATTGAGGATATTCATCACCTTGAGTATTTATCATTTCTTTGTGTTGGGAACATTTCAAATTCTCTCTTCTAGCTATTTTGACATATAGGATACATGGTTGTTAACTATGGTCACCCTACTGTGCTGTTGAACATTACAACTTATTCTATCTAACTGCATGTTTCTGCCCATTAATCCCCCTCTCTTTATGCCCCCTACCCCACACCCTTCTCAGCCTCTGGTAACCATCATCCCACTCTCTACCTCCATGAGATTAATATTTTTTTGAGAACATGTGATATTTGTCTTTCTGTGCCTTGCTTATTTCACTTAGTATAATGACTTCCAGTTCCATTCATGTTGCTGCAAATGACAGGATTTCATTCTTTTTTATGGTCAAATAGTATTCTATTGTGTATATATCACATTTTCTTTATTCATTCATCTGTTGATGGACACTTAGGCTGATTCTCTACCTTTGCTATTGTAAATAGTGCTGCAATAAGCATGGGAATGCAGATAGTTCTTCAATATACTTATTTCCTTTCTTTTGGATGCATACCCAGTAGTGGGATTGCTGGATCATATGGTAGTTTTATTTTTAGTTTTTTTGAGAAATCTCCATACTGTTTTCCATAATGGCTGTACTAATTTACATTCCCACCAACAGTGTATAAGAGTTTCCTTTTCTCAGCATCCTTGCCAGCATCTGTCATTTTTTGTCTTTTTGATAATAGCCGTTCTAACTAGGGTGAGATGATATCTCATTGTGGTTTTGATTTGCATTTTCCTTATGATTAGGGATATTGAGCATTTTTGCATATACTTTTTGTCCATTTGTATATCTTCTTTTGAGAAATGTCTATTCAGATCCTTCGCCCATTTTTAAGTGGGATTATTTATTTTATTGCTGTTGAGTTTTTTGAGTTTCTTGTATATTCTTGATGTTAGACCCTTGTCAAATGAATAGTTTGCCAATATTTTCTCTCGTTCAACAGGTTGTCTCTTCTTTTTATTGATTGTTTCCTTTGCTGTGCAGAAGCCTTTTAATTTAATATAGTCCCATTTGTCTATTTTTGTTATTGTTGCCTGTGCTTTTGAGGTCTTAACCATAAAATCTTTGCCTAGACCAATGTCTTGGAACATTTCCCCTATGTTTTCTTCTACTAGTTTTATAGTTTTGGGTCCTACATTTAAGTCTTTAATCCATTTTGAGTTGACTTCTGTATATGATGAAAGATAGAGGTCTAGTTTATTCTTCTGCATATGGATATCCAGTTCCCCCAGCATCATTTATTGAAGTGACTATCCTTTCCACAATGTGTTTTCTTGGCACCTTTGTTGAAAATCAGTCAGCTGTAAATACATAGATTTATTTCTGGGTTCCCTATTCTGTTTCATCGGTCTATCTATTTTTATTGTCAATACCATGCTGTTTTGGTTACTGTAGCCTTATAGCATATTTTACAGTCAGGTATTGTGATGCCTACAGCTTTGTTCTTTTTGTTCAGGATTGCTTTGGCCATTTAGACTCTTTTTTGGTTCCATACAAATTTCAGCATTGTTTTTTCAATTTCTATGAAAACTGTTATTCCATTCTTTTAATACCCTCTCTCAGGTTACCTCATGGAGCTCTGAATTTGAATCTCTAAGCTTGTGGTTCTTAATTCTTTATCTTGAAGAATCACCTGGATAGTATGTTAAAATGCAGATTCCCTGACCCTACCTTTTAGGGTTCTAGCTCTGCAGGTTTTGGTGGGGCTCGGAATTGCATTAAACAGAAGCATCCAGAGTGCTTTTGATCCAGATAATCATATGGATTACAGTTAGAAAAATAAGACCAAATGTAAGAAATTCTCTGTATCCACCTGAGCTTTGGTTTCTTACCATGCTGCTATTTTATCATTTACTGAGTAGTCAACTATGTGCAAGGCATTATTCTAGGAGCTTTATGCACATTATATTATTTTATCTTCATAATAGTCCCATAATACTACCCTGGTTTACATTGAGGAAGCCAACTGGAATGTTCCAGAAAACTCCTTCACTAATATGTCTGGCCCTGGGCTGGGTAGCCTGGAAAACCTGAGGGCTGGCTGGTATTGCTTATTCTTTGTGTCAATGTTATACATATGTATCCCTCAGCAATACAATATTACATGTTCTGAAGTTCCTTTATTTGCACTGCTGTATAATTCAATTGAATGAATATAATACTGTTGAAGAATAACCAAGGCCCAAGAATAGTATATATCAAGTTGGAATTTAATTTTTAGAGACACAGTACTCTGGAGTAAGTTCAGTGAGTTGCCCTGAAATCTTCTTCCAAATAAGATGAGATGTGAAAGGCACTTTTTGATTGACTACAGAAGGGAACTGAGAAGCCTCTCTTGGCATGGGCCATTATTGCAGCCCGGTGTCTTCTGGGAGGGCATTAAACCTGCCCCGGTCTCTGCAAGGTCTAGGATGCGTGGCAGAGACTCAAGCAGGCTCAGAGTCAGGCAGCAGTCGAGTTCATTTGCACACATACAAGGTTGGGCAGAGATTTCTTTTAACACACAAATTATCCATTCCCTTGTCAATGGGAAAGTGTTGCTTCAGTTTTGTTTTTTTCCCTATTTAATATAAATATAATGCTCCTGTGAACATTTTGGATATGTCTCTTGGTGCACATGGGAAAATTTCTCAAGAAAATATTCCAAGGAGTGGGATATTTAGCCACAGTGGATACTGGGCCACGGTGTATGTGCAGCTTCAAATTTTTTAGGTAATGCTAAATTGTTTCCCAAAGGATTTGTGCTAGTCTACTCTCCCACCAGCAGTGTGGATACATTCCTACAACAATGTGCTCCTTCTGGCTTGCAATGAATGAACAGATCCCTTGTGAGTCAATTTGGGATGTGATAAGAGAGTTGAATAAATGCTACATTATAGAATCCATATAGAATCAGCATCAGGGATCTTTAGGCAGGGGCTTGGTTTATCCTTTTTTTTTTTTTTTTTTGTATCAAAATGCCTTGCAGTGTGCTGGCACTTGGAGATTTATGAACATATTCAAAATTCTAACCCATGAGTTGCCTTTCTACCTGGTCTGTGTATTTTTAAAATCCTTAAAAGTCTGGTATGCATCATTTCTGCTCCAAAGTAGGCATAATTCCACTCTGTCATGCAGGATTTTTGTGTGGGTTTATAATAATGGGTTTAATGGCTGAAAAGCATTATGCAATGTTCATATAGATAATGAGATTGGTACATCAAAACAAAAGTGGAGAGATGCTCAGAGGCTGAGTTAATGAGAGAAGACTTAAACACAAAAAATATCTTTCAATGCCATTAAGTACAGTGAAATTTCAGATGTGTAATTATTTGGGGTGATCCAGGATGCAGAACAGCTGTGACTGCCTAGCTTAGCAGGTGCCGGTCCTCAGCCAATCTCTATAGTGGTAACAAATTTAGGTCACTGAGAAAGGCAGCTCTCACTATTCCTGTCACTTTCTAACCGCCTGAAAAATGACATGGTGTTGTTCTGCAGGAAGGCTAATAAGGCTTCAAGGAATCATGGAAGGATACAGAGAATTTACAAAGTCCAAGGGACACTGGAACACTAGGAGGAAAAATGTGGGGCTTATCCTTTTTGCTACTGAATTGCCAGAAAGAATCCTGCTCACGTTGATCATGACTCAGAGTTAGCATCTCAGAAGTCAGCAGAAGTCTGTGAAATTATGTGGTGATTTGGCTCTTTTCTTGACGGACAGGTGTCCACTTCAGAAAACCACCAACCTACTCAGCAGCCCTAGCGACAAAGCCAATCAGCAGCTGAGTCAACTGCAGGAAGACATCTCTGGGAGAAGGGGAATAGGAGCAGTCAAACTTCCCTTTAGAAATAAAATTCTGTTCCATCCAAAAAATTTATGCTACATTTCTATTACATCCACTACAGTGAATTGGGCATTGCAGGAGAGATGGAGAAGAAGGAAGACGTGGCATTGGCTTCAAGGAGCTTCTGATCAGACGTGTTCTTTGCTTGAAAACAGAAGAGAGGCAAGAGGAAAGAAATCATGCAGGTGTCAAGCTAAACTAAGCCTTCGCACTACCTTGCTTGCAAAATTATAGTTTGCAAACCTAACATTAGTGATTTTCAGAAAAAGATAGGCAGCAGAAACACTGAAGCTGGTACTTTCATCGATGTATTTTGCTGGTGAAAGTGAGAAAAGGCATAGACTAGACATCCTCTCTGGACATGGAGAGCTGTGGAAAAGTCGGCCTCTCATATCAAAGAGAACTAAAACTGTTGCTTGCTTGCTTCTGTGTGTTTGACACTGCGGTGGGGTGAACTGGGCCAATGTCAGCCCAGAAAAATTGGAACAGCCTGAGTATATCTGGAAGCAAATACTCCACAGATGGAGAGGGAAGTGGGAGGTTAGCTCAGACCACTTGATTTTAATTAAACAGCTTTCAGTTTTGTGAACTCGGAAAAGAAAAGGCAAGCAGAACTGATAAAGTCCATGTGACATTAACTCTATTTCTTTAACACCTCCTAGATGAATAACAAGAGTGAAGTCTATTATTGCTAAACATGGGACCTGTTACAATTCCCTTTCCTAAGGATAGGGTTCCCATTGCTGTGAATAAGTGTGACGTCTATGAGTAGCACACGATTAGAGAAGGAGGCCTTAATCGTTGTTGGCGTATATGAAGAAAGGGCAGACGTAGCAGTGAAAGTTTCTACTTCGGGATGTTTGACAGAACATCTTCGAGGGAGGGAACATGGTTTCACGGTTGATAGAACAGATGGATGGAAGGGCAGCTCCGCCCTCCTTCTTTAAGGGACTCCAGCACTCTTGGGTAACATTTAGCAGCCATCCAGAAACATAATGAGGCCAGATGCAGGAACCACGCCAGGGTCCAGGTGTACGCAACGTTGGGGGTGAACTAGTTTGTTGCTTACAGTGAAAGCTGACTCAGGTTTTCTTTCTGCTGAAGGTGTTATAAAGCCACGATGGAGAGACAGTCTACCATTGCCTCTACCATCCTCATTCCTACCCCTAATCTTACTAATGTCAACCTTCTCCCCCATGCCACACTTGTCTTATTTGGAATCAATTAGCCAGAAAATGTAGTAGCAGCCATTATTGACATACAATGGACATACAATGTCTAGGTCATTCTTTCTCAACCAGGAGTGATTTTACCCTCCAGGGGACACTTACCAATATCTGGAGACATTTTGGGTTATCACAACTGGCATATAATAGGTAGGGGTCAGGGATGCAACTAAATATCCGGCAATGCACAGGACAGCACCCCCCACCCCCCACATCTAAGAATTCATTGGGCTCCAAATATTAATAGTGTCAAGGTAGAAAAACCTGGGTCTAAGTTAAGATCTGATTTTTGCTAAGAAAAGTTGGAAAGGTGGAATGGAATTGGATCAAGTTGTGCTGGTAGACCTAATTTTGTAAAGTTGATTTTTAGGCTTTATTTCATTGGCCATTAAATATTAGCAGGCGGTTTTAATGATGTTTCTGTCACCAACACTTTTATAGCCCCAATTATCAATTTTCTTTTTATGAAATGGTGCTGATCCCACTTGTGAATCTCATCTTTGTTCTGTCAGTTGCTGACATTGAGGTAAAGGTGAGATTATCCTGCCTACCTTCTAATCTAGATTGTCTCGTTTTCCTTAACTGGGAAGAATCTTGCTGTCTAATGATCTGTTTTGCTCCTGAGAAAATTACATACTAAGAAACAGCAACATATTGCATGTGACCATTAGTTTGATATTTATTCTCTTTAATTTATTTAAACTTAATTCAGATAATTTTTATTTGTACCTCCATTGTTAATATTATGAATACATTTAAATGTTCAGTAATGTGAATCCACAAAAGATCCTGACTTGAAATCTGCAGAATGCCCTGCACCTGACTGTGTCATCTTCCGTCGTGATCTCCCAGAGTATCTGCTGCTTCAAGGGCAGATGGCACGATGGCTTGTTTTGCTGGGCTGTGCTCCATAACTTGGGATATGGCAGAGATTTGGAGATTTAGTGCAGATACCCAAATATTAGTTGACCTTGAATACAAAGAGCTCTCAATGAGAAGATCCTGAATTTGTTTTGCCATCTTGAACATAGGAATATTTGGGGATTTAGATAAAATAAGCAAACACCTAAAATATTTAATGAATTTGGTTATATTAATACATTTGAAATCTCATTATTACATAACACAATAACTGAACAGTATTTTTTCCCCTTCTAACTTTTGTAAAACAATTTAGTCCAGCTCATCACATGTGTCTTCAAATAGGGCATCTTCATCCCCCCTAGAGCTACTTTCTGAGCTCTCTCCTGTGACATTTTTTCATGTCATAGTCTATCTATTTTTTGAGAAGCTGTTGTTTTTGAATGATATGGAATGCTGTCATTGAAATTTTATCCCATGCTGTAGGTGCCCATTCACATAACATTAAGAATTACTTTTTTCTTTCATCTTTTTTATGTGTATGTTTACAACCTTCACTTGTAATTGTAAGGTTATATATCTGCAGGAATAATGATTATATCTGTTCGAAATTTTTTTTAACAAATTCTGAGGATGACTTTTATAGGCAACAATAAACTAGCAGAGATTGAGGTCATTTCAGAATTTATCATAAACCATATTTTGTTGTTCATGATAAAGTAATTGGGATGACAGTTAAGGTAAATGATTTCATAAGATCACAAGTAGAAGGCAATTTTCTCTTTCCTAAGGTACAATTCTTTTTAGGGAAAAAAGCTGTCACCTTAATAGTTGAGCATACAAAGTATGTAACTATATATTTATCTATTTTGGTTCATTAGGTGTTATTCTGAGATTTACCCTTGGCTCTACTCTGATTAATTCACTTATTACCTGACTATAACTTGGAGAAGCACCTGATTTCATGGTTAAAAACTGGTTTAAGAAAAGATTTTTTAAAAATTCTAAGCTCAGTTAAATTTTGCTTAAGTAATTCTTTAAAAAGCTACTAACTGGATTTACTCTAGTCCCTGTTCCAATCCCTAAACTGTAGAAAAGACTCTTACTTATTGCTTAAATAAAAGCTCCCTGAATAATGCCCTCCTGGGAGAGCCACTGAGCCCAGGTGCACTGTTTGTATGACTTCATCCTGAAACCACCACATGTTTACTCCCAGAGAGATAGCAGTATGTTTCTGAAACAGGTTAGAAGTAGGTTAGAAAAAAAAAAAAAAAAAGCTTTAAGGAAAAAAAAAGAATAAAAATGAATAAAATATCAAGCCAAACACATGGGTTCCAGGTGTGCATCCAAGACAGCTTTGAGACAGATGTAAATATTTCCTGAGCAACTGGGCTTATCTCATGATGCATATCTTAAAGTCATCTAAACAACAAAAATGCAAGTAAGGCAGAATGCATGAGAATTCCTTTTGAATTTCAACCTCTCCAACATTTACTACCAGGGTGACCTTGTACATGTCACACCTTTCCAACTTTCCTTATCTCTAAGAATGCTTCTCAGGGTGACTGCCAAAAACATATGAAAACACATACTCGGAAATGCCTGGTATGCAAACATCAGTTGAAACTGATGAGTAAAAGTATTAAACTGTGCTGGTAGTTTAGTGATTATTACTCCTGTCTTTGATCGCCAATACTTTATTTCTACCATTTTGATGGTAAGAGTCTGGAATTGTCTTGAGGGCTGAGATAGTATTCTGTATTTATAATGGAGAAAAATTACAAATACTTTTGCTTTCAAAATGTGGAACAATAGGAGCTAGGAATGAATAGGTAGGCAATTTTAAGCTTTTTCCAAGTGGAGTTTTTCCCTGGTTCAGTTTTCCATGGATATGGGGATATGAGTTTCCCTCCAAGTTGTGGAGCGTTTTATTTCCTGGAACCTTTTCACAGTAAGTCATCACTTGTTCTTTGTTTATATGGGCCCATAGCCATGTTTGAATCAGGTCAGTGTAAACTTTGACTCATGGACTGAGACTTCTGGACAAGAGAGCAAACTAGCTTGGGAGGCTGACTCCCTTACCTAAAGTCAGCCTGGAAAGGCCATACACACAGCTGGGAGGATGACCCATAATGGAATCACTACAACTCCTATGGTACCAAAGGTGTTAGGCTCATTTTCTGGGAGGTGAACAGCAGCCCAAACCGAAGAGATTCGGATGCCAGTAACTAGAGGATGCTGTGAGATTCATGCTTTCTAATTGTCCCAGTGTTTTCATCATGCATTGCCTTGGATGGATTATCCATTTCCCCAGTGCCCTGTAGGTGAGAGGACATGACAGTCCTTGGCTGGCACCAGCGAATGAAGCAGGTAATGCAGGAGTACTGGAGAGGAGTTCTGCGCACCACCATTTCACGTGGGGAGGTGGGCTGCCTCTTCTTGGTTAGTAGACAAGATAATTACAACAGAGGAAAGCAGATCCCAGGAAAAGCAGTGGCTGGCAGAAGAAATGGAGATTTCAGCAAGTGGCAGTGTTGGCAATTAAGGTGGACATAGAGAATTCCAGATTTGTATTAATGGGATTCTTTCCTCTAAGACATTTCCATATCTCCCAAGTGTACCAGGAGGAGAGCCCAGGCTAGGTCTAAGTTTTCATCCGTAATACTAAATAAGTACTACTAGCTAAGGTAGTCAATAGTCTTAATGGAATTTGAGCTCATAGGAAGGGAGACAAAAAATATCTAAGGAGGAATATTTTTTTTAAGAGAAAAAATAGATACTGAAGAATCTTAACAGAGGGAGCTGAATTCATGGCCCACATAAAATAAGAATTTGAAATAAATAAGGAGGAGGAAATGATATTGCAAATATGAAGCAAGAATAATCAATGAATACTAAGAATCAAATAAAGATAGGAATAAAACATATAATAGCAAAATGTATATAACCAAAGAATAAATTAGTGAGATAAAAGATCTGGTTAGGAAATTTTTCCCAGAAGGTACAATAAAGGGATACAGATGGAAAATATCTAAGAACTAAAATATAGGGAATATAAAAGCAGAAAGGTCAACTTTGATCTTCTAGATAAAGCTAAATGGCATAGAGAAATTTTTGTTGTTGAGATGTGTTGAGAACTAAAGAAAGATGGAAGAGTCATATCAAAAGAGCCCCATAAAGCAACAGGCAACATCGATTTTTTTTTTAAAAAACCCTAAATCTTGACACATTATGTTTAATTTAAAATACCAAAGACAAAATTCTAACAGCATCCAAATAAAAAAGAACATTTTGCTATAAATTGAGAAAATTGGCATCAAATTTTTCAATGGCAACACTAGAATATTAAAGTACTATTTTTAAAATACTGAAGGAAAATAAACTCAGACCTAGAATTTTATATGCAATATAAAATAACAACTTCTAATATAGAAGTGTACATTTAAACTATCATTTAAACACTAGTTGGAATAAAATAAAGGCATTTTGAGATACACATATAAGGCAAAGACACATAAAACCTTATGGAAACATTCTACAGAAAGTACTCTACAGAGGAAATGAATGATTCCAAAAACAAAGTTTAAGGTCAACCAAATAAACAATGGCAAAAAAAAAGGTGTGTGATGATATGTGATGATATGTGTGATTTGTATACGTGTGTAACAGCATTGTTCAATAGACCTTTCTGTTCTGATGGAGGTACTCTATTTGGACCATCCAGTATGATAGACCTTAGCCATGTGTGGCTATTAGGATTTAAAGGGTAGCTATGTGGCCATGGAACTGAGTTTTTAATTTTATTTAATTTTAATGTTAAAAATTTGAATAGCCATATGTGATTAGTGGCTATTACATTATACAGCATAGGTGTGTAATAATCCAGATATAATGTTTCAGATTATACCAAAATATGTTGAGGGGTAGGGAACATGCAGAGATCAGAGGATTTTGATAACATGCTGAAGTCTGTGTCTTATTCAAAGGGAAGAAATAAATTATAATGAGGTCTAAAAAAATATATTATAAGCTTTAACATATTTGCAGAAACCAACTGAAAAATAGGCATTGAATTTTGGCCTTCAAACCAGAGGGAAAAAAATTAATCTGATGAACAGAAAGCAGGAAGAGAAGAAAAATAAGCAAGAAGAAAGGCATGTACATAGAAAATATGCAATAGAATGACAGAAATAAATTGTAATATGACAGTAATTAAAGTAAATGCAAATAGTCTTTGGGCCCCAGTGTTGGAAGCAGTGGGCTGAGTATACCTGATTTTCGCTCCCAGAGAAGCTTATACTGGCAGTGGCATGAGTGTGTCCTGGAGGGCTCTTGTGTCTTCAGGTGGCTTGCTTAAATGCCGGCAGTGGGAGCAGAGGGCCTGGTGGGGGGCTGGTTCTCAAGCCTCTGAGCAGCCAGTGTGATGTGGAAGGTGACAGCAGTGGTGGTAGAGCCACCCACTAGGACCCATGTGCTCTATGTAGTTGTTGCTGGTAGGTGCCATGGATTGGGCAGGCTGGTCCCCAGTCCCACAGCTGTCTATAACAGCAGAATGGGTATTGTCTGAAGTGTGCTTAGGAGAGCTTTTTTCCCTCTATTCCCTCCCAGCCAAGTGGCAGCTGCCTGCATGTCATCTTGATCTTGGCCTAAGGGCAGGGTGTGGCCCAACAAAATAGCTGTGGGCCTGCAATGAGGAGGGCAGGGCCCCTTTCAGGCAAGCAGCGTGGGCAAGAAACTGTGGAAAATGTTGTCTGCTCATGTATCAGTTTCAAGAACAGCCCCAGCTGGGCAGTGGGGACCTTTCCAAGTGTGCATGGGAGTGCCTGGGCTCTTGTACCCTCTCTTGAAGCCATGCAGTGACTGCAGGTACACCCACCTGTGATTTCCCAGTATCTAGGCTCTCAAAATGGTGCCAGGCTCAAGCTGCTCTAGGCTCAGATGGCTGTGGGATTCTGTGTGGGTTCCCTTTATGTACCAATGTCTCTGTGCGATCTCCAAGCAGCTCCTTATGGTAGGCTTCAGACCTGCATGGGTTAGGGATATCTCTTGGGGCCAAGACCATCTCAGAGAGTGGAGCCCTGGGGGGGTCTTCCTTATTGTTATGCCACATCCAGGAGCTTCTCCTGGCCATTAGCCAGTCGCCAGCTGGGCAAGTTGCCCTGAACTCTGTCCTTACCCACTTTTGGTGCTTTCCATTGCTTCCCTGGTGAATCCTAGTGTTCTTTCCTAGGTGATCTGTTCGAAATGTGAGTCTCTGCTCATTATTCTGGTTCCTCTCTGTGGAGGAGGCACATACTTCCTGGATCTAGTTGGCCATCTTGGATCCTATCCAAAAAGATAGTTTTAAAGCACCCATTGATAGCCTTGTATAATGCAGAGGTCAAAGTATGATCAAACTATAACATGAACATGGCTAAGAATTTGAAAACTTAGATGAAATCAATGAATTTCTGGTGCTATATTGTTACAGGATTAAATAAAAAACTTGAATAAGACAAACATCAGTGAAGAAATTAAAAGACTCCTGCCTCCCAGAGATCTCAAATGCCCTATAGTTTTAAATGTGAGTTCTACCTAACTTTCAAGGAACAGGTAATCTCTATCTAGTACAAGAGAAATCTTCCAAATGCAATTAAATCTAATAATGTGTTAAAATACATAATAATTGAATATATTTCCCCCAAGGAATAAAATGATATTTTAATATCAGATATTCTATTAAAGTAATGATTATACCCACTGGAAAAATTATAGTTGTATAGTCTTAAAAGCAGACAAAGTAAAAAGATGTTCCCTATTACTGCAAATGTTTAACATAATATTAGAGATCTTACTTAATCCAAAATAAAAGGATAAAAATAAGATATATAAGAATTATAAAAGTAACAAAAACAGTCTTAGTTATTTGCAGTTTATAAGAGCCTCTAAACAGAAAACCCAGCAAAATCAATAAAGAAATTTAGTAGTGATAAAACTGAGCAAAGTTGTTTAATACAGGATAGACATCTGAAATCAATAACATTCTTTAGTACCAAACTTGAAAATATAATAAAAATAAGACATCATACATAATAACAACATTTGTATGATTACTCAGGAATTATTATAACAAAGAATCCAAACATTTCTATAGTTGAGAGATTGGAGCAAGAACTATGGTAAATCTAGATATAGCTTTCCAAAGAATTATGTAAGCAAAATTTAACTGAGTTTAGAACTAAAAAAAAATATATTTTCTTAAACCAGTTTCCAATTATAATGCTAGATTCTTCTCAGTGTTTCCAACTGATAAGTTAATGTATGAGTTATTCAGAGTAGAGCTCAAGTATGAGTTTTATAATAACAATGAATTGATGCCAAATTACATAGACAGTGTGGTAGGTGAGTTCTAAAATGGCTCCCCAGTGAACCCTCCCTCCTGTAGTCACACCTTTGTGAAATCGGCTTCTCCTGACTGTGGGCTGGACCTAGTGCCTGTCTTCTAATGCACAGAAAATGGCAAACATGATAGAATGTCATTTTTGAGATGAGATTACAAAGAATTGGTGCTTTTCATCTTGTTCTTTTTCTCTTTCATTTTCTTGCTGCCTCTTTCTGTTCTTTCTTCCCTTCTCCGGAGGGAAGTCGGCTGCTGTGCTGTGAGCTGCACTGTGGAGAGGCCCGTGTGGCAAGGCCATGAAGGAGGCCAGTAGCCAGTGAGCCAGTGAATCCTGCCAATGACCACGTGAGTGAGCTTGCGAGCGGATCCTCCCCCGGTTGAGCCTACAGATAAGACTGCAGCCCCTGCTGGCACCTTGACTGCAGCTTTGGGAGGGGCTTAAGGCAGAGACACTCAGCTAGGTCACACCTGGATTCCTGACTCACGGAAATAATGTTTACACTTTTAAGCTTCTAACTTTTGATGTAATTTGTTACGTAGCAATAGATAACTAGTACAGACAATTGTCTAAGGTAAAATAGGCAATTGGCTAAAGAGCAAAGTTGGTGATTATGTATCTCAAATGAGAACTGCAATTAACTTAGTTTACTTTTGGGCCAGGCAAATAGCAACAAAAAAGAGACCAAAAATCTGGTCACCTTTCCATGAAGGTCTTGGAATCATTGGGTCGACTTAATTAAAATTGAAAAAATTATGTCATGAGGCATGACAGAGACAGTAGTGTAGATTGATGTACTTAAAAGTCGTTTTAGCTTCTTCAGTTCTTGTCTTTCTGCACATAGATCTGGGAAGCAAATGTCTGAGTTTCCAGCTTCCTTTGCAGCTGTGATCATGGGCACAGTCTTGGATGAGATGATGAAGGCAGAAGTTCGCAAGGAGAGTTTTACTTTTCATATTAAAAGACAAATTCTCCAGGAAAAGGCTTTTGCCTTCACCCCCTGCACATTCTTTCTGCTTTGGCTGCGAAAGTGAGACTTAGAAGTGCGGGACATCTTGCCATCATGACCCCAGAGGGGAAACCACCTGCTAAAGATGGCAGGACAGGAAGCTGGAAGCGTCCTAGGGTCCTGAGGGCATTGCTGAGGGGAGGACTAGTCTTAGCTCCTTGTTAGTGAGTCAAATAAGCCACTTCTCTTTTAAACCCACACGGCAGGGTTTTTTGCTATTCACAGCTGAGCATACGCCTAACTGAAATCAGTGGAATAATTTTCGATTTTTGTGTCAACATTTTCTGGGAGAGGCATAAATTCCTTCAGATTACCTCATTCAATAATTAGTGAAATGAGGAGGATTTCATAAATGTCCAGCTAGGTACTATTTTTGATGTAGCAAAAATTTAATGGGAAAAAAAAGCTATATAAAATTAGTCAAAGAGTACAAAAGACCTAAATCTTCCTTTGGTGCCGGTTGACTTGTGAAAGGTCCGGTGCATCTGGACTGAATTGTACCTGATTCCAGTAAGTTTCAAACTCAAGCCAGGTATGTAATCGCTCAAAAGTGTCTTCTTTTATTACAGTGTTTAGGTTTGGAGATTTTTCTAGGGCCATTAAATGGGATTTCTGTGACAACCTGAAATCTGATGCTAGAACGAGACCAATCTATGCAGTATAGTGAATCCAGCTACATTTTACCTCTTACCTTTGGTTCCTGAGAAATATATGTAAGTTATAAATTCAAGGCACCGTTCAACACCCTCCAGGAAAGAGTACACTAATGGTGTGAGGGTCCGGTAAATCTCGCTGTTTTACCCAGGATGCTTTGTGGCTAGCATTAGAAACCAACTCTGGCTGTTTTCAACACAAAGGGATTTTGTTGAAAGGATCTTGGGTAACTCACAGAATTGCCAGAATAGCTGGAGAATCAAACATGGAAAATGGGCAGGAACCGTGGGAGGCAAGGGATGGTGACCACAGCCAAACTTCCATGTGGGACAGCCTGGCAGGAGTATTTCTTGTGTCATGGAATGATGGAGGCCAGTGCTGGTCCCAGACAGCGCAGCCAGCAGGAACCGAGTCACCACCTCTGGTCCACTGCCCTGGAAAGAGAGAAGTATTGCCGCTGCCTCTGGAACAGAATTCTCCGCTGAGTAGCTTCTTTGCCGAATTGCTCCACATTTCAACCTGTGGGCATCAGCGTCTGACTGCCTGAATCTAGCAATAAAATTAATAAAATTTTAATGGGGTGAGAGGTAGACAAAAGTTAATACTTACTACGTTCCAAATGCTTTCCAGTTTATTCCCATATCTCTGTAATATTTTATTAAAAAATGGGTGATGTTGGAATGGGGAAAACAACATAAGAAAAAAAATCATAAAAATAACTGGTTGATGGAATAGTTAAATGGAATAATCAAAGAATGTCAAAGACTTTAGCGTATTACATGTGTACAGCAAGAATCTAAAGTGTGGCTCTGGTGCATATGTTGGAATGATTTGGCTCTGAATGTGGTGCTAAGGCTGGAGAAGGAAAGAAGTGTGTGAACTTTCTCTTGTCTGTCTCAGGAAGTTCAGCCAGATGAGTCTTTAAATACCCCCTAGTTAATGACCATTGAGGATTTATTTTTTTAAATGTACAATTACAGTAAACAATTTAGAAACTGTGCTCACCTTATGCTAATACCTTTGCATTTATACAGTTTAGTGGTTTTGGCAAATTACTTGTGTCTTCAGTTTCACTTCCTGGAGACATTTTCCCTTCCTTTTAGTTAATTTTGATTTACTTCTTTTAGTTTCCACCACCTCATTTAATTGAGTGCTTGTGGTGTTCTGAGTAATAACTTTAAGGTTGTAATTGTCGTCCGGGATTAATCCTGTTTGTGTTGGAGAGTTACAAGCGCTCTTACCAGAGGGGAAGCTTTAAAAAGTTTGCACTATTCATGTGTAAGGCAAATTCACAAATGTTAAGAGTTGGAAAAAATGAAAACCAAAAATTTGGTCGAAAGTCCTTCCTGTAGAACTGAGGAAGACAGATGGTCTGGAAGATTTTCGGTGTCAGGTCTGAACTCTAATCAGTCAAGGAAAGATGTTTTCAGAACTGGGTGGTCAAGATGGAATCCTAGGAATTTTGACTTGCATTCTTAAATAGGAGAAACTGAAAAAAAAAACAAGACAAAGAAATTCTCACCCCTGAGCATTTTAATGCAAAATGATGAAATTCAGGGGAAAATTGGAAACAGCCAATTTCTGAAAATTATACACAATGAACTAACTGTGGTGTAATCATTATTTGTGTTAATGCTATTAAACATTTTGGGGGAATTTGGCCAGGATTCTTTTTTTCCCAAATGAGCAGATTAGTTCCTATGAATATATGTTCCTGCAGCCCTCCTTCATTGCACTAATCACACATGTGATTTCTTTATTATCTGTTCTCCTCTAGTTTGTAAGTTTCAGAGGGGAGGAGCAGGGTCTACCCTGTTCCCTCTTGTTCCCTTCACCCAGCACACATGTACCCCTGGCACATAGTGGTAAATCCGCTATTTGTTGATCAGCTGAAAAATAAGAGCATGGAAGTCAATGAATTATATTAGGAAAATTTCATCCTGAACATATCCACCAACAGTAAAAGGCAACGGGGTAAATATTCTAGTTAACTCAGTCTAAATTCTTGACTCCTCAAAGCTCTTGCTAGTTTTGTCTCAGTTCCAAGATTCTGTGTCTGGTTTGTGACTGTTCTCTGCAAATCCTTGGAAAGGACTAATCTATGTATACAACAGACTTTCCATAAATATTTATTATTTGGATGTTGCTCATTGTTGACTGATCTGGGGGTCTTGGCTGCAATCTTTTCAGTAGGGTTTTGTATGAATCTAGTGGACTATGGAATCTGGGGTTATCCCAAACAGATGTTAAGCCTAATATTGGTTATGACATAATTATACATTTTACATATATATTTAAAATTGGGATCCCTAGAGTGGGGACACAGTCCGAAGCTAGAGCAAAGCCCCCAGTCTTTCTAAGCAGGAATATGAAGGCATTCTTTAAATATAGTATGCTTTTGAGCAGTAAGAATTGTAACTTTTGTGTATTGCCTACAAAGTTCAATTGAGAGATTATTACCACTGATCTAGAAATATTTTTAAAGTATCATATAACAACATTATTATTATTATTTCTGACTGTGCCATCATTTTTCTAGCTTCTAGGCTTCTATGTTTACTCTCTGTGTTGTTTGAAATGTTTTTCTTACCATTCTCCTCTTCATCTCAACTCTTTCCTCCTACCTCAAAAAACAACAAGAGTTGAGTTCCTCTGCTGTAGGTTCCCCTCCATTTACTTCCTCATCATGTGCTTTGCTCACACACATTGCCACTTGTTTGATCTCCTGCTTCCCCTGCTAGACTGTGCATAAGCCATGTGAAGGCAAGTATTGCCCCTGTCCTACGTTCCCAGGGCACACTTGGCTCTGCAACCTGCAAACTGACCTGTAAACTCTGCCACTTTTCCTTCCTGGCTTCTGTTTCAACTGCGGCTCTTGCAATCACCACTCTTTTCATCCTGCCCCCTAAGTGCATGAGTTACTGGCCTTCTGATTATTCCTTCCATATAGGTGTCAAATCATCGCCCAACTTAATGGGAGTAGGTTTGGCCAAACTTACTCCATGGTATTTTTAATCAGAGTATCCTTCATCAAACTATGAAGCGTCATTGTATTTGTTTGTTTTACTTCTTTTCTTTATCTGTCGTACCTTCCTGTTGTCTGCGTTGTAAGCCCTCCAAGGCAGAGTGGATGATGTGATTGCTTTATTTGCTGCTGTGTCCCTACTTTTCCTCATATTGCTTAAAGTACATATTGGTGGAATAACTTAATAGACATGCATACAGGCATACCTTGTTTTATTGCACTTTCCTTTATTGCACTTTGAAGATACTGTGTTTTTTTTTACAAATTGAAGGTTTGTGGTTGAATTCTATGTTGAACAAGTCTATCGTGTCATTTTTCCAAAAGCGTATGCTGACTTCGTGTCTCTGTGTCACATTTTGGTAATTCTTGTAATATTTCAACTGTTATCATTATTATAATATCTGTTATGGTGATCAGGGATCTTTGATGTTACCACTGTAATTGTTTTGGGACACCATGAACAATGCCTGTATAAGACAGTGAACTTAATTAATAAATGTTGTTGTGTGTGTTCTGACTGCTCCACCGACTGGCCATTTTCCCATCTCTCTTCTTCTCTTCAGGCCTCCCTATTCCCTGAGACACAACAGTATTAGGCTCATTGATAACCCTACAATGGCCTCTAAGTGTTCAAGTGAAAGGAAGAGTCACACATCTCTCACTTTACATCAAGCTAGAAATAATTAAGCTTAGTGAAGAAGGCATGTTGAAAGCCAAGATAGGCCAAAAGCTAAGCCTCTTGCAACAAACGGTTAGCCAAGTTGTAAATGTAAACGAAAAGTTTTTGAAGGAAATTAAAAGCACCACTCCAGTGATACACAAATGATAAGAAAGTGAAATAGCCTTATTGTGATATGGAGAAAGTTTTCGAGATCTGGGTAGATAAACCAGCCACAACATTCCCTTAAGCCAAAGCCTAATCCAAAGCCAGCCCCTTACTCTCTCCAATTCTGTGAAAGCTGAGAGAGGTGAGGAAGCTGCAGAAGAAAAGTTTGAAACTAACAGAGGTTGGTTCACGAGGTTTAAGGAAAAAGACCATTTCCATAACATAAAAGTGCAAGGTGATGTAACAAATGCTGATGTAGAAGCTGCGGCAAGTTGTCCAGAAAACGTAAGGTCACTGATGAAGGTGGCTACATTAAACAACAAATTTTCAGTGTAGACAAAACAGCCTTCTATGGGAAGAAGATGCCATCTACGACTTTCCTAGATAGAGAGGAGAAGTCAATGGCAAGCTTCAAAGCTTCAAAGGACAGGCTGACTCTCTTGTAGGGAGCTAAGGCAAAGCTAGTGACTTTATGTTGAAGCCAATGCTCATTTACCGTTCTGAAAATCCTAGGGTCCTTAAGAACTGTATAAAATCTACTCTGCCTGTGCTTTATAAATGGAACAAAAAGTTGGGATGAGAGCACATTTGTTTAGAGCATGGTTTACTACATATTTTAAGTCTATTGAGACTTACTGCTCAGGAAAAAAAAATTCTTCCAAAATATTCCTCTTTGTTGACATGTACCTGGTCACCCAAGAGCTCTAATGGAGATGTACAAGGAGATTAATGTTGTTTCCGTGCCTGCTAACACAACATCCATTCTGCAGCCTGTGGATCAAGAGTTATTTTGACTTTCAAGTCTTATTGTGTCAGAAATAATATGTCATAAGGCTATAGTTGCCATAGATGGTGATTTTTCTGATGGATCTAGGCAAATTAAATTGTTAGCCTTCTGGAAAGGACTTGCCATTGTAGATGCTAGTAAGAACATTTGTGATTCATGGGAATAAGTCAAAATATCAACATTAACAAGAGTTTGGAAGAAGTTGATTCTGACTCACATGGATGACTTTGGGGGGTTCAAGACTTCAGTGGAGGAAGTAACTGCAGATGTGGTGGAAACAGCATGAGAATTAGAATTAGAAGTGGAGCCTGAAGATGTCACTGGGTTGCTGCAATCTCATCACAAAACTTGAACAGATGAGAAGTGGCTTCTCATGGATAAACAAAGGAAGTGGTTTCTTGAGATAGAAGATACTCTTGATAAAGATACTGTGAACATTGTTGAAAAGACAATGAAAGATTTATAATATTACATAAACTTAGTTGATAAAATAGCTTCAGGGTTTGAGAGAATTGACTCCAATTTTGACGGATGTTCTACAGTGAGTAAAATACTGTCAAACAGCATCACATGCTTAAAAGGAGTCTTTTGTGAAAGGAAGAGTCAGTTGATGGGGCAAATTTATTATTGTCATGTTTTAAGAAATTGCCACAGCCACCCCAACCTTCAGCAGCTACCACCCTGATCAGTCAGCAGCCATCAACACCAAGGCAAGACCCTCGACCAGCAAAAAGATTACAATGCACTGAAGGCTCAGACAATTGTTAGCATTTTTTAGCAATAAAGTATTCTTAAATTAATGTATGTACATTGTTCTTTTAGACATAATGCTATTGCATGCTTAATAGGCTACAGTATAGTGTAAGCATAATTTTTATATGCACTAGGAAACCAAAACAAAACTCACTTTATTATGATATCTGCTTTATAGTGATGGTCTGGAACTGAACCCACAATATTGCCAAGGTATGTCTATACATAGACACATACACAAATACATTTAAATCAGTATACCATATTCTATTATTTATAAGTTTTTTTTTTAACATAGTAAATCTTAGAGATCTTATCACATCAGGACATTCTCTTAATGATTAACTTGTATTGCACTGGGTGGATACCCATAATTTATTAAATTTTCTCATTGCAAACAGACAAACTGGGTTGTTCCCAGTTTTTGTAATCATAAACAATATTTCACTGATTATTTCGGTCTTCCCCAGACCTTATGTGGGCACCCATGCAAGTCTTTCTGTAGGATAAATTCCTAGATGTGGAATTATTGAGTTGAAGGGATTTTTAATTTTGATAGATACTCTCAAATTCAATTTTTAAATGGAGGCACCAAATTATATTTGGCCCAACTGTGCTTATATGAGTTCTTGTATATTCTCAATATCAGTAGATATTATAAATCTTCAGGTTTTGTCAAGCTAAATGGTAAGAAACCTAACTATATGTCATTGTCTTAACTTGCATTTCTGATTGCTATCAAGTTTAAATAGGTGGAACACTTTTTATGGTCATGTGTACTTCTTTTCCTAAAAATTGTCTGTATGTTCATTACCTTTTTCCATTAGGTTATTTATTGTTTTGCTTAATGATGAGGTATATATATACTCACACACACACACATATACGCATGCTCTCTCATACAAAAAGTAGACCTGACAATCTGAGAACAAAATAGATCAGCATTAAAAATCGAATGAAAAATACTAGGACAGTGAAAAAAGTTAGGTCACTTTAACACCAATTAGTGTAAGATAATATTGAAAATATATATAAGGTTGTTTGCCAAATTTTGAACATAGGATCATAATGTGTTTTACATATACTTTAAAATAGCCACAAATGGTAATAAAAAATAATACATTTCTAAAAGCTACTATTTGATAATTTCTCCTGTTATTCTGACAACATTGCTATCGGAATTTAGAACATAATTAAGTGACTCTCCCTCCAAAAATATACAACAATGAGATGTATTAGTTACTGGGCATGATTGGCCTAGTCTAGGAAAGAAGAATGAGTAGCCAAATATGTAATGAGAATTAGAGTCAAGCCTATCAGGGCAGACCATGCTTAAATTATATAACATTAATACATTTTTTAAATCCACAAAGAACAGACATGAGCTTAACTAAATGAACTGATTTCTGTTTATTTAGATGTTTTGGCAAACAAAAATTGTGTGATTTTTTTCATGTTGCTCTGAGACATCACTAGGGTGCAGGGCTCGTCCTTTTTAGTTTTAACATGAAGATATGTCCTGTGTAACCTACTCATTGTTCAGTGATCATTTGTTATAACCTTCTTCTTTCCTTCTCTTTTAATTTTCTTAGGACAATATTTTAATTTGGATTTATTAACTGGTATTCTAATTTAATTATGTTGTATAATTAGGGTCAAGCTAGTTATTCTGTTGCTGCCCTCCAGAATGTTATCTCATGGTATTTATATCTTTCCACTTACTGTCTCTGAATAAATTAGGACTCTCTGCTTTGGAATGGCAGTGAATGGTTTCATGCTTGAACCATTTATCCTTCATTTGTTTTCGGGAGTTCACTGTAGGGCGTCTCAGAGTGGGAATTATGCACCTTTAATCCACTGTCTCTTAAGGAAGCCCTTTGGATCATATATTGACAATAGGATGGAAGGATCTCAGTAAAGCAGAAATTGAGTGAGATTAGGTCACATTTTATTTTAAAATTATTAAGTTGAAATTGCTGATTTAGTGGGTCAAAACTAATTGAATATTGGATATTATTTGGTTTCATAATGGTTAAAATGATCTCATCTACTAGATTTTGATAGCATGGGGGAACAGAGATGGGTAATCGTATCCTTCTGTATTTGCTTATTGTGACAAGACATAACCATGGAAATATTGATCTACAAGGGGAAATACTATTTCATCAACTTTACTAAGCTATACAGAGTCAAGAAATATAATAAAAACCAATAATATCCGTCACTAAAGGGATTTCTATTTCTTTAACTGTTCGTGCAGTTATTTTAGTAACATGAAGGTTAACTCAGTAGAGGTTCTTTTCTTTATATTATATTCACAGGGAACCGGTAAAATAGATTTTACTCTCTTGAGAAAATAAGAGGCTTTTGGGAACTATCTAAAGGCCTTCTTTTGAAGAATAATCTAGAAGTTATTGTTATCAGCCATCTACAAACTTGTGATAGTCCTTGTTGAATCAGTTTCAATGTGAGACCTTTGGAGAATAGTTGAAGAAATGTTCTGTTGGAACAAAGATTTAATTCCATAGAAATCACAAAGACCTACACTTTCAAAAGATTCAAGTGAGACAGATTGTGCCTAATTTAGAATTGGAATAATAGTGTCAAGTATACAAAATGTAAAATTGTGCTTAATATGTTTAATATACTTAATATGTTAAATATATATTTAATATCCTGAATATATATGAGCTTCTGTAAGTAGTTTTCATTCTCAAATTATATTGTAAGACAGAAAAAAGACCTCTGGGTTTCATTTGCATTTGCATATAGAAATGAAAAAATAGAAAAATGAATAATTCTATTTTCAAATTTTTTCTGAAATGGATAACTACTTTAAGAAAAATTGATTTTTATTTGAATTGATTGAAAATCAATACCATTCCCTCACTTCTCTTGATGTAAGTAGAGATTGGAGGGAAAAATAATCTGAAAGGAAGATCAGCTTTCCCTAGATCTGTCAGTTAAACTTAAGGAATTCTGAGGATGAAAAGCTGAGTGTTTCTTAACATCATTTATTAAGGAACTTTTTCTTTAACAAGTTACTGTTTAGATCACAAGAGGTTGTTTAATATCAGAGAGCATGATACCTAAATCTCAAGACTTTTGCTTACACTTGAATATATAAAATATTTTAATTTACTGATTGTAATATTTGCCTTATACAATTAGGAAACAATTTAGCACATTATTATTGTAGTTTTGCATTCTTTAATTTAATTTTACATAAAATTTATTGATTATAGATTCACAAGTCTTTGTCATTATTTGGCTTCACAGTAAGTCCCCGATGTGCTTTGCCTGCAAAACCACTTTAAAATGTAATCCACAAATGTTACAAATCTTGTTACAGCAGTTCACCCAAGATTCTGCAGACATTTTTCCAGTGTGCAATAAAGCAAAGATAACTGAAATACTGTATAGTGGATGGATTTGTCATGGAAGTCAACCCAAAGACCTGCTGGAGTATAGAAGGCTTTAGACTGGGTCAAATAGGAACTCTCAATATTTCAGTAAAGATAAATTCCACACAAGACAAATTTTCCCCTCCATATGTAGTAAAGGTTTAATGACAGTCTCTGGAAAGATTGTATTGGCAGTGTATGGAGTATCAAATAGTCTTTTTGGTATTAATTGTTCCTAAATGTGATATGAAGAAATTTCCTCAGAGTTCCTCTCTCTTCTAAAAGATAGCTATAATATGTGCTATGACTGTGAGGATGCAAAATGACTTTTCCACATTCCCAGAAGGTTATGGGGCCATTCTCACTCAGCACTTGACATGTTTGCACCTTTTAGCACAACAGTCATTGTGCTTATGAGTAGTTTGTGAAATAATTGTATTAAAGACCTTTCTGTTCTGGTTTAAATAAAAACTAATACTTTGAAGTGTCATTATGCACTTAATCGTCAAAGAATAAAGCACTAATTCAAATCAGTTAATTAGCTTTTGACTTTGACCTTGAATGGCTCATGGTGAGTGCTGTGTATTCATCATGGAAATCACAGACTTTCCATTTTGTATCAGTGTTAGTGGGGATTCTGGTTGCATCTAGATATTATTTTTCCTCTAACTCGTTTCTGTCATAGTGATATATCCACTGCATGCTATCCTATTTGACTCAAGCCATTTTCAAACTCTTTGAAAATAAGGAGGCTTCTTTTTCATCTCTATAAAATCTCTTTTACTTCTTCTAATTCTGTGTCTTTTCTCCATGCTATCTCCAAATCTGGGAGCAAAAATTCCTTTTGGTTTTCTTATTCGTGAATGTGTTTATTTAAAAACTGTCTAACTTTTACTGTAAGAGTTATTTGGTACTGCACCTTTTGGCTCAAAAATCTGTCTTTTGTTCTCTGGCTCTGTTATCTCTCCTGGACCAAGTTCAAGCATTTCCGTTAGCATCCACTCCTGTGGTGTGTCCTGTTTTTGCAGGTAGGAACTCAAGGTGTCTGGTCTTAAGCCAAATGTTTTCACCAAAAGTATAATCGGCCCGTAAATTTCTTTGATTTTGTTCTTAAAGAAGCTGATCCTCAACTTCTATAGTTTACAGTGGACTACATAATGCTGGAGTTTCAGTAATGGATAAAGCATGAATATATTCCAGTCGTTTTGAAAGGAAATGGACTCTAAGGAATTGAATGGTGGATGCATTTTTCTCCCTGTAGAAATTGCAAGAAATATCTCAGTCATGTTTGTCCAGTGAATTTGAAAAGGGAGCACAATGAATACAAATGGAGTCATGGTCTATGTCATTGCTTCAAAATGTCTTTTTTTTTTTTCCACATAGATTTACAGCTTGAAATGTTGACAATCTAATGCTGCCTCCCCTTAATCTCTAAATATAATGAATTTTTGTAGCACTTGTCTAGTGCACAATTCAGAAATGATGTAAAACTGGATTATAGACAGTTACATTTCTTGTGTTATTTAAAATGTACTGGTTATACAAAGTTTTCCTATAATGATCACACTACTAACAATGGTTTGTGTAGTGGTATATATTACAGGGGTTTGCTAGAGTTAGAAGGAGATTTCTCAGATTAGGAAAAGTTTTGTAACTCAAGTGATATGTCACTATGGGAATTATTGATAAATTGTATTGGAAATAAAGTAGATTGCCCAGTCATGATTAGCTAAAAATATCTGAGAGAGAAACTCTATCTTTTGCATATTGTACCTTCTCTTGTATATAATCCCTAGTAAAAAATAAACTGTAAGAGTTGTTAATTTTAAAGTCAAAGCATTACTATCATTTCTAGTTTTTTTTTTAATCTATTTTTTTCCCATAGCAGCTTATTGGTTTGGATATTGCTTATCTTGAAGTTCTTCTTCTTTTCCTTCCCCCACCCTCCAATTTGGTGTCATTGCTACTTCTCTAAGTGTCAAAGGCAAATGATGGATGGTTGTTCAGTTCCTTATAAATGCGGCATGTTTTAGTACCTTTTTATACTTGACTTTCATTGCTAGTGTTGATTGATGATATGTTATTTACCTGGCATTGTGGACTTCTAGTTTATATCATTCAAGGTAAAACATTGTAAGTAGTATGCAATGTGGAGATTGCCTTCTGTGGGGGAAGGTTAATGGCTTACCAAAAAGAGGAGGAACCTGTGTATGCTAGGAATGGTCAGTAATTTTTAGGGCCAATATTGACTTGTGGGGTAATTTTCATATCCTTTTGATGACTAACCTGAGTTAGTAGGTTTTCATCTTTTTAATTGCCATCAGTTACTTTAGAATGGGGATTTTTGGATGAATGGTCTTTTATGGTCTGCTTTCTGAAAAATACCTGCACAAAACTTGTGTTTAGAAACTAGATTATTCCTTTCTTTTCCTGTTTTGGCAATATTGTTGCACATCATCACCTCCCCAGTGTTTGCATAGGGGGAAGTAATTTTATTGCTTATATTGCTGAGACTGAGAACACACACATGGTCCATTTCATTTATATTCCCCAGTGTATTTAATATAATGCTGATTACATGATAAGAATACAACGCCTAAATAGTTTGTGGTTAAGTTAATGACAATGAATGACCTAAATACTAATTTCTCAATCTCATTTGTTAACTTTTTGTTTTTAGAAAATGAGAGGGAGCATCAAACATTTTGTTAAAATATGATTTCAGAATCTTAAATTTAACTTTATGAGTTTTTTGTTTGTTTTTGGTTATACCATGGTTACAACACAGATGATAGACAGATGATTGTGAATCAAAGAAGGAAAAAATTGAAGATATGTGTATGCAGGTTGAAGTAATAGACAATCTTTTTATGGGATAAATGTGAGTAACAGCTCCATCTGGCTCTAGTGTGCATGTCTAGTATTTTGAATTTCTTTTTAGTAAATTTTCAGGTTGCAGTCTAGTTTTATGTTTCTTACAGTAACAAATTAATTGAGCATTAAAACATCAAACTTTTTTGAATAATATCTTTTATGTAATCAAACTAAAATTTTTGAGAGCAAACACAGCACAAACACACCAGAACTTCCATAAGTGACATAAATGAGTGTAATATCATATGTTAACTTCTACATAAATTTTAAACTGAGATGTTTCTGGGAAGAAGACCCTGTTCTATGTAGGCTGGAAGAGGTATTTGCTGGTATTTCCAAGTGGTTACAACTGAGTGGAGTTAATATTTAATGTGCCATTAACAGGCATATACAGATTGAGAAGTTGAAAAAATACTGAGACGAAATAATATGAATTTATCATCAATTTCATGAAATGAAACTGAAGAAACTAGTTTTTGTTCTGTTTTAAGGAATTTCTACCATAACGTAATGAACTATTCAACATTAAAGCAGCAGTCTGGAAATAAATCTTTAGGTATGTAGCTACAAGTTCAAAGAATGACTAGAAACTGAGGAATTTCATATGGTACATAAGAATTTATAACAAGTTCTGACAGCATTAACTGATTAAAAATATCTAATAAGTTTGCTGGATTCACTAATGGGTACTTTTAAAGCAAAATTGGCAATAAAACAATAGTATTTGTTTAAACAGAAAAAAAACATTCACCTGCATTCCTTCTTTTGAAAGGAAACAGTTGAGTTATGGGTGTTCTCATAGTTTTATGTTGAAACAAGGCACCTTTTCAAAAACTGTCAAGGTTAGTGTTTCAAAGTCATGTTGAAGAATTAAGACAGTGGATGTGTAAACAAATGTGCTGATTGCATAAAAGCTGTTTCTCATTTTGCTTAAGTGATTTGAGAGCTTCTGAAAGAATGTGGTTTTAAACCTTAAATATCTAAGTCAATGATTTTCCTTTAGTGATACTGTATATAAGAGGTGACCTTAAAATTTTCCTTTGTGTAAGTAAGAATATGGCCATTTCAGGACACAGCAAGGTATATCAATTGCTATTCTTTAATTTTCTTTTTTTTTTTTTTTTTTTTTTGAGACAGAGTCTTGCTCTGTTGCCCGGGCTAGAGTGAGTGCCGTGGCGTCAGTCTAGCTCACAGCAACCTCAAACTCCTGGGCTTAAGCGATCCTACTGCCTCAGCCTCCCAAGTAGCTGGGACTACAGGCATGTGCCACCATGCCCGGCTAATTTTTTGTATATATATATTTTAGTTGTCCATATAATTTCTTTCTATTTTTGGTAGAGACGGGGTCTCGCTCTTGCTCAGGCTGGTCTCGAACTCCTGACCTCGAGCGATCCACCCGCCTCGGCCTCCCAGAGTGCTAGGATTACAGGTGTGAGCCACCGCGCCCGGCCTATTCTTTAATTTTCTGAACAAAACTTTAAAGACATTTCAAAAATGTCTGATTGATATAAAAGATTCTAGTTTAGTTATTTTCAAAAGAGAACATTAGGTTATCAACCAAAGATGGTTTTCTCAACATGACTCTATTTCCCCCGGAGAGCAGTGACGAGTATTGTGCTTTCACCCTAATAACTTGTAATCTAATTGGTAAAATTGGACTAGGATACAAAAGTATCAGATGAGTGAATTGTCAAATGGTAGAGTTTTAAACAATATCTCAGAGCTGGTGGCTCTGTTTTGTTACAGATATATCTTCAAGGAAACGCGGAAGATTGCTTTGTGTTTTGTAGACTCACTACCTGTTGTGTCTTTGGCTTGACTTACTAATGAAGTAAAAATAATAAAGTAAAAAACAATAACAAAATCAACAAGGACAATCCCCATCCCCAAATAAACCCAACAACAACAAGAACAACAAAAAACAAAGTGCTCATACAAATGATTGTGGGAGATATTTAGAAATTGTGAGTTTTGGGACATGTAATTAGACTTAATTTTAAAAAGATCTTTTAAAAAAACTCAATGGGTAGAGTTTACCTATTTAATAGAAGAGAGGAAAGGGATAAAAATCATTTTATGCCATTTCAAGACTTAGACAAAACTTAACATTTATTAGGTAAACTCTACACATATAAAATATGTTGTTCAATAAGTTCTAGTTTCAATAGCACAATAGGGTGACTATATTTAACAATAATATATTGTATTTTTCAAAATATCTAGAAAAGAAGATTCGAAATGTTCCCAATACAAAAAAATAATAAATATTTGAGGTGATGGAAACCCCAAATACCCTGATTTGATCATTACACATTCTGTGTATGCATTAAAATATTATATGTGCCCCATAAATATGTACAAATATTATGTGTCAATTATGTATTAATAAAAAAGATTTTAAAAAATTTAGGCAATTATCTAAATTAATAGGAACATAATTGATACATGGATTGTGTTCTAATATCTTCAGACTATTACCTTAATTCTCTATTTTACTTTATGTATAAATAATCTCAGTTACTCTCAGTTGGAAATTTGTTTCAACTAGAAAAAAAATCTCCAAATAATTTTACAATTTTATTTTCTTTCTTAAACTCATTATTTTTCCAAGATATCAAATTAATATTTTGAAAAACTTTCAATAACTGAGATTTGGTTAAAATTTTTATTTTATATACACGCACACATAACACACACACAAGTATATATGTTAGTTTTTCAATAAGATAGACAACTAACTAGAGTTAAAAGTAGGAGGCCATGGCTTGTACATCACATGTAAATCTCCTAGATACCAGCAGTGACATCATCAGGATGAACGTTAGTTCCAGGAGGTGTAGATCAGGGAATGTGTTTGGAAAGACAGATGCGGAATAAAGTCTGACAAGTGTCTGAGTGATGATGACGAGCAGCCGTGAGAATATCAGAATTGAGTATCAATTTGTCTTTGAGTAGACATGATGTTAATATTAGATGGCTCCTGTCACCATTAAAGAGACAGGTAAGTGTGGACCAACCTTCAGAGGCAGGAAGTTGGTAATCTTGCTAACTCTTAAAATATTAATAAGCCTACTGCATAAAAAACACTATTTTGCTCACTCAAAATTCCAGAAAGGTAAACACCCTGAATTGGCATAATGCTTGGATTATTGGCAGCTTTTGCAGAGGAAAAAGTTTTTAGACAGCTTCTGTGTGAATCACACCAGCTTTTCTCAAGATAAGGAGTTTGTATTAATCAGAAGGTTGGACTCACTCTGACATTTTATATGGCTTTCTATTATTAAAACAACTCTGAAAGTCTTTTGAGCATTCTTCTCACAGTGTTACCTAACAATAGCATGTATGAGCCTCTGGACTTTAAACAGCTTATAGGCAGAGTTCACATAATTATTTCGAATTATTTTGAATCACCTACTCAGCAAGTGTTCAATAAATATTTATTGAATAAATAATCTTACAGTGAAGATGCACCATGATCGAGGAATTATGTTCACTTCCAGTGTTAAAGTTTAGAATCATTCTAGGAACTATGACCACTTAGATATGTGATCTTCACTTACTTAGACTTCAGTTTTCTTGAATTAAGGAGTCTGACTAGTGGATCTCGTACATCGCTTCTATCTTCTAAATGTCATCACATGGGTTCAAGATTAGGCTTGTCATCTTCTCCACTGAACTCTGTTCTCGATGTCTTTCACCAAGTCTTGTAAGAAATAATATTTGAATGGATGTATCACTTGGATTTTTTTAAAGTCTGAATTGCTATAAACATAGTTGGAATTAATCAGTACCTACAAATGCGGGCATTAACCTCAGACATTTTCTAAACAGAAAACATGGTCTCTACTTTCAAAGAGTTTATAATTTAGTATAGAAAAAAAGGAATATGTAAAAATGATGCAACTAAAATGAGGGAATTTAGGGTGAGCTGGACAGTATTTTATAATTTCTGCTGGGGAGTTTAGATTTAATTGAGACTCAAGATAAGTATGTGTAGCAATGAAGAAGGAAATTACAAATGCTTTAAGAAAAAAAGGAACTCATGTGGAGAGAAATAAGGCATCCTGTGGTTTTGAAGGCATATTCGCTATTTTCTGAATCTATTCTAAACCTTTCCTTTTCTTCTCTAAGCTTTTTCCTAGTCTTTCCCAGACTTCGGTCATATTTATGGTCATATCTATGATTTTTGTCTTATACTCTTTCCCCTATATACTTAATGTTTTTCTTCAGTCGATTCACTATTTATACTTACACAAATGGATGTTAGAAGTTTTACTAGAAAACCCAAATCATTATATATAGATCATTGTAAAAATAAGCCCAATGAAAATAAAACAATCTGCTTAAATTCTTTCTGTATACTGCTGCCTTCCTGAAGCTTCTGCATCTGAGTCTTGTTCTCGTTTTTTGTGTTTTTTTTTTTAATGGAAATATAGCACGTTAGAGAGTTTATGAAAAAGATACTGATCTCAAGTAGAGACTTTTTCCTTGAAACATTCAGAAGTACTGAGAAGAGTTGAAAGAGAATGGAAAGGGAGTAACTCTATGGTGATGGTCTTTGTTTATACATACTCCTTCTGAAAAGAAGACACCATGCTTAACTACTGGGAGCCTGGAGGAAGCATTGTTAGTTTTGCCTTCGTTAATCTCAAAGAGACATTTTGTGAGCTGACTCACAGACTGAATAAAGTATGAGAAATACAGCAGTCAGATTTTCCAAGTTATTGAGTGTAATTACAGTGGATTCCCCACCTGAAGCCAAGTCCACTAGGAAAATGCAGTCTTTAAATTCTTTTTCCTTTTCTCTTGTCATCCACGGTGAGCTTTTTCCAATGATAAAATCAATTCATTTTACTTTATGACAGTCGGAGAGGACAGGCAGTAAATGTAGGAAAACCAGGAATGGAATGTGACTTAACATATCTATAGTTCACAGAAAACAGTGATAGAAATTTCAACTTTAAATATGTTTTTAAAAAATTAAACTTAAAAAATTGTAATTTTGTTGAAGAAAGAAAATAGACATGCTGGTATGTCATAAATAAATATTCCAAGCATAGCTACCAGCCCCTGATGAGTGGGACCCCCTGCCTAGAGATAGATTTTATTCTTATTTAACATTCATAATCACAAACTGTGCACCAGATGCTATGAACTCAAATCCAAGTTGGGTGATATAATTAATATCATTGTTACAGAATATATTAAAATATTATCTCATATTTAGAGTTTGCCATTCAAGTCAACCAATATTTGAGTACTTTGTATGAACAAAATATTACGTCAAATGATAGTGGAAAATGAAAGATGTGTGGGATAAAACCCCTGTCTTCAGGAGCTTATGATCTATAATAGTAAAAAGTATAGCACAAAAGGATAGCACTATAAGAAGGCCTTCCTTGCAGGGATTTAAAAGAAGAAAGAGAAGAAAGAAACACACTAATAAAGAAGGTGGCCTTCGTGAAGGCATTTGATTTATGCCATGAACAAAAGGCAACCTCTTGCCAGAGAATTCTGTAGGATGTAGGCCATTCTGGCAGGTATCCATGAAAGCGAGACAAGTGGGAACATCAGTGAGAAAGCTTGGGGCATGTTGGATGGCTAGCAACAGGCTCAGGTTTGTTGGAATATAGGGAACAGGGAGAGCTAAAGTTGGGAAGACAGGCTGGGACTGAGGGAGATGAGCAAACACAGACTTGTGAGTAACACCAAAGAACACGGCCATTCACAGAATTAGGTGTAGAGCTTTGTCAAGGTGGACAGGCTCCCCATGGTCCTTTAATCACCGGCAGAGCTCATAGGTAGGCAGTCATAAGAAGAATAGCTGTCATTTGCTGAGTGCACATCAAGTGCCAGGCATAACAAAAGGTGCCTGACATACATTATATGGTTTGGTTTTCACGACACTTCTATGACATAGATATTATCTTTGTTTTTACTGAGAAAAAATAGAGCTTCTTAAGCAGCTTGAAGTTAAGTAGAGATAATTTATATCAGCCTAGTAAGAGTATTTATTTTAGTTTATTATCTAGGTATCTTTGAGAAAGAGTGGGCTCACAAATGTTTTGTGGTTATGCACAAAGCCAGAGAATATCTCCCACGTGAGATTCCTAGGCAGTTCTTCCAATTTATAATGTTTGATAATAAAATGCAAATGACAACAGCAGCGACGAAAGGGCCCAGTGCCATTTACTAACCATAGTGAGTAACAAATTACAAGTGTTTTCTATGGAAAGCAGCTTACTGAGAATTGCAGTCATACTTGACATGGCCATCAGCCATTTTTCAAGACACCACATTTCAAGCTGGGCTATTAATCCCATTTCTTGTGTATTTCAATCTCATTTCACAATGTGAAATTGCTAAGAGACATGCATTTATCAAATATGTTCCATAATATTACTTGCTTGGCATTACTTCCTTCAGTACATTGGATTTTTGTTACATGATCAATATGAGAGTCTTCTCTCCAGAGAAGGCAACTAATCTCCCTGCCTGGTTTGAAGTAGAGGACTTAAACCATTTACGAAAATCCCTCTGGTTATTTTTCTTTCCCTGTTCTCTTTCCTTATCCTCAGAGCCCTTTATAAATAAGACTGTTTCTTTATAGTCTATGGCCCCAAAACATGAATGCTTATTAGAATATCAGATTTAGTTGGCAGTTGTTTATACTGATGTAACAAGGTGACCCAGAAATTATTTTGAAACTGAGTTGAGGGGAGACTAGAAAACTGTTCATTAAAAATAATAATATATATATTTTTTGCTTTCTCAGAGGAGTGTATTAGAGTTCTCTAGAGAAACAGAACCAATGGGATTGTGTGTATGTGGACAGATACACATATATAATTAACTATATACTCACACATACAGTTAACTATCACAAGGAAGTATCTATCTTTGAGGGATATTTTTCTCTTGTCCTGGAAAATCATTTTATAGTTACACCTTGAGAATATTCTGGTTTTGAATGGAGAAGTCTGAAGTTAAGTCTTCGAAGAACTAAACTGCTCTGCCCTGCTATTGCTAAAGGCCATCCCTACGGATTTTGTTTCCTTTGGAGAACTGTCTGTTTTCTTTTTTTTTTTTTTTTTTTGAGACAGAGTCTCACTTTGTTGCCCAGGCTAGAGTGAGTGCCGTGGCGTCAGCCTAGCTCACAGCAACCTCAAACTCCTGGACTCAAGCGATCCTCCTGCCTCAGCCTCCCGAGTAGCTGGGACTACAGGCATGCGCCACTATGCCCGGCTAATTTTTCTATATATATATTTTTAGTTGTCCATGTAATTTTTTTCTATTTTTTTTTTTTTTTTTTTTTTAGTAGAGACGGGGTCTCGCTCTTGCTCAGGCTGGTCTCGAACTCCTGACCTTGAGCGATCCACCCACCTCGGCCTCTCAGAGTGCTAGGATTACAGGCGTGAGCCACCGCGCCCGGCCTCTGTTTTCAAAATCTAAATGTAGACTGTGATAGGTATTTCTGGAAGGTTTATGTGTGGGTTGTCTGTCTAGGTAATGTTTGAAGCCACTGTTCCTTGGAGGTAGGGAGCCAAGGAAGGGATGCACACTACGAAGGCACTTGGAGGTAGCTGAGGAGCTACAGGAGAAGGAGAATGGTGTTCCTGGACTGTGCAATCACTGTAAGTTGTCCTCTGTGTTACTTCCCCCTTTATTATGGGAATGCTGGGAGATCACCTTGCAAATAACAGCCCCAGCTCTAACAGTCCATGTGAAAGCCATTCCCTTGACAAAAGCATGATGGGTCCTGCTATGAACTGAATGCTTGCGTTCTCCCCAAAATTCATATGTTGAAATCCTAATCTCTAAGGTGATGATATTAGGAGGTGGGGCCTTTGCGAGGTGGTTCCGTCATGGTGGGGGAGCCCTCAGGAATGGGATTAGTGGCCCTATAAGAAGAGACACGAGAGAGGGCATGCTTCCCTCTCTGCTGTCTGCCCCTGAGAACACAGTGAGAAGGCAGCCATCTGGAAGCTGGGATGTGGACTCTCACCAGATGTGGATCTGCCAGCATTTTGGTCTTGGACTTCCCCATCTCCAGAACTGTAAGAAACAAATGTTTGTTGTTTAAGCCACTCAGTCACTGGTCATTTGTTATAGCTCCCGAACTGACTAAGACAGTGCGGCCCTGGTGGGTACAGATGGAGCCGGTGAACGCATGCACTGAACCAACATTCCCTGAGCCTCTGCTCTGTGCTAGGGACAGCAGAGGGGCGGCTGTGGACAAAATCCAACAAAGCAAAACAAGTACTCATCTTTAGGAGCTTTGCATTCTAATGAGGAGATACAGACGATAAATAAACACAACGTATGTGAAGTGAATGGTAAGTCCTGGAAAAGAACAGTAGAGCACAGAGGTTTGAGGGGCAGAGAGGTGCTTTTTTAGATGGGCTGATTTGGGTTCATATTCCAAGGTCAGGGCTGTTTCTGTTATCCCACCACTCACTTGTATTTGGGGAATTCAGTCAGATAGACAAATAACTGCATATTTTTTTCAGAGAGAGCTCCACGGCGTGGTGCCCTTATGTTGGGGTTGTTGAAGTGGTGTGTCAGCAAATGCTCACCTGTCCAGTGTCCTTAATGGGGGCGGGTGATGTGGAAACTCGATCCCTTCAAAGAGTCCAGGGTATAGTCATATAATCTGGAGTCATATTCATTGATGACTCAATCCAATGGTTGCTACAATATTCCTATCATGAACAGAATACACTAAATTTGTTATTTGTAGTTTCAGCAATTCTTGAATTATAGTATTATATACTTAGTAGGTCTTCATTTGGTTTTATTTTAATTAAATTTACCCATGAACACACTTTTAACAAATAAATAATGCTACGAGGCTTGTTATAAAAAGCAGCAGCTCCTGAATAGCCCGTCTCCATTTTCCTTCCCCTGGAAACAACCCCTTTTCAACTCTTAGCTATTTTTTTTTTCTTGTTATTTATTGGCATGCCTCTAATTAATGGGTTTATATTGCTATTTCTTGACTTTTAACACAGTTTTTTCAATACTTCTTGAGTGTTTTGGTTTTAGGTATCAACTACTGACTTCTCCAACAGGAGCTGAGAGTTTAGCTCCCTTTGTAACCCCTCCCCACTCTTCCCACTCACTACCTACCCCCTGTGTAAAGTAAGAGTGGGCGACTTGGGTTAGACCATTATCAGTATCCAGAGCATAGGGTATTAAAACAGTGTAAACATTGTTAACACCTGAGCCAGAGGTAATAAGCATAATTTCCTACCTTTTTCTACACTTTTTAAAAACCCCTTAAACTATTAAATAGTAACGTTTTGCTTTTATATTTGATTTAGGTTTTTATGTTCTTATCACTAATTTATGCCCCAATTCTCTTGCTGTTCCTTTTTACAGCATATAATTCTTTTTGCAAGGGTGCAATACCTTTTCGTCCTAGGCAAGAGGAACACTACAGGGTGATGTGCCTAGTTTCTCTCTTTGAAGATCTCTAGCATCATCAGTCTTAGATTTTATTCCCCTTTCTAAGATTCCCCAGAAAATTCTCCTCCAGTTCCCTTCCTGAAGTGTATAAACTCCCCATTATTAGAAGTTTTATTTTAACCTAAAGATAATTTTTGAGTTATCTTATTGTTACAAAAACAGTCCTTGTTGGTAAAACTAAAACTTAGAAATGCAACAAATAGGAAAAGAAAACACATGTCAATTTTTAATTCCATCACTAAAATAAAATAACTATTTAATTGTTGTGGGTTTTTTTTCCTGTCTTGTTTTCCTTCTTTAGCATCTGACAAAGGAGGTGGCACTAGAGGGGGCACTCAAAAATTTTAATAAACCATTAATACAAAAGTCAATGTCACATCAAAATACATAAAGTGGTCAATATTTATATGTATAAAAAAAGTATTACTGCATCTTACACATGAACTTTGAAAGAGATTGATATGCAAATTAAATTTGTTTGGCAAAGTGACTGTTTCAATGGAAGGCAAAGAATAGGAAGAGAAATTGTATGATGATGTATTCCACACGAGGGATATGAAATAGAAAACTATCAGGGAAGCAGAAGAATAGATGTATGTAACTTTGGTGGTTCAAGAGAATTTTATAAGTGCTATTGCAGATGTAAACATTTTTTTAAGAAGTTGGGGAGATTCTTTCAGGTAACTCTCAACCTGAAAATTGGTCTCATCCTTCAAAATTGAGAGTACTGCAGCACCCTGTATGTAGAGAGGACAACTGCAAATAGCATTGGAGAAAACATCCCCTTTACTTCCAGCCAGTGAATGGATTGGTATTAGAAAGAAAAAAGTCAAAAGCTATTGTCATGCGATGGATTAAGATGTCTGAGTATTTAGAAAAAGTTTAGGTGGGCAGGTAATTCTTTGCAATAACCTTCCAAAGCCCAGTGCAAGAAAGGGACCGGCTGGTGCACAAGCTGCCTATTACCGAATTACTCTGGGATGGGAGGGGCAGAAGAGCAACAAATCCTGATAAATTAGATGAGACAAAAAAGAAAATGAGTCCAAGCGCAAGCAAGGTTATTTTCTAGCCTGCTCCTGACCAAGGATTTAAAAGAGAGTTTTAAAAAAATGTAAATAACAATGTTAAAATAATTGGCTCTGATTCTTTTTACTTGGTTATGTGTGAGTATATTTGTGCAAATATGTATCATCTATAACTCTCAGTAAGCTATTCAGTAGATAATGGTGATTCAACTGGTTTGATCTCAATCTGTTTTCTTTGAAGTCACAAAATTTCAGGTATGGTTAACCTGGCCCAGTCTCTGATTTGGGGAGGACCACGTGAAGAACACAAACTGAGAGTAAGTCCTGTTCAGTGTGAGTGTGGCTCACAGGAGCCTGACTCTTGTTGGCCTCCCACAGAGTAAATGCAACCAGGGCACCCTGTTTTCTTGAACTGGCTCTTGCGATATTGATATGGATATTCTTAAGTTAATGCACACATCAGACTCCCCCGCTGCTGGATTCAATTCTCTGATTTTGTATAAACTGTAGATTTCCCTGGGAAATGTGCTATGCACAAACAAGAAAACAGCCACCCTGAAGTAGGCAAAGGCTATCCTGGGGCTTACCAGAGAAAAGCTCTTGCTTCCCAGCAGGACTGTTAGCCCAGAGAGGGAACCTGCTGGGATCTGAGGGTTGTGCCCATTTGTGTGTGTGTTATCAGTATCTCTTATCAGAGCATCAGATTCAGTGATTTCTTAAGATAAAACAAATGATGGCTTTAAGAAACGACTTAGTGTCATTTTCTTTCCATTTCTGTAGTACATTTCCTGCATCCGAAAATCAAAAACTTCTTTCCTTAAGACCTTTGGCTTATTTCTCCAATAAACTGAACAGGGTCAGGCTGTCAATACTTGCAGTTTGAGTGGACAAAAGTCAGCCCTTTTTCTACCATGAAGGAAAATGTGCAATGTGGAAAATAGTCTCACTTTGGTATAGATTTATCTTAACCTAAATGGAAAGGATTTGTGAAGATTGCTGAATAGATGTTTGCAAAGTTCTCTGACATCTTCAGATGAAAATACAAAGGGTTATTTTTGCTATTATGGTAGTGTTATATTAAATAAACTTGCTCAGGTGTTTTTAAGTTTCAATGCCTCTGGCCTCCAATAGAGCAGTTGTGGTTAAAACAACACATGCTTTTCTCAGTTGGGAGGTTATGGGACTATTATGAAATATTGAAGATTTTACATGTTAATTTACATGCATATAATGCCCTGTTAAACTTTGAACGTATTTCACAATTTTGAGGGGAAGGTAAAGTAAATATCTAATTTTGCTGCTTACTCTATAGTTCAATGAAGCATCTTCTTGGCCATTGTCCTAACTGAATCTGAGCTGAGATGTTCCATAATGTCTACCTTATTAAAACTTTGAAACAAGAATTCCAATAGAATGAAATTGTTCCATTCTATCACCCCTTTAAGCACTCCAAGGTGTCTTGTATCTAGTTCATGACAGCAAAGGAAAAAAAACTAAAACCACTCAGAAAACCAAAAGACAGCTTTAGAAAAATTATGTACCGTTTCATCTTTTAAAGCCGTTTAACCTTTGGGGTTGAGAAAACTTGCTTTTTCTTGTCTTTTAAAGATGCATTAAATAGTTTCATCTTTAAAGGGACCAGATTAAATTATGTTTTTGATTTTTAATTTGCCTAAATTTAAATTTGTAGCTTATCTAAGCCCCAAGAGATTTTTTATATATTTCACTCTGGTCTGGACCATGAAAAATGAATAAATTGGAGTATACCAGATGCTACATGGTGGAATGTTACTAACCATCTCCTTTACACGTTGCAAATGACCCGAGCTGGGTCATGCCAGTCTCAGTAGGCAAGCCTCTCTGGGCGGATATTTCTAATTGATTATGGTGATTTTCCTGCTGAGTCCTGGTGTAGCTTTACAGCCCTGCTCAACACAACCCTGCAGGAAATGAGGCAGTTGGCAGGAGTTATTAAGTGAGCTGAAACTCCTTCTCTAAACTGAGTTCAGACTCTAAAGAATAGGAAGGCAAGATGAGTTCTAGGAGTTGTGTATATTTTCAAGTATAGAAATATTTCTTTGGTTTAGAGAAAGGTAAGATGAACAAGGGCGATGGTGTTTGTAGGTAATTATTATATGCCTCTTTTGCTCAGAATTTACCTTGATATTGATGTACTTCTTAGAAGAATCTGGCATATTACCTCCCCTGCAAAGAGGCTTATGGTTTCATTGCCGAGAAGATAGTTACGTACATGAAATAATTACCAAATATTAAAACATTGGATAATATGGAATAGGCAATCTTTATAAAATATTATCCCAACCTTAGTCTAAATGGAATAAGATTTCAGAGAAAGGTATGTTCACAGAAAGGCTTCTTGTATATGATAGTATTGTTCGTGCCATGAGTTTTGAAACTGATGCAGGAGCAATTGGAATATAGCACCCTGGGTGCTATATTCTCAACAAATCAATTTTAGAGTTTATCTCAGAAGAAAGACTTGACTTTTTCAATGGAAAAAAGTTCTGTTTTATAGAAATACTTTAGAAACAATTTTTTAAGATTATAGGTATTTCATAAAATGAGAGATAATTACAGCCAAATAATTCCCATTAAAGATGCTGATTGAATTGACAAAGTAATTTAATGCTTTTCTGTTGGACACAAGGCAGTGTGCTAGACCATCGGAGTACAGAAAAGGCAACTGCTTGTAAAAGTAGATCATCTAGATGTGAATACAGGTTGCTAATGATGGTACAAATTAGTTGACAACACATGCAAATGAGGGAGAACAGAATCACAAAATACGATGGTAAATGATTCTAAATCAGCATATTTGTTAAGTTCAACAAAGCTTCTTAGAACTGCAGTACCTAGGAACCTGATTTAATTTTGAAAATCCATCCCATTAGCTTTGTCTATGAAATTTAAAAACTAAGTTTAAAAATGCATCAGTGTCCCTGGGAATAAAATCTCAGAACCTCTAAGAACCCCTGGTAACAACAGGGTCATGTCCACATCTTTAGGATAACGTCCTTTATTCTCACTAAACTACAGAATTGTTTGTGATCTCGTCTTACTTCAGAACATAGAGAAAAAGGCCATTTTTTACTTTTTTGGTTTTAGATAAAAATAGTTGATTTCAACTGAATTCAACTACTGTTTAAATAGCCAGTCCTATAAAAGATACCTGCTCACTGGTGAAGGACACCAAGTTTCAGAAGTTACTAAGGCTGGATCTAAGCATTGACTATTGAATCTATCCCAAAGACAGGTAATGTGGTAATTTGGTAGTCTGTGGGTACCTCAAGTCCTAAATCTTAGGTGCATCACTGTGTAGGATATCTTCCCTTTGCTCCTTCAGCTATCCGCTCCACTCTTGTCCACCTGCTGTGTGCTCTGGAGGTTGACCTATTAGGTTTCACATCAGTGGATCTCCCTTGGCCTCAGGCTTTGTGTTGGGTCCCAAACAAGGAGCACCACTGGAATGAGGCAGTAAGCTGGCTACCTTTCTCTGTATAGCACAGCTCGCTCTCTCTTTCTTTTTCTCTCTCTTTTTTTCTCTCTGTCTGTCATTCTGGTGACTGCTTCATCCTGTTACTCCTATAGGTCTAGGAGTGATAATTGTACCCCACTGTTGCTATCTCTAAAATGTCATATGGTTTCATGTATTGTTTATTTATTTATTTTGAGACAGAGTCTCGCTCTTTTGCCCAGGCTAGAGAGCCGTGGCGTCAGTCTAGCTCACAGCAACCTCAAACTCCTGGGCTCAAGCGATCCTCCCGCCTCTGCTGAGTAGCTGGGACTACAGGCATGTGCCACCATGCTCAGCTAATTTTTTCTATATATATATTTTTAGTTGTCCATATAATTTCTTTCTATTTTAGTAGAGATGGGGTCTCACTCTTGCTCAGGCTGGTCTCGAACTCCTAAGCTCAAAC